>NC_137829.1:37772125-37992125 GCF_963921795.1 Nannobrachium achirus
ATTGAACCAATGCTGTTATTGACATGTGGGTTCGACAGTAAACCACAGTATATGGCTCATTACCAACAGACCACAGACCTCAACTATTGGCCTAAACCACATTAACCCTGGTGTCCCTAATTTTGGGTGTGTCGATATAGGCGGAAATAGACGAAATGGCCTATCTGTAAGCTCTGAGCGATGTTTTCCCTGCACGACACCATCATACGACCAAAGTATAAAACAACGCTTAAGTGGTTGGGTTTGAATTAGGAAAATCATCAGGCTTGGAGAAGTCAAAGGTGTCTCTTACACACACGCACGCTCACTTGCTCACTCATAGACACACAGACACAAGACATGCCTTTTCAGTATAGCATTGCCACAATGAGGGTGCAAATGTACCCGCACCGCAAACCCTCCGGCTTAAATTTAACACTCAGTATTTTACAGTTTAGCTGTTTTATAGTTGGCCTCAGAAAAACAAGGGTGTAGAACCGTGTGAATTTGCTAAACGTGCCCTAAAATAAAACCTGTGGCCTGGTTGGATGTATGCCCCGGTCAAAGACCATCCCATTGCCTCATTTCCAAGTCCAATTGGCGTTGAAACAAAGCAGTGTTTTTCGAAAGGCTGTTTAGAGGTCACACCGATAACCCACATGCTCCTGTCGAAATACAACCGAATCACACTGGACGGTCCACTGGCTCCTGACACGCTTGGCCTCAGATAAACCACAACCGATGAAACCTCTTGAAGGTTCAGTGTGTTGTGTGGGCAACATTATAACGGTGTCCTCGTGCTGGCAGTAACTGTTGTCAATCTACAAGCTCACACCCTTATGAACTTAAGAAAGCAAATGATAGTGACAAAGTGACTTTGTTGTCAATATAGAGTAACAAAGTTTGACGTCATTTACACATCCTACCTGGTTCCCATTTTTATTTCCCCCATTCTGAGTTCCCAACATAGACTTTTTTCATATCGCGTCATATAAGAACTGTGTCCCAAACATAAACAAATGAGCTCAGCGGTTTGACTCATATGGATATGAAGAATCAACTGATGGTGAGAAAATGCTAATGTTACTGTCGCCGAATTAGTTAAAATTTCACCATAAACAGACTGTATCAAATATTAGTGACTGACTATCATAAACCATACAGAGCCACCTCCCCGACAATATCGCGGAGACCGTTTGTTTATTTTTGGACCACAAGGCTTATATGAGACGATTTTAAGATGACTCAATGTTATTCTCCATAGAGAAATTACTTCCGCGAACCGGGGAATGAGCGAGTGACGCCATGACTTCGTTAGAAAATACCACATGCAAAATACTGTACATTATTCAGGAGAGATTATTAAAACTGGAAGGCTGCGTTAGCTGATGATGTGTGTCTACAGTGGCTGATAAAAAGCATCTTATTGTGATGGCGTGTCACAAAGTGAAAGAAGAGGTTGTCTCTTATGTTTGTAGCCATTCTTCTTGCCTCATTCCATACAACGGCTCCAAATCTGTCTACAGGGGTGTCGCACCAAATTCTGGGCCCCTGGTACAAGGATTAACTGCGTTATTTTGTGCTTTAACTATTGAAAAAATTGCAGATATACAAGCTCACAGCGTGGCACCAAGTGCCGCACTGCGAGCTTGTAGATCTGCTATTTTTGAAAAATCGTGAAAATGTGTGCAAGTCTTTGACACGTTTCTATGTCAGTGGTGCTCAAATCTTTTCATGTGAAGGACCTCCAAAATGATATGTATTTGGCCACGGACCCCCATCTCAAAATATTTAGTTCCAGGGACACACCAGAAGTTAACATTTGAGTTACAAATGTTTGCTTAAAAAATACATATATTCAAGGATTTGCACACATTTTTACGACTTTTCAGAAATAGCAGATCTACAAGCTCGCAGCGCGGCACTTGTGCTGTGCTGCTTGTATATCTGTTATTTTTCAATAGCTTGAGTATAAAGGCCCCTCCACCTTATAGTAACTCAGTCCCACTTTACCCCTCCTTGTGACGCCTCTGTCTGTCTCTCTCTATCTCTCTCCCTATCTATCTCTCTATCTCTCTCTCCACCCACACCACTCCCCTTAAGTTTATCATCTTTAACCCATTAAAACCTGTGGCTGTGTCACACATATTCTGAAGGAAACCTGGAGACTTGACGTTCAGTAATCGGGTCTTATAATCAAAATATGAACATCATACTTTTGTGTAAAACTGAAAACCTCAAATGTGCCACGGACAAGGCCAAGTCTTTGCCATGGACATATTGATGATCCTTGGTAAAGAACCAATAGTCTTCCAAATAAGCTCTTTCTTGACCTGGTGGTGCAGCAATGGATGCCACTCTACACACACACACACACACACACACACACACACACACACACACACACACACACACACACACACACACACACACACACACACACACACACACACACACACACACACACACACACACACACACACACAGAGTCAACAAGTCAGCCTTTTAATTTTTGGTTTTAATTGAAGTCGTCAGCGGCAGTGCCACTCTGTCTGGCGGAGCCGCTGAGATGGCAGATTTGAGTCGGTCTGCCTGTGTGTTTGTGGCTTTTCCCAATGGTTCACACCCTCGCCCATGTCATTTAACAGGCCTAAATGAAAAGATGAGCCCTTTGAAAAGCGAGCTGTTAAAAAAAATAGGCGGGGGTAGCATGGCTGAGGGGTTATACGACACAAGGCTGAACCAGGAGTGTGTGTGTGTGTCTGTGTATGTATGTGTGTGTGTGTGTGGTGTATCTGGTAAATTCCTAAAAGCAATTAAGCTCAAAGAAGAAACGATGCAAAAAACAATAAATACTATGATGTTGGATTTTCTCATTTAGATTTAACACCTTTTTTATTGTCTGATTTCAATCAGACTATATAGTGTGCGATGTTCCTCGTAAGTATTGGCAGTATGGCTGTATGTGGGTGAGGATGATTGTGTGTATGTTTTATAATGTTACTAAAGCCTAGGAAATGAACGGAACGGGTGGCAAATAAAGGTCTGCTACGGTAGTTCTCTGCACTCAACACTCCATAAGATGTCAGTGAAACATTTATGCAGTTTCCGTTTGCATACAAAGTCCAAGGCTTAGGTTGAGGAGTCTAAGGGAATTATTAAACGATGTGAAGCCCATGGGCTTTGGTACAAAGAATGAAATCCTGTGTGTAGACGACAGCTAGAATCCGTTGAATGTCCCTCTTTCACTTTGATGCTGGTTCCGGTTCGCCTGTTGACAGTGGACCAAAATGCTGTACTTGTTATTTTAACGCAGTCTTTGCCAAGCTGATGTAAGGTGGAATTGGTCGCCAAGTCCCTCTGGTGTAGCTCAGCGATCTGAAACGGCATCAAAACAGACTGCAGATAGTGTATGTTTTCTCTCGTTGTGAGATGGAACATTTCTCAGTTGGAATCCAGGGTGGTTAAGTAACATTGCCGTGTTCCGCACACATACACACAAGTCCAAGTGCCAAGTCGTCTGTTCATCTCTCTGTCACAGAGCCAAGAGATGACATAAGCACCTGCTCTTTCTCCCTAGACCGCACTCTGCAACACGCACGCACGCACGCACGCACGCACGCACGCACGCGCGCACACACACACACACACACACACACACACACACACACACACACACACACACACACACACACACACACACACACGCTATATATGCTGGAGAGAAGAAACAAAAACAAAAAAAAGACAAGCTGTTTCACTCAGCATTATACACAGACTTGTGAAGGCTATCAGAGTCCCTGGAATCCACTTTGAGATCCACTGGTCTATGGTCTATTGCCAGGGGTTTTCAACAGTTTCAAGCCAAGGACCCCTTAGCTGAGAGAGAGATGAAGCAGGGACCCCCACAACCTGGATTCCATATAGTTTCATCGTTTGACAGCACAACGATCAGTGTATTTTGGATTCATGTCAATTGTTTTCAGATATTTAAACACTTGAACCGTCGATACTTAATAAACTTGACCTTTCACTCTATACTTAGTCTGCTCTTTTTCCCCTCTACACCAAAGCTCTTTACCAAAAAAATGTTTGGCTAAAGTTATCAGAATATGGACGCTAGCGTTCAAATGGTTATTATAAAAAAGGAGAAAAAAAAAGTTTCTATCACTCAAAGATTTGGAGGATCCCCTGTAGTAACTCTGAGGACCCCCTAGGGGTCCCGGACCCCCTGTTGAAGACCCATGCACTGTGTCTCTGCCTATGGAAAACATGACCTCGTCCCGACCCCATAGTAAATGTTTGTGCGTGCATGCGTGCGTGTACACGTGTGTTTGTTGAAGGCACAAAGTGGCACCAAGCAGTAGCCGACCATAACAAGGGCAATGTGGTTTGACTGGTGCTCGCTCCCCCGAGGAGTGTGCTTTGACACGCGCGGTACAGTAGGTGTGCACATCACACGCACGCACACACACACACACACACACACACACACACACACACACACACACACACACACACACACACACACACACACACACACTAGAATGACTGTCTTTCATCCCTCCACCTCCTCCCCTGAGGCACAGCCATGCTGCGACTGAAAGCCATACCTGACAAACCATGTAATGTCATCAGTCTCCTTCTCCTCTCACTCTCTCTCTCTCTCTCTCTCTCTCTCTCTCTCTCTCGCTCTCTCTCACACACACACTCACGCACGCACACGCACGCATGCGCGCACACACACACACACAAAAGTAAACATTAAACTAAAAAATCTAAACTATACTATAATGATAAATACAAAACATTGAGACACACACACACACACACACACACACAGACAGACAGACAGACACCTTTTTCCTCTGTTAAACTGAAGGACCTTGAGACAGTCTGTTAACCTAATCTCACTGTGTGTGTGTGTGTGTGTGTGTGTGTGTGTGTGTGTGTGTGTGTGTGTGTGTGTGTGTGTGTGTGTGTGTGTGTGTGTGTGTGTGTGTGTGTGTGTGTGTGTGTGTGTGTGTGTGTGTGTGTGTGTGTGTGTGTGTGTGTGTGTGTGTGTGTGTGTGTGTGTGTGTGTGCGTGCGTGTGTGTGTGTACAATGTTTCTCTCTCTTTGGATTTTATTGGCATCTCCGTTTACACATTATATGAACAGTTTGTGTATTTTGAAGACCGTTACTGGTATAATTATACCAATCTACGTTTTTAACTCAACTGCTACATATATCCATTGAGCACCTGGTTGACCTCTCTCTACCTGTCTCTCTACAAAAAAAAACATATAGCTTACATCTCATGAACATAATACAAAACAACTTGGCCAACTCACTCCCTCACCTCGTCCACTTCTCTCTCTCTCTCTCTGTCTCTCTCTCTGTCTCTGTCTCTCTCTCTGTCTCTCTCTCTGTCTCTCTCTCTCTCTGTCTCTCTCTCTCTCTGTCTCTCTCTCTGTCTCTCTCTCTCTCTCTCTGTCTCTCTCTCTGTCTCTCTCTGTCTCTCTGTCTCTCTCTCTGTCTCTCTCTCTCTCTGTCTCTCTCTCTGTCTCTCTCTCTCTCTCTCTGTCTCTCTCTCTGTCTCTCTCTGTCTCTCGCTATGTCTCTTTCTCTGTCTCTCGCTATGTCTCTTTCTCAGGTCTCCAGAGGGTATTGACGGCCAGCCCCCAGCGCTGCCCCCCAAGCAGCTGAGCAGGAAGACCCTGAGCCAGATCATCGCGGCCCACTCCCAGCAGAGCCTGCTGGACAACCACCTCAACGAGATGTACGACGTCCCCGCCAACGCAGACAAGACCACGGTGAGGCTGCTCCTCACTCTCTTAACTCTGTGGCTCTCTAAACCATATCATTTCAAGGAATTTGAAGCAGATCTACAAGCAATAACAAAAAACTGTGAGCTTGTTGATTTTTTGGGGATCAATCGGATAAATATCTATCATTAAAGCAGCTCAGGACCATGTATTCCCATAGGATCCCAGTCTGAAGGGGGCTCCACACGATACGCGGTTGCCGTCGGGGCTGCCGCTAGGATCAGCAGTGGCAGCACCGCGGTGAGACACAAAACACACTCGCTCAGTGAGTAAACGCTGCGCGGTATTTCACAAAGATGAACACAATCCATCTCTCACCGCCCGCGTACACATGCACAAATGAGCACGCTCGCGGTGGATTTCACGGGACTGCGCCCGATCGCCTCGCCGCCCCAAAACTTCGCTGCGCGGCCGAAAAAGCCGCCCGCCTCTCATTGAAAATGAATTACTAGCAGGCGGTGACCGCGTACCGTGTGGAACCCCCTTAACAGAGTGGGAAAAGTTTGAGTTACCAGTGAATTACTGTAACAGCAGTGGTTCCCAGAATGTTTCAGCTCGAGATCCAAAAGAGAGAGTTTGCCCGGGACCCAAACTAGTGAAAATCTGTTAGACTGGGATCCTATGGGAAGACATAGTCCTGAGCTGCTTTATTAATGGGCGGCCATAGCTGAGTGTTTTGTAATTCGTGAGCCTGGTTAGTGTGAGCCCGGTTAGTGAGCCCGCCTGGGGAACCAGAGCCCCTGGATGTCGCAGGTACGATTCCAGGTACAGGCCAGCAATGTGTCAAAGTGTCCCTGAGCAAGACATTTAGCCCCAAATTGCTTCCCTGTGGGCAGCACTCAGCTGGGTTAAGCTGACAACTGAAGTTGCCCCATGGGATAAGCTAATATGTGTATTGATATTAAGGATGGGACGATATGAAAATGTCATATCACGATTATTGTGACAAAAGAAATCGCGATTTACGATATCATCGCGATAATCAAAATCCATTATCCTGGGGCGGAACATTTGCCAAAAAATAGCAGATCTACAAGCTCACAACGCATCGCGTTGCGACGCGTTGTGAGCTTGTAGATCGGCTATTTTTTGGCAAAGACATTTGATAGGGAGTTAAAAAAAGACTCTATCAAGTATGTATATTTGTACTTTTTACCAATTAAGGGTTTAAGTGGTACCGGATATGCAGCTCGGCAAATAAAACGGTGAATTGATCCCAGTGCAAAATGGAGGACAATATCACGATAAATCTAAATCTCCACGATACGATTATCGTGAGTGTTTTTTATCACGATAAACGATAATATCGCGTATCGTCCCATCCTTAATAGATATATATTTTGTCGATTGATCCCAAAATAATCAACAAATAAATCGTCAAGATGATTGTAGATGATAGTTGCAGCCATAACTGTAGAGCTGCTACTACATTGCAACCCCTCAACATTGTTATTGACTGTGTGTGTGTGTGTGTGTGTGTGTGTGTGTGTGTGTGTGTGTGTGTGTGTGTGTGTGTGTGTGTGTGTGTGTGTGTGTGTGTGTGTGTGTGTGTGTGTGTGTGTGTGTGTGTGTGTGTGTGTGTGTGTGTGTGTGTGTGTGTGTGTGTGCATGTGCGTGCGTGTGTGTGTGTGTCCTGCGTGCAGCTAAACGGAGTCGTTCCTCATGATAATCTGGTCCTGATCAAGATGAAGCCCGATGAGCATGGCCGCTTCGGCTTCAACGTCAAGGTGAGAGCAGTGCACTGCCAGGGCTGTCCACCATTAGGACGTTCCCTTTCTCCATTCATTGTCACGCAAATAATCGCGATTAATGGTCTAGTGGTGTGGCTCTTACGCCTTGTAAAGGAAAGCTGTACGGGGGGAGATCACGATAAAAACCCATATACAGAAAGAAATGACAGATACCAATAATCAAAATAAATAACGTCCAAAAAATGTAATATTTACAAAATTGTGGAAATAGCCGATCTACATGCTTGTAGATAAGGCTATTTCCACTATTTTTTTAAACAGTTTCAAAATGCATGTACCTTTCTCAACATGTAAACGATTAGGAAGATTTAGCTAAATAATTGTGATCTTCTGGAATGACGTGGTAATTGTGACAGGTGACAGGCCTTAACTGGAACAGGACGCGAGGCTGACACAACACCATGTTTGTCTGTGTTTCTACAGGGGGGTGCGGACCAAAAGATGCCCATCATTGTGTCTCGAGTGGCCCCTGGAACATCGGTAAGTTACACACACACACACACACACACACACACACACACACACACACACACACACACACACACACACACACACACACACACACACACACACACACACACACACACACACACACTCACTCACACTCACACTCACACACAAACGCTCACTCTCTCTCTCTCTATATATCCCTCTCCCCTCCCCTTGCAGGCTGACCTGTGTGTGCCTCGCCTTAACGAGGGCGACCAGGTGGTGTTGATTAACGGGCGGGACATCTCTGACCACACCCACGACCAGGTGGTCATGTTCATCAAGGCCAGCTGTGAGAGCCACTCGGGAGAGCTCATCCTATTGGTCAGGCCAAACGGTGAGTTGTTGTTCTCATTGGTCAGAAACGGTGAAGGGAACTCAACGCTGTTTGTACGACTTATTGATGCGTCAACCTCATTGGTCAGATCCACTGAGGGAGCTTGGACCGTTAGGTCACGTTTACTCGATAACGGTCTCTAGAGAAAGCGGCAACATTTTGTTGCGTTCTCACTTGTTATTGTGCGTCTACATGTTAATTAGCCTCGCGTAGCCAGGCTTACTCATCTCCGAAGAGAAAAGCCTGGTGACAATAGAAGGCAGAAAGCGTTCAACTTCCGCCGTAGGAATTTCACCGGAAGCTGTATTTTTTTCACGGTGCGGTGTTCCTGCAAACGTATTCCCTGCACGAAATTAACTCTGGTCTACGTCTCCTGCTCCGTCGGTTGCGCTCGCAATAAACAATATACAAACAAAAACATTGATTCAAGCAATGTTACACCTATTGAGTGAGTTAAGAGCTACAATCTATTTTAGTTTTTTCGCTGGTGAATGTAAACAGACCCGCACCGCGTGACGTAACGTCCGTTAAACGCAGACTTCCACTAGAAATCTTGGAACACACCGGAAGGCATATTGTCTACAGGGTGCATGTTAATGCATTAGCATTGAAAACGATGTAATGTGCATGCCGTGTTGCTAGGGGGCGGTGACGCACAGATAGACGAGCGACGCCATTCTGCTTCCTTGTTTACATTCACCATGGTAACGTGGCCGCACGTAGTCTGCACGTGAGCCATGGCATCACATGTTTTGTCGTTTCCTCTGTTTTTCCTGTTCACATGGAGACGCAAGGAGGTGCGTCTTCAGTTTTACACCCTGGATGGAGGTTTTACTTTGTCGCGTTTTCAACCCCCGAAAAACACTGTTGTCTTCTAAACAGATGGCATATCTGACATTTTATTTTTCCGGTTTCTCTAGAAAACAGCGTTGTGTGGACAGCGCCTTCGTTTGTTACTTTTTCTTTTCTAGGTTCATTTTTTTTTGCTTTTATTTGGACAGTTCAGATTAGGGAGACGGGGAACCAAGGGCAGAAAGGGGAGCATGACATGATGCAACGCAAGTGTCCTGCCAGAAATCTAACAGAGGACACTGTGATTAAGTTGCCAGTGCTCCCAAACACGCAGCTCCAGTACTTGTATGCACCCCAAATTCTTGGACTAGTTTAATCTGTGCCAAAGATAGCCAGGGCACGCCATTCCCCTTATACCCTTTGTTTCTACTTTTAACAAGTACAAGTACACTGCCTGGTCATGTACTGTATAAGTGAACTATGTTCTGGTCAAGTCACACAGCGGGTTTATAGTTGTGTAATTGCTAAGAGTGGTACATATTGCATTCTAATGGTTTTTACAGTATGTGCATAAATCTAATCCTGCATTCGGTTTATCCCAGTTATTGGTGACATACACAGCCAAATCAGTGTTACAGTGTTATCAGTGAAATCAGATGTACAAATGGAACCAAATGGACACACTGCTCTACACGTTGAATGAAAACTATGGATTTTACTGTGTTATGTATGAAAAGCATGTGGCAAAGCATTTCAGAAGGATGAGATCAAAGTTGATAAAAGACAGTCTTAGTATCTTAATTGGGTCAAGCAGGGATTGATGTTTGATTCTGTCTTATGGTAAGGAACATGTAAGATTGCATGTTATATTCAAATCCCTGTCAATCAACTGGATGTCCCAGAATGCTTTTTAGCTCATATATAAAATGACACGGATGCTTTCCCTCTTTTAATGGTTTAAAGGAGTGTGCTGCCGCACGTTACTTACTTACTTACTTATCCTCTTCGTCCCGGTTGGGGCATAAGGCTGCAATCACACACTGCCACTGAACCCTGTCTCGTGCTTTGGCCTGTGCTTCGTCCCAGTAAAGACCCATCTCCTTCAGCTCTGTCATCACTTGCCAGGTGTTCTTTGGTCTGCCTCTCTTTCTTTTCCCAATTGGGGTCCATCTCAAGGCAACTTTGGGTAACCTTTCATTGGGCATCCTTAACACATGACCGAGCCATCTTAACCTGCGTTTCCTAATCTCAAGGGACATATGCAAGCTGCCTGTCTTCTTGTAAAGTTCTTCATTTGAGATCTTATTTGGCCAAAAGCTGCCGCACGTTGATCAATCCTAAACAAATTCTGTTTGCACGTCATTGACAGCTGACAAATGGCACATTCTCTGTCCTATTCTTCTGATCATGTTGGTTCTTTAATAGTTCTCGAAGCCATCACCCCCGGTGTCAGACGAGAGAATTTGTCTGTAGTTGTTGATGTGGTGCCTTCCATTGTGCAGTCTCAGCATTACAGAGAGCATCGACGGACCAAGCACCTTGTGTTTGTCCGTACTGCTACCGATAAAGACGTGGAGAAGAGCTTGAAAAATTGCGGAGTATTCCTTTAACTGAAATGTACATTCTGTTTGATATCGACATGTTTCTTTTCTCCCCCCTCTCTCTCTCTCTCTCTCTCTCTCTCTCTCTCTCCCTCTCTCTCTCTGTCAACAGCAGTGTCTCATCTCTGTTCTATTTTCATCTATGAACTATATCATGCACACACTGTATAACTAGAAGCAGTGCTCTTCCGAGCACAGGTCTCCACCAGGCCGTGCGTCCTGGTGGTGCTACTGTATAATAGGCCAATGTAAAAAGGGTGGCATATGTTCTTCACCTTAGATTTTTCATGGCAATCGGAGCTGCATGCATGATTTGAAGCATTGTTCCAAAAATGTGTTTTGCTAAAGTCTACCTGCTGGTGGTGCTATAACAGACCAATGTGAAAAAGGTAGCATTTGTTCCTTGACCTAGTGGGAATATGTGTGGCAAATTTCACGGTAATCGCAAGCTGCGTTGATGATTTGAGGCATTTTGTTCAAAAACGGAGCAATCCTGCAAACTTTGGAAGCTAATATTAGCCAATCAGGATGGAATATGAAATATCAGACGGATCGGACTTGATCACATGACTATAGAGATACTGTGTACCGATTTGCGTGATTTTTGAATAAAATCTCAAGGAGTAATATCCAAAAATGTGTTTTACATAAGTCGGCCCAAAGGTGGCGCTATAAAAGGCTGATGTGAAAAATGCAGGGCAAAGGTTTATCCTTTGCCTCTAGGGAGTGCGCTTACAAAGTTTGAAACTGATCGGTGGAGTTATAGGTAAAACCACAAATCAACCTGTTATAGCGCCACCATGAGGCTGATTTAAAAAAAATTAAGTGGCATTTCTTCCTCGGCCTAGTGGGAACGTGTATGCGCGATTTCATGATAATTGCACTTTGCGTTTGTGATTTGAGGCATTTTGTTCAAAACGGCTCAATTCTACAAACTTTGGAAGCCAATCTTAGCCAATCAGGATGGAATATGCAAAATCGGACAGATCCGTGTCGATCACATGACTGTCGAGATACTGCCTACCGATTTGTAGGATTTTTGGACAAAATCTGTAAGAGTAGTGCACAGAAATGTGTTTTGCAAACATCGGCCACTAGGTGGCGCTAGAAAAGGCCCATTTGAAATATTTAGGGCAGAGGTTCTAGATTAGCATCCAGGGAATGTGTGTGCTCAATTTGGCAGCGACCGGGCCAACGGCGACTGAGATTAGCTGCTCACAAACTGAGAGGACGCACGGACGCACGCACGCACGGACGGACGGACGGACGGAGGGGAAAACATACTCTCCCCCATGCCTTCGGCTGGTGGAGACAATTAAAATCACATGAAAGCAAATAAAACAAAAACAAAACAAGTTTGTATTCAAGACCAACCTTTGCCTCTAGGCTGTCTAGGGAGTGCGCTTACAAAGTTTGAAACTGATCGGTGGAGTTATAGGTAAAACCACAAATCAACCTGTTATAGCGCCACCATGAGGCTGATTTAAAGAAAATTAAGTGGCATTTCTTCCTCGGCCTAGTGGGAACGTGTGTGCGCGATTTCATGATAATTGCACTTTGCGTTTGTGATTTGAGGCATTTTGTTCAAAACGGCTCAATTCTACAAACTTTGGAAGCCAATCTTAGCCAATCAGGATGGAATATGCAAAATCGGACAGATCCGTGTCGATCACATGACTGTCGAGATACTGCCTACCGATTTGTAGGATTTTTGGACAAAATCTGTAAGAGTAGTGCACAGAAATGTGTTTTGCAAAAATCGGCCACTAGGTGGCGCTAGAAAAGGCCCATTTGAAATATTTAGGGCAGAGGTTCTAGATTAGCATCCAGGGAATGTGTGTGCTCACTTTGGCAGCGACCGGGCCAACGGCGACTGAGATTAGCTGCTCACAAACTGCGAGGACGCACGGACGCACGCACGGACGGACACACGGACGGACGGAGGGGAAAACATACTCTCCCCCATGCCTTCGGCTGGTGGAGACAATAACGTTGAACATAGTGTGACTGTGTGCATGCATCGCACTGTGAATGTATCCAGGTATTACATGCCGTCTCTGGTGGTTCAATGAGAATGAACCCATTAAAGCAGGGAAAGCACAACTAAACTAGAAGCAGTGCTCTTCCGAGCACAGGTCTCCACCAGGCCACACAAATCGGCCTGTTATAGCGCCACCATTAGGGCCATTTGAAAACTTTGGGGCAGAGGTTCTGAATTGGCATCCAGGGAGTGTGTGTGCTCATTTTGGCAGCGACCGGGCCAACGGCACCGGAGATTAGCTGTACACAAACTGGGAGGACGAATCGGCCTGTTATAGCGCCACCATGAGGGCCATTTGAAAAATTTGGGGCAGAGGTTCTGAATTGGCATCCAGGGAGTGTGTGTGCTCATTTTGGCAGCGAACGGGCCAACGGCGCCGGAGATTAGCTGTACACAAACTCAGGACGAATGGGCCTGTTATAGCGCCACCATGAGGGCCATTTGAAAAATTTAGGGCAGAGGTTCTAGATTGGCATCCAGGGAATGTGTGTGCTCACTTTGGCAGCGACCGGGCCAACGGCGACTGAGATTAGCTGCACACAAACTGCGAGGACACACACACGGACGGACACACGGACACACGGACGGACGGACGCACGGACGGACGGACGGAGGGGAAAACATACTCTCCCCTCAGCCTTCGGCTGGTGGAGACAATGAGGACACCTAAGTGGAAGGAGCACTAGGCAAGACAGCAGGGTTCCTTACTATTGTACTCAGATCTTCTCTCTTTACTTATTTTTTCAAAATGTCCTTAAAACACAGTGAGGTATACAAAATAGGTTGTTTCAACAACAAAAATAGCAGATATTCAAGCTCGTATATCTGCTATGTTGGAACAATTTAGATAACGTGTTTGACAAGTCTGGCAAATCTTCTCTTCGTGGGCAAAAAAACCCATTTCAGATGGGGTGTGGGGCGTCCACGGCCAAATCTATACTATAATTTTGCGAATGTCTGAGTGTCTGTCTCAGCGTTTCTCCTCGGTGGCTGGAGCAATTGATCTGAAATCGCATCACCATCAGCATATGAACACACCTGACATAACTGTGAAGCTCGTTTGTCACTTTCACAAATCGTATGCTGTATAATAGCATTTTTATGGTGTATCTATATCTATTTAGCCTACAGTACCTTTTGTGACCACACATGTTAAGGGAGGGGCGCTGTTGTTCAGGCCATGCACAATCACACACAAACCCACACACACACACAAACACACACACGGGGGGGGGGGGGGGGGGGGGGGGGGTGCAGGCGGGGCGGGCGGGCGGGCGGGCGGGGGGGGGGGGGGGGGGGTTCTGGCCCTGTTACAGATGTTGTCCAAAAATCATGCAGATCGGTACACAGTATCTCTGTAGCCGTTAAATGGAACGGGTATTTCTTACATTGATGCTCCTACATATTAGCATGCAAGCACCAGTTAAAGTTACTTTCCATCCCTCATATACTGTGTGCACAGTGCACATCCCATAACCCACACACTGCACATCATTTCGGAGCTCATATCTTTGAACGGGTAAGGGCTAGTAAATATAATTTCCGGAGTTCTTGCAATAAAAAGTTTGATAACCACTGATTTAGATCAGAGGGCATTTTGTAGATTGGGCCTCAGGTGAACGGGTACACATTATAGTGTATCATTGTCTCCACCAGCTGAAGGCTTGGGGGAGAGTATGTTTTCCCCTTCGTCCGTCCGTGTGTGCGTGCGTCCGTGCGTCCGTCCGTGTGTCCTCGCAGTTTGTGTGCAGCTAATCTCAGTCACCATTGGCCCGGTCGCTGCCAAAGTGAGCACACACATTCCCTGGATGCCAATCTAGAACCTCTGCCCTAAATTTTTCAAATGGGCCTTTTCTTGCGCCACCTAGTGGCCGATGTTCGCAAAACACATTTCTGTGCACTACTCTTACAGATTTTGTCCAAAAATCCTACAAATCGTTAGGCAGTATCTCGACAGTCATGTGATCGACACAGATCTGTCCGATTTTGCATATTCCTTCCTGATTGGCTAAGATTGGCTTCCAAAGTTTGTAGGATTGAGCCGTTTTGAACAAAATGCCTCAAATCCCAAACGCAAAGTGCAATTATCATGAAATCGCGCACACACGTTCCCACTAGGCCGAGGAAGAAATGCCACTTAATTCTTTTTAAATCAGCCTCATGGTGGCGCTATAACAGGCCGATTTGTGGTTTTACCTATAACTCCACCGATCAGTTTCAAACTTTGTAAGCGCACTCCCTAGAGGCTAAGGATAAACCTTTGCCCTGCATTTTTCACATCAGCCTTTTATAGCGCCACCTTTGGGCAGACTTATGTAAAACACATTTTTGCATATTACTCCTTGAGATTTTATCCAAAAATCACGCAAATCGGTACACAGTATCTCTATAGTCATGTGATCAAGTCCGATCAGTCTGATATTTCATATTCCATCCTGATTGGCTAATATTAGCTTCCAAAGTTTGCAGGATTGCTCCGTTTTTGAACAAAATGCTTCAAATCATCAACGCAGCTTGCGATTACCGTGAAATTTGCCACACATATTCCCACTAGGTCAAGGAACAAATGCTACCTTTTTTCACATTGGCCTGTTATAGCGCCACCAGCAGGTAGAGTTTAGCAAAACACATTTTTGGAACACAATGCTTCAAATCATGCATGCAGCGTCCGATTTCCATGAAAGATCTATGGTGAAGAACATATGCCACCCTTTTTACATTGGCCTATTATACAGTAGCACCACCAGGACACACGGCCTGGTGGAGACCTGTGCTCGGAAGAGCACTGCTTCTAGTTATTTTATGCTTTAACTATTGAAAAATAGCAGATATACAAGCTCAGCGCGGCACTCAAGTTTGTAGATCTGCTATTTTTAAAAAATTGTGAAAATTAGAATTTTGACCCGATTCTAAGTGTCTTTTGAATCCTTCTAAGTTTTTTTGAAAAACCTATGTTTCTATGTCAGCAATCTGGCTCGCCATCGTCAAAGAAAAGGTCCTTTTCACTTAAAGGACAACTTTCGTTTTTTACAACAAGGGTTCATATTTTAGATTGTAATTAAAGAATATAAAAGATGAGTGTTAAAATTATTTATTTACTTCTTTCTATTGTTTTAGAGATTCTTATTTCAGTGGTTGGGGGCATGCGTACAAGTGGCTAAATATGTCATTTTACACAGAATAAGCCCATTCCCAAGATACAACGAAACCTTTCATGGTTGGATGTGACTTATGGGGGCTAGAAGTGTTACAGTAAATAGCAATAAAGAAACTGCTGGCTTATTGTGGCTAAAAAGACATATTTAGCCACTTGTACGCATGCCCCCATGCGTATACATGCCCCACATTTTAGCAGGGTAAACGCGATAAAACAATAGAACTAAGCAAATGAAAACATTTTAACACTCACTTTTTCTTTTCTCTCAAAATATTTAGTTCCAGGTACCCCCACAGAGGCAACATTTGAGTTACAAACGTTCGCTTTAAAAATACATACATTCAAAGATTTGCACACAGTCTTTCACGACTTTTCAAAAATAGCAGATCTACAAGCTCGCAGCGCGGCACTCGGAGCTTGTATATCTGCTATTTTTCACTGGTTAAAGCATTCAATAATTCTAGAGGCCTGATTAATGGGGTCTTAATGTTTTCCTGTGTCCCTGCAGCCATCTATGAGGTGGTGGAGGAGAAGGCGGACTCTGAGCCAGACTTCCAGTACATCCCAGAGAAGTCTCCCCAGGACCCGGCTCAGCTGGACCAGCATGCCTGGAGAGACTCCATGCTGTCGCTGAGGGAAGGCCTGCTCAGCGGAGCCATACTGGCACAGTTTGACGTGAGGAAGATGTTTTTCTCTTTTCTGCCTTTTATTGATTGCGACCAGGCACGTGCACACATAGACATCAAAGGGGACTTGGGGGACTGCCCATAAGTCCGAAGGTTCATTAGTCCGAAGGTTCATTAGTCCGAATTTAGTTAGGGTTACTGAGGTTAAGGTTAGGGTTAGAGTTAGGCATAGTATTCTTAACAAATTCTGACTAATGAACCTTCGGACCAATGAACCTTCGGACCAATGCCATGGCACCGGGACTTGAGCCCCCGCACTTTTATCTGTCTGTAAAATGTGCCCTCTCCAGGTCATGAATGCAGTTTTTACTGTGGTGAAAGAAATGCAAATGCCCCTCTTTCCATGCCATTTACCTGAAGGCAGCATTCAAGAGAATTGCCTTGTCCAAACTCTCCTGAAATTGAATGCAGCATCTTATGCTAAAAGAATTGCCCTCTCTGTGTATAAATCCATGACGTATGCCACATCTCCAGTATTGACTTGATTATGCTGAGTTCAGCGTGGTATCACTAACCGAAAATAGCCGACCTCCAAGCTCACAACGCGTCGCAGCGTGACGCGTTGTGAGCTTGGAGGTCTGCTATTTTCGATTTTCCACCAAAAAGCCATTTTTTTTTGTCAGCCCCTGCCTCTCTAACATTCTCTGCACGTCCCTGATTGCAACCGTAGGTCGCAGTTAACTATGAAAAACGGCACATCTTGTCCGTATCTCTGTCACGCCTGACACTGTGGTTCCCCACTGTGACGTGATGTCACAGTGATGTGTCAGGGGAACCACAGTGTCAGGCGTGGTCTATGGGTTTGCCGCTCTGACATCACGCTTTGACATCACTGTGCTGTAATGGGAACCACTCTAACAGAATCCCTTTTATGCCCATATATGGAGATCCCTGATGTCATCAACATTAAGCCCATATCTAACAGGATATATGGAGGAAGACAGCCCATATCCGTGTGGCTGGTTCAGACAGGGATCTCCATGTATGGGCATGAAAGGGATTGTATGTATGATGTCAGATATGATATACATCATAGGATTTTCACATAACGAATAACTGAGTAACTATGTTTGGGCTCTCACAGCATATCTCCACATACAGTACATGGATCTCCATATATGGGTACCAGGGGTCTCCATATATGGGTAACTGGTCCGATATACATCACTGGCCAGACGGCCAAGACTGATGCTGATTGATGGAACATATTTGATGCATGGTGGGTCAGTACAGACTGATGTAGTGTAAATACCATTTTGTGTTGCCAGCACAGCTTCCAAGAAACGGTGAAATAGAGAGTTCCACATTCCTAGGACTTCCTGTCTTTTATCAACAACTCTTAACTACTTCCTCTTTGGAGTGTCCTGCTGTGTTGTTAGTGGAGAGGAATGCAGCACGCACGCACGCACGCACGCACGCACGCACGCACACACGCACACACGCACACACACACACACACACACACACACACACACACACACACAAGCTTTGTTTAATCCATCTTGGTGCAAACAGCCCTTTTAGTTTTTATTTTGTTTAGTTAAAGGAGCTATAGTCAACTTTTTCATTGTAGGGCCGACACTTTGTTTACATCCTAGTCTATAGACTAGAATGTAAACAAAGTGTCGGTCTGACAATTGCCAAAATGATTATTTTATCATTATTTTACGCTTTTTGTGGTCATTTTTGAATAGAAACACATATATGAAGCTTATTTTTTTATAAAATATTTTCGAAACATTATTTTTATTTTAGCGTCCGTTTTTCAAGAAAAAGTTGACTATAGCTCCTTTAACACATTTTTTTTCTTTTTCATTTTAGTTTTCATAATGTTGTTAGTTTTCCTTCACTATAATAACCCAAGCGGATATGCACTGAGCTGTTGTTTCTTGGATTACCCTGAAGCCTTGTGGCGTGGTGCTTTACATGGATTTCAGTGCTACTCTGCAGCGCGCATGTGTATGAGCAGCTTTTAGCGTTGAAGATTAGACCACTTCTCATGAATACTGTGTGTGTGTGTGTGTGTGTGTGTGTGTGTGTGTGTGTGTGTGTGTGTGTGTGTGTGTGTGTGTGTGTGTGTGTGTGTGTGTGTGTGTGTGTGTGTGTGTGTGTGTGTGTGTGTGTGTGTGTGTGTCACAGAGAGAAGGCGGTTTTATAGGACATACATAGCATGCATTCTCAGACATGCTCCTTTCACTCTGCTCATTAGAAGATTACAGCTTAACCACTCAGATCTTATATGGTCGAGCGGAGTCCCCCAGGGCTCTGTGCTATTCGTATAATTTTTATTTGTGTCTTTTCTGTTTCCATTCATTGTGGCGAACAGTGGCGTCAGTTCAGAAAAAGCTAAGGTATGGCAACATGACTGGTGTCTTGCACGCGCGCCTCCGCGCACGTGCAAGACACCAGTCATGTTGCCATACCTTAGCAACAGGCATGATACATTTATTTTAAGAAGTACATATCATTTTCCCCCCTCGTTTCTACGGTTTCTTGGGCTGGATCTGGCAGCCTGGAATGGTTGTTCAAGTGCAGCTAAACTTGGCATGTTAGTAAACGTGCCACAATTAACAATAATGCATTGCACCTGTGCAGCTGACCTGCGGAACACAGGAATATGCCAAGTTTATTAATGGAAAAAACAATAAACATATTATTTAAAAGAAAAAGAAAAAAAAAGTGTGGATAATAAAATTATAATACCTTGTTAAATGTTGCATTTGTAGTTATTTTATTGTAATTTAACAACATAATAACCAGCACAGATAGACAAAGAGACATTCATGGATTCATATTTAAAAGTAACTTATTTCCCCCCCTGGACTGGTAGCTGCATACCCCTGCCATACCCAATTGACGCCCCTGGTGGCAAAACTGAAAATAGCAGAGCGACAAGCCCACTGCGGGACGAAGCACTTCCCGTAGTGAGCTTGTCGATCTGCTGCTTTCGATTTTCAACGAAAGCTTTCCCCACAATGCTGGGGTTTAAGTGGTTAACTCACAAAAACATGGGGGGGAGTGACATTACAGTATTGTAATAGAGATTTTAATTATATTTATTCATTTATTCATGAATTTGGAAACGTAATCATTCTGTCAGAGCTGAACTTAAATACTTGACCTTTTTACTATTATAAAAACTGATACTACACGGAGGTTACGGTCATACTGTACATTTGTGAATGAATCAAGCTTTTATCCATTATTTTGTTGTGTGTTTGTTTTTTGGCCCTCACAGCAACTGTACAGGAAGAGGCCGGGGATGACCATGCTGTGTGCCAAATTACCTCAGAACGTTTGCAAAAACCGCTACCGAGACATCTCTCCATGTATGTTCACACATTTCTGTTTTAATGTCCTTTTTTAACAGCACTTAGCCGACGGACCCCCCTTTGAAAAGATCTGCCAGGGACCCCCATAAGAGAAGATTTGTACGGCTCTATAGCAGTGATTCTCAACCATTTTAATTTCAGGGACCCCCAATTTGCCATAGGCTACGGACCCCCATTATTATTATTACTCGTTATATTCTCGTATAATGACATGCTAAAAGAATTGGCGGGTTGAAAGTGGTTAAAAATCCAGAACACGTCGGCTGCATAATTGCAGATAACGATGTCTTCTGAAAGTAATGTGACAAAACCTATATCTATCGGTCTGGCTCGATGAATTAGGAGTTACGGTGTGTATAAATGTGCTCTAGAAATACATGCTACTTTACTCTAACTTCATCACTGACTGTACTGTGCATGGCTAACACAAACAAATGGCGGTATAGTTTCCCTGACAGCTGATGTGTTCCGGACCGGTGGTCATTTGTTTGCTCTTCTCATGTCATATCCTCCTCTCTTCTCTCCCTCTCATCTTCCTCTTCATCCATTTGTGGTCATACCTCTTCCTAGATGATGCCACACGGGTCATTCTGAAAAGCACAGATGACTACATCAATGCAAATTACATCAATGTGAGTATCCCTTCGTTTCTTCTTCTCTAACCCCCAAAGACAACCCGGTGGTCCCCAGACCCCACTTTGGAGAACTTCAGGCCCTTACTGGTATGTAACTCTGAGAGAGTACAAATGGAACCAAAAGGGACCCTAATTATGACTCCATTTGGACACTCAGGGCCCTATTATGATCCAGGTCTTATGCCTTATGCCTTAACTTCTTTGCCTTTTTTTACTATTTTGTTTTTGTTTTTTAAATATTTCAAATAGCTGATCTGCAAGTTCACAACGTGCAGATGTAGATCAGCATTTGAAGTATTTAAAAATGTTTTTCAAAATAGTGAAGAAAATGTAAAGAAGTTAAGGCATAAGGCATAAGACCTGGATCATAATAGGGCCCTTAGAGTTAAATAAAATAAAATAGGCTTTACAGCGTAGTTTGAGGTTTGGAACTTCCTGTATATTCTAAAAATGTAAAAGAAATGTCAAGGATCTACCACTTTGATATCATTAGGCCATGAACCTAGCCTGACACTCAGCCTGAATTGACATTTCGTTTCACTCCATTATTCAGTCTGAAACTGCTCTCATCCAAGGCAGTTTCTGGGATGGGCGTTGCCAAAGAGGCAGATGACGTAGTGTTGTTATGTGGCTGGCTACTAGCCTGTTGCTTGCTACTTGCTAACCAGGCAGAATAGGAGCGCTACGAACTAGTAATCAAACACAGTAAAACATGTCTGCTACTGATGTTTCATAGCGAGATCGATACGATCGCATATTACCGAGACGGGCAACGCGGTGTTTGGGAATGTACGTTACGGTCCGGCGGCGGCGCTAGGTTACTTGGAATCGCACTGAGTTCTTGGAAACCCCCACCCACGCTGATCACAAGCCCCGAGAAGCGACGCTGATTCGCCGGACGGATTTCCAAACGAGGAAAACCTCTTCAATGAGAGCAACACCAGACCTAAACAAAATTTTAAAGGGGTATGGCTAGCGATACAGGGTCTGTAACCTGGCAACCATGAACCCCCATTTTATACAAAATAAATTATATGTTTCAATCTCTCAGACCATGGGTACACATTATTGTGTATCATTATTTTATGCTTTAACTATTGAAAAATAGCAGATATACAAGCTCACAGCGCGGCACCGAGTGCCGCGTTGCGAGCTTGTAGATCTGCTATTTTTGAAAAATCTTGAAAATTTGAATTTTGACCCGATTCTATAAGTGTCTTTTGAATCCTTCTAAGATTTTTGAAAAACCTATGTTTCTATGTCAGCAATCTGGCTAGCCATCGTCAAAGAAAAGGTCCCTTTCACTTAACTGGAGATCAGTTAGTCTGTTCTTGAGAGACGACTATGTCAGTGGTTCTCAAACCTTTTCACTTGAACGACCCCCAAAATGATATATATTTGGCCACGGACCCCCATCTCAAAATATTTAGTTCCAGAGACCACCCAGAAGCAAGATTTTGTTACAAACGTTCGCTTTGAAAATACATAATATTTAAAGATTTGCACACATTTTCACTACTTTTTCAAAAATAGCAGATCTACAAGCTCGCAGCGCGGCACTCGGTGCTGCGCGGTGAGCTTGTATATCTGCTATTTTTCAATAGTTAAAGCGTTAAATAATGCTAGGCCTAAATGTGTTAATTTAACTCTGAGAGAGTACAAATGGAACAAATCTCTGTCTGCAGGTTCTAATATATCGCCTTATGTTCCCTCTTTGTTGCCCTCCTATTTCTATCACTCTCTCTCTCTCTCTCTCTCTCTCTCTCTCTCTCTCTCTCTCTCTCTCTCTCTCTCTCTCTCTCTCTCGTAGATGGAGATCCCAGCCTCCAGCCTGATAAACCGCTACATAGCGTGCCAGGGTCCTCTGCCCCAGACGTGCCCTGACTTCTGGCAGATGACGTGGGAGCAGGGCTCCTCTATGGTGGTCATGTTGACCACGCAGGTGGAGAGGGGACGGGTACGTGGAGACACTTAACCTTCCCTTAACCCGCCTTGACCACCTGAGGCCCATTCTAAAAAATGCCTTCTAGATCAGAAGTTCTCAAATTGGGGAACTGAACCCCAGAAGAGGAGAATATTTGTGTTGAAAAAGATTTCTTCAAAATGATTCAAAAATCATCATATTCAAACACTTGTACAAGCTTGTAAATCTGCTATTTTGGAATAGCCGATGCTAAAATCTCAAATGTTACCCGGTTGTGATGGGTAAAACAAATCATAAAAATAATATCAAAATGAATGTGTGCCCAAAGGTGGATTTTTAGGTGGACCACATTAACCCAAGTGTCCCTATTGCGGGCATGTCATGATAGGTGAATATTCTGTAGGTAAACATCCAGTGGACATAACTATTTTAGAGATGGAGATTTTGTGTTAAAGGAGGCATACAGACCAAAATAGGACCCCCCCCCCCTGAATGAGAATGTTTCCACAGATGTTCTTACCTGGTTCGGTTGATATGTCTCATTTCTGCCCCTGTTCTGAAATCTGTAGAATAGTCCCCACTGCTAAAACGGGCGTATCACCTCTATCCAAAAGCGCACATTTCGGCCGTTTCCAAACAAAAAAATATTTTAGGAATCGTCCAGACATGCTTCCTACAGTCACCACACACAGTGTTTTAGCGAGACGCTCCGTGCATTGATGTAAACAAAGCAATGAGAACGGCCACTTCCTGCCTCAGGTCTGAGAACTAGAGGGGAAGTCTCGCGAAATCTCGCGAGAGCTCGAGGCAGCATTGCTTTCCTTAGCCCTGGTAAACAGGCTATTAACCCTTCACAGGCTACAACAGCGGGTCTGGTATGTCTAGGAAGCATGTCTGGACGATTCATAAAAAGTCTTTTGAAGCGGCCGAAATGTGCGCTTTTGGATAGAGGTGATACGCCCGTTTTAGCAGTGGGGACTATTCTACAGATCTCAGAACAGGGGCAGAAATGAGACATATCAACCTAAACATGTAAGAAGGTCTGACCAATAACAGACCCATGGGGGACCCCAATGTGTCACACGAATAGTTGCACACAAACCATAGTGTAATAAAAAAAAAAAAAAAAAATATATATATATATATATATATATATATATATATGTCACGGTTTGATAGAGAAACAGTACGGTCGAGAAACGGAGCACTCGTCGTGCGGCACGGGGCGGAACAAGTGGTCGACATAACAACGTCCTCCAGGCGGAGCCGCTCGATTGTCCACGACATTGCAAGCGGCGCGAAGGCCAGCGGACCTTGGTCCTGCTCTTCGCCCCCGAGCGCCGCAGGCTCGAGTGGCCGCGAAGAGCGGGCCAGGGCCGCCGGCCGCGCGAGTTACGAAGCCGTGGTGAATGCAATCGTTATATTTATGCCCAGGCCGTAAGGCCTGGGCAAGCCCACGATAAACGCCCTGTCCAAGTGACTACAATGGAGCGCTCCCTAGCTCATAGTAAGCTAATGGCTAAACACTGCCGAGCTAGGCTAGTAAATAAAGAAAGAGAGTCGCAAACGAGTGACGTCAGCGCCTTCACTAGTGAATGGCTGTCGTCGCCATCTGGTGGTGATTGGTGTGTGGTGAACGACAAAACAAGCGCTCTTACAATGAACGTACTGAGTTACCCAAACGTACTGTAACATATATATATATATAAGATTATAATAGTTGTATAAAAGACGACTCAGCACAATGGGGATTATACTCTATGTCAAGGGTCTTCAACAGGGGATCCGGGACCTATTGGGGCTCCTCAGAGTTACTACAGGGGGTCCTCCAAATATTTGTGTGATAGAAACTTTTTTTTTATGAACCACTTGAACCCTAGCGTTCATATTCGGAGAACTTTAGCCAAAATAGCAGATCTACAAGCTCTGCGAGGCGTTGTGAGCTTGCAGATCGGCTATTTTCGGCAAAGAGGTTTGTCGTAGAGGGGAAAAAGAGCAGACTATGTACAGAGTGAAATGTCAAGTTAATTAATGACGGTTCAAGTGGTTAAATACGTTTCTGAAAACACTAAATGACATGAATCCAAAATACAATGATGATTGTGCTGTCAAACAATAAAACTACAGTATATGGAATCTATGAAAAGGTTGTGGGGGTCCCCACATCTCTTTCTCAACTAAGGGGTCCTTGGCCTGAAAACGTTGAAGACCCCTGCTCTATGTGCAAAACATTGGTCGATGTTGAAGTATGTCAAGGATGTCTGATGTCAGTGTGATGTTGCTGCTTGTGTGTGTTGTAGGTGAAGTGCCATCAGTACTGGCCAAACCCAGACAGTAGCGCCACCTATGGGGGGTTTGCGGTAACGTGCCACACTGAAGAGGGCAACTCTGCCTTCCTGGTCAGGGAGATGACCCTCACACACACACAGGTACGCCCACACACACACACACACACACACACACACACACACACACACACACACACACACACACACACACACACACACACACACACACACACACACAGGTCCAATGTATTTGGTTGATCTTGATGCAGTTTCTTAAAGGGGCCCCACCATGAATTTCACATTTTTCCTTTTTTTCCTGTTTTTTGGTCTTCCCAGTGTCTCTTCCAGCCCAAAAAAACTCAATTCATTAATTCTAAGCCTTGCCATTCATTTCAGTGATTTTTTGAATGGGCGTGTCTGAACGGTACTTTTTTAAAATCGGGCCTTTGTTTATGTCACAAAGGGGCTCATTTCCTATTTGGCCCCCTTGTAGACAAGGGGGCGGTACTTTTTGGGAGGCTACATTGTATAGAGACACACGGGCGCCTACAAATTCACGCCCCCTATTGTGACAGCGGCCCCACTTCGGGTAAGGAAGAACGGTGCACTGCAGCTGCCAATGCAATCCCAATGAGAGGCATCGTGAAATATCATAATTTCAGTGGTTGACTACTGAGGCCATAGCGATTTTTTTTTGTGTTCTAATAAAGTGTCCCATGAGTTTAATTTTGTCTTTTTAAAGTGGCATATCTGTCATCTTGATACACTACCTACAATATACTTTAATATACTTCATCTGTGAGTCAAAGGTGCTAGCATTGGAAATCTTAAGTTAAGGTGGTCGCATGGTACACACATCATGTACGCATCCCTTGAGGTTTTCAATACCCAGATACGCTTGTCTCATGTATAATTAGGCTGTTTATTTTTGGAAATTCGAGATTTTTTGCATCTCGCTTCTTCTAAACGGAGTCTTGCAGGTTATTTTTGGATTAATACTAACCTGGAGAATCCACACTGTAATTGAAAAAGTTGGGATCTTCAAAGTCGGCGCTCTTAAACGCACAGCAGTAAAGACAGTGATGTCGTCACTGAAAAGCGGGTTCTGTGTCTGCCGTTTCCCCTCTTCTCTGTTATCATTATGGGTAATCCATTCAAGTGGCAAATTAAACGTGACTCACATCATGTATCTAGCAAACACGAAGATATGTTGTCAGGGTCAGGCCATACACTTGAAAACATATTTTTATTTAAATCAATATAGTCTTCAGTTCATGTAGGATTATTTTAATATTAGGCTAACCACAGCTGAATTGCAATGACTTTCTATGGACTGGCTTGCAGTTCATCGTTCTCCCTTACCCGAAGTGGGGCCGCTGTTTCAATTGTGGCCGTGAATTTGTAGGCGCCCGTGTGTCTCTATGAAGACTATATATATGAGGTGGAACCATGAGGTAAAGTGGCACTACCATGCCAATCTTCTCTGTATCGTTCCAATTTTAGCCCAAAGACAGCGCCCCGTTGCCAACAAAGGGCATTTTGGTATTGCATCTGAAATGGCTTGGAATTAGAGACAGACAGAACATGAAATTTAAATATCCAAGTGGTTGTTTAGGCTAAAACTTGTATAAAACCGTATTATGGACCAATATTTATATAAATATAATAAATATATATATATATATATATATATATATTTTGAAAAGCATGATGGGCCCCTTTAACACACGCACACACACACCCACACGCGCGCACGCACGCACGCACGCACGCACGCGCGCGCGCGCACACACACACACACACACACACACACACACACACACACACACACACACACACACACACACACACACACACACACACACACTTCCAGGTATCTTACATTATAATACTTGTGTTTTCTCAGTGGTTTGCGCATTTGTTTTGAACTCACAAACTTCCACCTACCAGCACATTACATCATAGGAAAGATAGAGCTCTCTCTCTCTCTATCTGGATGGATGGATGAGCGGCGGATGCAGCCCAGAGGAGGTGTGTTGTCATGGTTACCGGGTGTGGGCTGTTCTTTTTCTGGCTCTCGCTGCTGCTGCATGCAGGCCACACATTACTGGGATCTGGTTGCCATGACAATGCAACCATCAGTCAGTCGTACACACACACACACACACACACACACACACACACACACACACACACACACACACACACACACACACACACACACACACACACACACACACACACACACACACACGCGCACACACAGCTGAGAAGGAGAGAGGGGGACAAAGGAAGAGCGACAGAAGGAGATAGAACAGCAGGTAGATACACACAGATATAGAGCTGTCACCATTTTGACATTATCTTACCTGACGATTAGTTGTCACACTCAAATAATGGCGATTAACGATTTAATCGTCTTAATCTGTCATTAGTCTCTCGATTACAGACTTCTGCAGTGACAAGGGCCGACCTTTTCTTTGACGATGGCTAGCCAGATTGATCTGTAATTGACACACTGGAATATATTAATAGAAATTGCATTGCTGTTTGGCTGTTAGGATTTGAAGTTGCCTGAACCCTAGCATCACTATTCTTGGGGGTAATATTTGCCAAAAATAGATGATCTACAATCCCACGATGGGTCACGTGTCAGGGATGAGCCATTTCATTTTTGGAGCGGTGAGCTCCCAACAAATGGCTTTTGTCTGTCCCTATGTCTGTCCCGATTAGTAAGAACTTTGACTCACTTTGACATTAGTACAATGTTGCATTAGTACAATGGTGCGTGGCCGGAGTTATGTTTCATTAGTACAACGGTGCATGGCCGGAGTTATGTTTCATAAGTACAACGGTGTGTGGCCGGAGTTATGTTTCATTAGTACAACGGTGCTTGGCCGGAGTTATGTTTCATTAGTACAACGGTGTGTGGCCGGAGTTATGTTTCATTAGTACAACGGTGCGTGGCCGGAGTTATGTTTCATTAGCACAACGGTGCTTGGCCGGAGTTATGTTTCATTAGTACAACGGTGCTTGGCTGGAGTTATGTTTCATTAGCACAACGGTGCTTGGCCGGATTTTTAAACTATAAAAACAGGAACAGATTGAGAAGGCCACTGTTGCGCAACCTAGACACACACAGGGTTGTTAAGTAACGGATTACATGTAACGGGATTACGTAATCAGATTACAAAAAACAGGTAACTTGTAAAGTCTCAGGTTACATTTTAAAATGTGTAATCTGGATTACAGTAACGGATCTGAATGATGGGGGTTACATGCTGGATTACATTCTCCCCTTGCCCTCATCAATTTTACAAATAAGTTATAAGCACACAACGCCTCACCGTGCGAGGCGTTGTGTGCTTGTAGATCGGCTATTTTCACTTCTTTAAATCGTTTTTTTAAATAATAAGAAAAAAGGAAGGTTTTGGACATACAAGGTTTCCACCCGACAGTGACGATATAGTACCTTTATTAGAAGGATAAATCCCTTGAGATGCACCATCTCATTTTCGAGGTGGGATGGAGCTCAAAACCTTGGAGATACGAGGTCTCTGCCTGACAGTGATGATATTTTAGCGATTATGTTGTGAGGAAAACGTTGAGATAATAGCCATTTTGGTTAGAACTGACTGAAAATAACTGTACTTCACGTTTAAAATGATACTAAATATTTTTTCAAGCGTCCAAATAAGTTCCAAATATTATCAAATTATCTCGCGGCACCCCTGGACTGCCGTCATGGCACCCCAGGGTGCCCCGTCACCCACTTTGAAAACCACTGGTATAGTGGATGGTCACTGTGGTCAGTATCGTGTTTAGCAGCCACGGTGGCTCTTACAGTGGCTAGTATAGTTGTCCGTATATATTTTTTGGGGGGGACACAAGAGCCACAGTCAGTTGTAATTGAAGATGACAGTGGTTGCTGCTCTGTTGTCCCGGTCGTGCCGCTGAACATGGCCCGTGTTTCCTGACCTTTCCGAACTGCACGGCTCTACAAGGAGCCAATTAGCATTCTCCTCTGCCTGTGTCGGTTGCCATGGGGATACATGCGTTGCCATGGGGATGCGGAAGAAGAAACGTTTAAGAGGAACACGCAGGGCTCTGAGTCACATGAAGCTGTGTGTGTGTGTGTGTGTGTGTGTGTGTGTGTGTGTGTGTGTGTGTGTGTGTGTGTGTGTGTGTGTGTGTGTGTGTGTGTGTGTGTGTGTGTGTGTGTGTGTGTGTGTGTGTGTGTGTGTGTGTGTGTGTGTGTGTGTGTGTGTGAGAGAGTGAGATCCATTTTCTTACACACACCGTTGTCAATCTACTGTAGACTACCATAAGGCCTTCTTCTAAGGATCAGCTATATTATCATGAATGTAATGTTTGGTCAAAGTCGCTGGTCATTTCTCCATAATGTTGTCATGAAACTGACAATCAGCATTAGCTCCTTTTTTACAATTTCTGAAAAAGCTTCGGAATCAGGAGATTCCCCCGGCAAGATCGGCAAGCTCAAAGCGCTCGTTTCCAGCTTGTGGATCTGCTACTTTTGATGCTTTTGTGTGAGGCTGTCATATGATCAAGTATGACTTAAACGTTTGATGGCGTCGTAACCGTAACCGCCCCCCCAAAAAAGATCTTGTGGATCTGGTTTTACCTGCTTGTCCCACGGGTCCATTTTAATGAGCCTGGGTCCCACAGGGTGCTCCTCAACTTCCTAAATCTGTCTCCCCAGCCTCGGGCGGCTAATAAAAGAAGCTCTGCTCTGAGTGTCGGGTCATTTCTATGTCAGTACAACAAACTTAACCCATTTAGACCCGAGGCCCCGATTCTATAAACTAGTGGTTCTCAAAAAAAATCAAGGACCCTCAGAATTATATATGTATTTGGCTGCGGACCCCCATCCCAAAATATTTTGTTCCAGGACCACCCCCCCCAACTATTACTCCACCAAATGTCTGTCTGGTGTCTGTCTGATATGCCCATATGTTCGAACGGGTAAAGACTAGTATATATATATATGTCACAGTGTTTTTGAGTTTCAGTGAAATTGAGAACAGAAGCGCTCGTCGTGTGGCGCGGGGAGGAACAAGCGGTCGCTTTGATCCACAACAACGACAACCTAGCGTCGGCAGGAATGATAGCGCCTCACCCCACGGAGGTTAGGGTTAGGCATAGTTTTACTGAGGTTAAGGTTAGGGTTAGGGTTAGAGTTAGGCAAAGTAAGCTAATGACTAAAGACAGATCTGCCTAGCTCAGCTGTCTTTAAGACAGCTGAGCTAGGCAGATAAACAAAGAGAGAGGGGGCGCAAACGAGTGACGTCAGCGACTACACAAGTGAATGGCTGTTGTCGCCATCTCATGGTGACTACGCAGAACACATACTAGTCTTACAAATATATATATATATATATTTTAAGATTTGCACACGTTTTCATGATCCTTCAAAAATAGATCTACAAGCTCTACATATACATGCATAATATGACCTTATATACTGTATATAGCCAAAGTATATAATAATGGCTGAAGTGGTTTAAAGGTAAAGTGACGCAGATGCTTCCCAGGTCTTAGAGGGTTTCAATGAGTTCCGTGTGTTTCCGGTTCAGAGTGAGCAGCAGCGCGAGCTGACGCAGATCCAGTACCTGGCCTGGCCGGACCACGGCGTTCCCGACGACTCCACCGACTTCCTGGACTTCGTGGCTCTGGTGCGGATCAAACGGGCCGGCAGGGACCAGCCCATGGTGGTACACTGCAGGTGAGGGGAAACTAAATGGTGATTTTATAACCGGGGTTCCCAAACTTTTTTTTGTCTCAGGGCACCCCATAATTTTTTTTTTAATCCGAGGCACCCCTACATTATAATTTTCACTCCCAGCACCTTATATTTATAGCATATCGTCGTTGTCGGGTGGAAACCTTGTATGTCCAAAACCGTTCGTTATGTATTTATCATCTATAAAATGTACTAAACTAGTGAAAACAGCAGATCTACAAGCACACAACGCCTCGCGATGTGAGGCATTGTGTGCTTGTAGATCGTCTGTTTTCACTAGTTTTGTGCGACAAGCAGGGCTTTGCTAAAAGACGTACACATTTGAAACTTGGAGATACGAGGTTTCTGCCCGACAGTGACGATATTTTAGTGATTATGTTGTGTGGAAAATGTTGAGATAACAGCCATTTTGGTTAGAACTAACTGAAAATAACTTTGTACTTCAAGTGATGATACAAAATATTTTTTTAAGTGTCCAAATGAATTCCAAATACTATCAAATTATCTCGCGGCACCCCTGGACTGCCGTCACGGCACCCCAGTGTGCCCCGTCACCCACTTTGAAAACCCCTGTTGTAAGGGAAATCTACAGTAAATGTGTAGCTTGAGTTGGACGATACACCACAACCCATGCCTTTTCTTTGTGCATACAGTGTCGACACTCTTGTCAATCAATTTCACGTGTCTTTTTTAATTTACTGTAGGTGCATCGATAAGATATACAATATTACCGTACAAAGTGTTGCAACTGAAAACTAAGCTTTATTCATAATAACAAGTGCTATTGGGTTCCCACACTTGTTATTTGATATTCCAATTGTAGAAAAATGAAATAGCAAGTCTGTTTCACACTTATTTTGACTTTGACAGGAACGTGCAATTCAAAGTCACGTCAGATCACTTGAGTTCACCCATATATTCATTTATAAATAAATATATGGCGAAATTTAACTCGGTGATCGCAAAAGGCAACGATATGGCCGATATATCGCCCTGTACTGGGCGATATAGTGTAGATATTGCACAATGGTCATACCAAGATGACAATATGATAACGATCAGCACTAATTTATACGTCGCCGGTGCCGCAACCATGTATACAGAGTACAGACTTAACACTCACTCATGCAAACATACACACGCGCACATTCATACAGGACAGGTATACATACGCTTAGCGATACACACACACACACACACACACACACACACACACACACACACACACACACACACACACACACACACACACACAATGTACTGTGCTAACTTAGATGGTATGTACTATATATCGTTGCTGTCGGATGGAAACCGCATACGTCCAAAACTGTTACTTTTAGGATTCAAATTCAAAGCCAAAGGTAGCAGATCTACAAGTTGTGGATCTGCTACTTTAGATGCTTTGTGTTACACTGCCTGTGGTGTGATCAAGTGGAGTGTTAATATACCAAAACATGGAGATACAGTAAGAAGTTTCTGCCGGACAGCGACGATCACGATATACTCTCCCCGTGCTCAGACACGGTACACAAACGAGCTCCAACAGGCGTTTGGAATGTGTGTGTGTGTGCATATAAGTGTATTTCTATCGCTCAGGGATACATGTTTTCGCTGAAACCAAATAGACGTTGTGAATTGTATCATTGCAAACGGTGGGTGCACATCATGATAAAACATAAACCGTCAAGTTTTTTCGCCGGTATCTCGTCTTGTTCCCTTTTAATTCCGCACACTTTTTTGCTCTCTCTCTCGCTCTCTCTCTCTCTCTCTCTCTCTCTCTCAAAAACCTGGTCATTGATAGTTGAATACTTTTTTTCCCCCCGAAATGCATACGGCACATGGTACTGAAAAAACATTAAAGCTAAAAGCATAACACTAAAAAAGTACTGGTAAAATAAAATATGTGGTCTGTCTCTGTTGTGTGACAGTGCGGGGATCGGGCGGACAGGCGTGCTGATCACCATGGAGACGGCGTTGTGTCTGATGGAGTGCAGTCAGCCCGTGTATCCCCTGGACATCGTGCGGACCATGAGAGACCAGAGAGCCATGATGATCCAGACACCTGTACGTATACCAGCAGAGCACTCACACCCAGTGGTGGAAAAAAGTACTCACACATTTTACTTAACCCATTCAGAACGGGTACACTATATTGTGTGTCATTATTTTATGCTTTAACTATTGAAAAATAGCAGATATACAAGCTTTTGCCGCGCTGAGAGCTTGTAGATCTGCTATTTTTGAAAAATTAGAATTTTGACCCGATTCTATAAGTGTCTTTTGAATCCTTCTAAGGTTTTTTGAAAAACCCTATGTTTCTATGTCAGCAATCTGGCCAGCCATCGTCAAAGAAAAGGTCCTTTTCACTTTGAGAGACTACTATGTCAGTGGTTCTCAAACCTTTTCATGTGAAGGACCCCCAAAATGATATTTATTTGGCCACGGACCCCCATCTTAAAATATTTAGTTCCAGGGACCACCCAGAAGCAAAATTTGAGTGACAAACGTTCGCTTTGAAAATACATATATTCAAAGATTTGCACACATTTTCACGACTTTTTCAAAAATAGCAGATATACAAGCTCGCATCGCGGCTGTGAGCTTGTATATCTGCAATTTTTCACTGGTTAAAGCATTCAATAGAAAGTATCAATACTGCAATATAGAAATACTCTGATACAAGTAAAAGTCTGGAATTCAAAATGTACTTGAGTAAAAGTATGAAAGTTTTGGCCTCAAAAGCTCACAACGTGCCGAGATGCGACGCGCTGTGAGCTCGTAGATTGGCTATTTTCAAATGGCCACGGTATGAAATAGGGCTAAATTGGTTTATGTATGTTTTATAATATTATAATTGATATACTGTAGCTCACCCACTGACCCGCCAGCTCTAGATTTGCCATTTTCCCGGCGAGCGACAAATTATACATTGTTGATGGCGGGTGGAAACTTCATTATGTCCAACATTTCCAGGATTTCGGCAAAAGTAGCAGATTGACAAACTTTGAAAAACACAAAAACACACAAAACAGGAGATAAGATGTTTCAGCCCGACAGCAAGAGAATAAGAAATGATGCATTTGTTGTCCCTCTGTCACAAGCTTAACTGTGCTGTTATTTGGTCTTTCTTTCTTTCTTTCATTCGTTCTTTCATTCTTTCTTTCGTTCTTTCTTTCCTCTCTCCTTCTCCCTCCTTCCGTCCGTCTCTCCCTCAGAGTCAATATCGCTTTGTGTGCGAGGCCATACTGAAAGTTTACGAAGAAGGCTTGTTCAAGCCGCTCAAGGGCGCCCTCTACCAGCAGCAGAGAGAGCCGCGGGAAGAGAACACAGAGCAGCCGAGGGAGCGACTGAAAGGAGCAGAGGAGTCGGCGGCGGAGAAGAGAGAGGAGACGGGCGGAGGAGGGGACGCACTGGACGGCGGAGCAGGAGGTTTGGTTGACGAGGAGGATGAGGACGATGACGACGAGGAGGTGGAGGTGCTGGACGTAGGAGAGGTGGTGGAGGAGGACGAAGAGGAAGAGGAGGAGGAGGAGGAGGAGGTGGAGGAACCCAGTGTGGCTAGCGCTACCAGCGCAGCTAGCGCTAGCGCTACCAGCGTGGCTAGCGCTACCAGCGTGGCTAGCGCTAGCGCTACCAGCGTGGCTAGTGCTAGCGCTACCAGCGTGGCTAGTGCTACCAGCCTGGCTAGCGCTACCAGCGAGACCAGCTTGAACCCCGAACCTGACCCCAAACCTGACCCCAAACCTGACAACCCTTGACCTTTTGACCCTTTGGGGGGGTCACTCACCAGGATGTGTGACCAGAGGAGAGAACAAAAGCACTGTTGCACTTTATGTTGACAAAAAAAAAGAAAAAAAAAAAAAAAACTAAACAAAACAAAAAAAGACAGACGAACGTGAAAATCTTGAACTAATACTAAAGGAAAAAAAGACAAACGGAAATCCAGCTGTGTTGACTAGGTACCGTTAGGGGACATTGTGTGTTCAGGGTAAACAAAAGAGAAAAAAAAGGAAAAAGAACAGACGGTAAGAAGAATTAAAGGAAAAGATAAAACTATGAGAGAATTAAAGAGTTGTGGAATTGCTGTAGTGCCATAAGTATGAAGGGGAAGGGCCGCCGATATGGATGGATACGAATATTTCTTTCTTTTTCAAAATGGTCGCCCTCCCCCTTTTATGAGCGAGTCTGCAAGACGGACATGCCTTTTTTCTTTCTTTTTTTTTTTACTAAATGTCATAGCTGATAAAGAGATATATTCCCTTATCTTTTGTTTTCCCTCAAGAAGAGTATTTATTGTGGTTTTTAGTTGATGTCAAACTCTGTCCACTGAACAAAAACAGAAAAAAGTTGTATGTTTGTTAGTACGAGTCTAGCTTCATGCTTCCCTGATGAAATCTTAGCTAGTACAGTAGTGTGATTCCTCCTCTTCTTTGACTTCCTTATTTCTTTTGCTTTTATTGGAGAGAAAGAGAGGAAAAAGTGGTTTAATTTATTGTTCTTTATTTTATTTCTCAGCTTTCTTGTCTATGTTTCTGACCTCAGATAGTTATTAGGCGATTGGAAGCACTTTGTGTCTCATCCTGTTCAATGCTGTGGCAAGGTGGGTTCGCTATAAGCTGGTGAGATCACACACACACACACACACACACACACACACACACACACACACACACACACACACACACACACACACACACACACACCACAGAGTGGCCATTGGTTGGCGTGTCAAAGTACTGAGCTGGTTTAAAACCTTCAAGGCTTGTGTCTACCAAGCACCTCTCTTTGAGCCTGCAGAGCCCAGCAGCTACCCGTGGTGCCTAGTGGTGCCACATTGCCAACACAATAATAAAGACCCTGCTTGAAAGACAGAATGTTGAAGCGTTTTGAACTCTCAGCATCTCTTCATTGCTAACGGAAACAAAACAAACATTCTTTTGCTGTCGACACTGTGTGTAACGCTGCAGTATATCCTTTCCACCGGACAGCAGAACAAGAAGGCCTTGCTGTGAATAGAGGCCCGCGGTGGACACAGCCTTGCTGAGTTGCAGTCTTAAGCTATTTCACTACGCCTCGCTGCCATCGCGACTGATAAAGCTAAAGAATCTAGGGTCAGTGCCATTCAGTTGTTCTTTCCAAGTCAATCCACCCAGCTCGAAAGAGAAATCAAACCAGCAATTCACTCGCTAATGATAAAAAATATTCATTTTAGAAATGAAAATAATTCACTGGCAAAAGGGTGTTCCTCACTAAGTCTTTACTTTCAGGGAGAATCACCATTATGTATTGACAGTGAAATGACCCCAACCTTGCTGAAGTTCAGAGAACCGAACTTAAAAAAAAAAAGAAGAAAAACCTCGCCACCCCGCCAAATGAAAGGTGAAGGAATTTGAAACAAAGGGAGGGACCCTTTGTTTCAAATTCCTTCACTTAAACCTATCGATTGCCATTGAAACCCTGTGGGGATGATCAAGCATCACTGCTTATTGTGAGCCCGTCACATATTCAATTAAACTCAGAAGAAATGCAGCACTTTGTTTTCTGAGTTTCTGAGTTGGGTTGCTGTGGGGTGGGAGAGGTTGTCTTTTGAAACAAGCCCTATTAAAAGGACCAGCTGTTATCCGGTTCTCCGAGTGTCTGGGCTTCTGTTTGGGTAAAATGTAGGGAATCCAGACCTGCCACACAAACAGAACATCAGACCAATAATCCTTCCCTTCTCGTTGATCCTAGTGACCGCCATTTTAACGCGCCATGTTCTCACTCGGAGATGATAATCTTTTTGGTACTGATGATGACTGACTAACGATTAACTCACCTTTTTTAAATGATTATGGTAAGGATGAGACCATGTGTGTGCGTTTTTCTTTTTATTTTCTTTTTCTTTTTATTTTCATTTAGGGTTCACATAAGATCCAGCATTAGTGCTTGTATTGGCTGAGCTGTTGTGCTAGTCTTAGTGGTATGAAATGAGACGCTGCTTGGTATTTACAGGTGCTCTTCTTCTCATAGACCGCTCCGGTACCTGCCCCTCATTGACAATGCATTCTACCGTGTGTGTGTGTGTGTGTGTGTGTGTGTGTGTGTTCGGTCTCTTCCTCTACCTGTGCCCCCAACCACAACACACTCTCTCTCTCTCTCTCTCTCTCTCTCTCTGCCATTACGAACACAATTAGTGAGCTCTGCGATTCAAGCATTCTCGTTGGTTAAGAGAGGTTGTGAGTGGTGGTGTCATAAAGTTACACACCTGAGCTGATCTGAAACGACAAAAGACACAGATCCCCTTAGAGCAGTGGTTCTCGAACCTTTTGTATGGATTTGGCCGTGGACCCCCATCTGAAAAGGCTTTGTGCCAGGGAGGGGACCCCATAGCAGACGGTTTATTTAAAACAAATCTAAATGATTCAAAGAAGTTCCAGATATTTTAGATGGTTTTCTAACATTTTCAGCAGATATACAAGCTCGCTGTGCGGCACCAGGTGACACGCTGTCAGCTTGTATATCTGCTATTTTTTAATATCCTATCCAATCTATGAAATAATGGTTAAAATGCTTGTGATAATATATTAACTAATTATGCTGGGGACCCCCTGGAACCACTGCCTTGGAGAGTGGAAAAGAAACAAAAAGAAAACAGGTTTATCTAATTTATCTTACATTCTCCTGTGACTTGTGTTGATCGAGGAACATTTTCGAACTGGAAAAATGTGACATGGTGCATTGCGTCTTTCACTTGAAAATATGTTATTTTCTGCAGTCGTATATAACATATAAGTATACATTAGGCTCTCAATTCTCTTTGAAACACCTCTGTGAAACAAATCAATCTATCTATGCCACCCTTTTCCTGGGTGCTGAATCATTGAGCACTGGCACACTGCAAGTTTGGCTAAAGAAGAGCTATAGCAAGTATATCGTCGTTGTTGGGTGGAAACCTAGTGAAAACAGACGATCTACAAGCACACAACACCTCGCACCGCGAGGCGTTGTGTGCTTGTAGATCTGCTGTTTTCACTACTTTTGTTGTAGTCTCCCTGGGACTTCTTCAGTCATCTCAGGCGAGCCCACACAAAAATTCTCAGACTATTCTTTTCTTCTGCCCATGCCCAAATGTCTCTCCTTAACTTTAGATCATTATACATGGATGGAGCCCACTCCGTTTCAACATGGCTTCAGGACAGAAGACATACAGCTGGAAATTCCAGTTGATTGATTTGATTGATTTCATCAACAATCAAACGTCTCCCTTCACAGATTTGAGTCGTCTTCCATGATCAGTTTGATTCGTCATTCTTCTAAGCCGATTTTGTTCATTGCAAGATCACACCAAGTGATGCATTCTCTGAGACATGCCCGAAGACAAACAGAGTTCATTATTCTTTTTGTCTATTCAAGCTTTTCTTTCCCCTCGGATATTCACAATGAAGAGAGAGACAGGAAAAGCGAACATTGCACATGCAGTGGTGGCCATTTTGTGGAGCCACACATAGAAAACCTGTTCATTTCCCCCATAGAGATTTCAGAACATATTTATATACATTATGTTAAGCGTGGAATCAAGCCATCCAGGCCTCTGTTGAAGCGTGACCATAAAACCACGCGATTCTGTGTCAGAAGAAACATTTGAATATGTAATTATATTCTATACTATAATACCCTTTTTGCGGGTTTCTTTTTTTTATTACAAAGAATCAAATGTTTTATGGTGGGGATTCATCAGGAGCCTGGATGGCTTGGGAAGGAGCACCAAAGAATCGCCACCACTGCTATGCCCTAGTGCAGTGTTTCTCAAACTTTTACATTTCAAGGTCTCCCCTTAACTCTGACAGTATACAAATGGAACCAACTGGACCCGTTAGGTTCCATTTGTATGCTGTTAGAGTTACAGACTTGTATGGGTCAATTTAGACCCCCATAGAGGAACCCACAAAGTCCCTAGAATCCACTTTGAGAACCACTGCCCTAGTGGGTCGCCCCAGAATTCCTTATTATTTATACAAAATGACTTAAAGTAGTGCCAAACCGTAATAATATGTATTTGACTACAGACCCCCAGCTCAAAATATTTTGTTCCAGGGACCCCGAGGAACAAAGATTTTTGTTCCAGGGACCCCGAGGAACAAATATTTGAGTTACAATGTCCACTTTAAAAAGAAAAAAGATCTACAAGCTCATTATGAGCTTGTATATCTGCTATTTTTAAACCGCTAAAGTATATCAATAATGGTTATTTTCCAGGTCTGAATGGGTAAGGCTAATTGTGTAAAGTGTAAAGGAATTGGACCATGCAACAGACTTCACACATGACCACACATTGAATGTACGAATAAACTGGATTCATCATTTGATACACCTCTGCATACAAATCAAGGTTGTGCAAGTTTCATGGATCTTAACATTTGTACCTAGGATCAAGACTATAGTAAAATATAAGTTTTGAGTTTTGTGAATGAGGCCCATTGCCTCTTGCTGGGGGAAAAAAAACACAATCAAGTCCAAAGACATTTCCATTGTGGTCTCTTTAGATTCAAACTTCAAATCAAACTACACTAACACACAAACTATAAGAGTAAGACCATCATCTAGTAATGTCTTCTTATGTTGTAAAGATAATCACAGTACTTTGTTTTTAGTTTTTAAAAGAACGGTGACGTGAAGATCACAAAAGCAAAAGCTTTCACCAAAAGCCATTTGGTGGAAGAAACCAGATGGAAACCATGGCTTTCGAACTATCCGTCTCCCGGGCAAACGTCTAATTTTTCTTTTGGGTCTTGAGCTAAAACGTTTGGGAGCTCCTCAGAGTTACTACAGTACAGAGGTGCTGCCAAGTCTTTGTAATAGGATTATTATTATTATTATTACCCCTATCATTTGAACCCTAGCATCCCTGTTCCGGAGGGAATATTCACAGAAAATAGCAGAACTACAAGCTCACAATTTGCATTGTGTGATAATAGATCGGCTATTTATGGCAAATAGATTTGGTGAGGGAAAAAGAGCAGACCCAAGTACAGAGCCACGTTTTGGAGGGTTTATGTAGTTAAAAAATGTCTTAAAATATACATTAACATGAGCTCAGCTCAACATCTTAAAAGAAAATATGTGTGAACAAACATGAATTTACACAACTGATGATAAGTGCTGTCAAACAAGTCTACGAAGCTTTCTATGAACATTTTTAATCGGTTACACACTTTTATACAATATGTTGTGGGGGTCCTTGCTTCATCTCTCTCTCTCTCTCTCTCTCTCTCTCTCACATCTAAGAGGTCCTTGGCCAGAAACCAACATTGAAGACCCCTGGTCTGTGTGTTTTAGGGTACTGATCGGCAGTGGTCTGGAGATGACCGGTAACAGGGGAGGGAAGGGTTAGCCAAGTTTGTATTTTTGTAAAGATGAACACGTTCAAACTGGGTTGGGAAAAGGACAGCACTTTGCAGAAGACTGGGTGGCAGATAGCGCTACTGAAAAACAAACAAACTAAAAAAAGTCAGAAACTTAAAAGTGGTGTTGAGGTAACTTTTCTTTTTTTTAATTTATGTTTTTTATTTTGTTTTTAAAGACACCCGTAGGGAACGAGAAAAACAAGAAAAGAGAACTCCTAACTACACAGTGCCACTTGTTAATTTTGTGTAAATAATACTAGACCATGTAAATACAATGTTGTATATGAAAAAAAAATCTTTAAAATAAAAGGGAAAATCATTTGTGAGTTGACATTTTTTGTTTTTCATTTTGGTTTTATTTTGGTTTTGTCTATTTTTTTAATGTGACACGAATGGTGTGTATTTCAAAAATGCTATTTTGAGAAAACATGTTTTATTTGAACCTCAATCTATAACGGCAAGTGTATATATAATGAAACAAAACAATGAAAATGTTTTACCGTATATGCCCTTGGTTAATCTCCTCTACATGTGTCATAAAGATCCTTTGTCTTCAGTTGCTTGTTATTATGGTATCATGGTTTTACAGTGCTTTGATTGTGACCAATTAAAGCTTGTCTGTCAAAGCATGAAGATGTGGCTTCAGATCACCTTGCTTTACCATACTGTAAAAGTGAGGTCTGGCAATGGAGTGATGTACAGTGAGGAGACCAAAGATAGTTTGATACTAGCTTTATGCCACACTGTGGGTCTTTCATCCAAAGGCGAATCACAGAAGAAATACATAATTTTATTATATTTAGATGATTTACCCAGGTGCCTGCAAAAATAATGTCTGGCTTGTGAGAAAACCGTGGGAAATTATGGAAACAAATAAGTAATTGCATAGCACCTTTTATAAATTGAATGTATCTCAAAGTGCTTCACAATATTTAAACTACAATATTAGAAATGGTTACAGACTAGAGCAGGGCTTTAACCGAACATATCAAAACCGATATGTAGAACCACTAACCTATTTAATCTTGCTCATGTCGGTTAATCGAATAAACTAGAAGCAGTTTTGAATTGTTTAGCCTTATAGTAACTACTTAACGCTGGATTATACTTTGGTGTACAATGGTGGAATGCATGAATAGCAACAATAGCTGATGAGCTCACATTTTATCAGGACACGTTATGAGCTTGTAGATCTGCTATTTTCACAATATTTTGAAATAATCATTCATCAATAGTAATCATAGCAAAAGTTCAAAATTGATTTGAAGCCCTATCACCCAACAAATAAACAATAAAAAGTCAATTCAAATTATTAAGGAAAGCCACCTGTATGCTGTACTGTATGTGCATATGAGTATATTGATATGATGGTGAAAGGCGCTTTGGCGTTAATGGCTTTAATCATTTATGAAGCCTGTGACCGAACCCAATAGTAGCCATTACACTTTGAGAGTTGTATGTCAATTCAAAATGAAGATCAAATATATATATATAGATTATTTGTAGATGTAGGGATCCAAAACAGTATTTAACATAGGTGTAAATAATTATGCATGATAAAACATATGTTTTAAAGCTATCTCGATTGGCTAACATATTTCTGCATATCAGTTTCTAAAACTTCTGGGTTGTATTTCTTAAATTAAACTTGAAGCTGCAGGCAATACTTTTAGTTTATCATGCTGTCCAAAAGATACTTTTAGTCTAATGTTTCCTTATATAAGCCCTACTCCAATAATTTAATTTGCATACAGCTGCCCAAAGAACACATTGAATAATACCTGAGGGAATGATTCCAAACATTGGGCAAAATGAAAGTAAAAAAAGGGCCTTTTGTGAGTTTTGACTTTGTCGTTTTTCCATCCACATTCCAATCCACATTCCCAAGTTATCAGTAGCACGATGCACCTGCTAAGTGTGAAAATGCCCTGCTGTTCCCAAACTAGCCAGAGGGTGGCGCTGCTGTAAAATGAAGGTGAAGAGTATTGTTTAGAATATAATAACAAAAAAGGTGTAATTTATTGGACACATTTATTAGAAATGTATTTAGGAAAAGGGTTAATTTCTTCATACCTTTGTTGTGCTTTTAGTATCAGTAACTTCACCAGGAAAATGTTTTCTTACAACATACAATTGTTTCCTGTCCAGTAAACGTGTGGTATCTAATAGATTTCCTTTTTAGTAGGCCTAATAGGGAGGGACATTTTGTAGAAAAAGTCATTTATGAGCAACATGGTGGGAAAAGTACTCAAAAGTTTTACTTAAAAGTATCAATATGGCAATGTAGAAATAGTAAAAGTCCAGAATTCAAAATGTACTTGAGTAAGAGTACAAAAGTATTCGCATCAAAATGTACTACTTTACAAAAGTAAAAGATGTTTGAAAATAGCAGATCTACATAAAGCTCAAGCAACGTTTTGCGATGTGAGCTTGTAAGCTTCAAATAGCCTCTGTATAAAATAAGGCTAAATAGGTTAATGTCAATGTTTTATAATATAATTTATATCTGCAAAGTAACTACTAAATGTTTTCAAAGAAATTGTAGTAGAGTAAAAAGTACAATATATTTTTTTATGAGCATAAGCATCTTACAGACAGGGTGACATCTTTTCAAATACATCATTCAGCATAGGCTACTTTTTCTATTTAAGTTACGTTGCACCGGCTTTATGCCTTTAAAAATACTAATGACGTTTTCAGAGGCGTCCATTGGGTATAGCAAACTATGGCAGCTGCCATACCTTGGCTACAGGGGAAAATAATATAATGTACTGTAATCGTGCCTGTTGCTAAGGTATGGCAACATGACTGGTGTCTTGCACGCGCGCGAGGCACCAGTCATGTTGCCATACCTTAACTTTTTCTGAACTGAAGCCGCTGGAAGTTTTGCTAGGGATTTATTCCGACGTCACTTCCGGGGGGGGGGGTGATCATCATCTTGCCTCCCAGTTTTTTTGTGTTGTTGGGAGTTGAGGTGAAAATTATCCTGCAGAGAGAGAAAGAAACGCAACGAATCCATTCACCATGGAACTATAACACCAAACCAAGTCGTTTTACCAAAACCTGGACGATGAAAGCGGACGTAATCTCGCTGTGAATCCCTGTCGGTCTCCTGTGAGTATGTTTATCTGTGTGTTATAAGGAGTTTAACTGTGTGGGATCTACAAGTGTGTCGGTCGGTCGGCGGAGCAGCAAGTGTTGTTCCTCACCATCAGCGGTGTTGCCACGTCCGCTTCTTATAAGCGATGTTGGGCTGTTTTTTTCCCCTGTGTTTTGATTTCTCAAACTTTCACATTTCTAGGTCTCCCCTTAACTCTTGACAGTGTACACATGGATTTGTATACTGTCAGAGTTACAGACTTGTATCGGGATCGGCCAATTTAGACCCCCCTAAAAAGACCCACAGAGTCAGCTGTAATCCACTTTGAGAAACGCTGCTTTATTATAAGTTTAATTGCATAGGAAAAGGTACAGCACAGTACAGTTTAGATAGATACAAGGTCTACTATAAGGATTTGGACCACAAGACAGCACAATGGCTTGTTTGCATTGTTTGATTGTACTCAATTCATGATATTCATGATATTGGTAGTTGCGAGTTGTGTTTTGGGAAGGGAATTGTTTCTATAAGTGTGTAGTTGCTTATTTGGTCTTGTTTTCCAAAGTGTAGTTGCTTATTTGCCAAATAAGCAACTATATCAAGCCCAAATATTTGGGCTTGATATAGATGCTTCTTTGGGCTTGATTCCTCTTAATGTGGTTTAAAGTAGTGGTTCTTATACATTTTCATGTCAAGGACCCCCTATTTAATGTGTATTTGTCCGCAGAGCCCCATCTGAAACTATTTGATGATAGGGACAGCTCAGCTTGCATATCTGCTATTTTCAAATATCCGATGACGTACAACAGTATGTACAAGGTTTAAAAGGTCTCGTTTAGCCTAGAGATAGCCGTTTGTTTTCCTAGATCCTGTTGCTTGCTTCTCTCGCCCAACCTGGCAACAATGCTCCCCATCAGCATCACAGAGCTGCTGCTAGCCTCCAGGCTAAAGGGAGCGTTGTTTTTTGTCACACAGAATGACAATATTCTGTTTCCCTGCATGTTTACCTAGTAGCAGTGGTGGAAAAAGTACTCGCATGTTTCACTTATAAATATAAAAGTATCAATACTGCAATATAGAAATTCTCTCCACTAAGTAAAAGTCTGGAATTCAATTCCTGCGCATCATAACGTGGGCATTCTCTCTTCTTATTAACCAACAACCTGTTGCTTTGCTTTATCACTGCGCTGCTGCTCAGCCATGTATTATCCTGTGTTAAAGCAATAATAGCATAGCGAGTTACAACAGCACAAACTATTACAAGAGTTTAAGTCTGCGTCCCCCCCTAACCAGTACTAAAAGCAAGTTTCATACGGTCTGTAAACGTTATTTGCTATTGTTCACGAAGCTATAAGGTTTAAGTGATCTGTTAACAGCCTGTAAATCCAACATATGGCAGCGTTCGTTGGTTTGTTGCTTTGCTAACGTAGCCCAGTTATTATTACACAAGGGTAGCCTCCTATAGGAATGCAACGCTGGATACATTGTAATAAAGATGGTAAATTAAGGTAGGCGAACCTGCTAGTTTGAGGACCAAATATCACCTAATGGGACTATAAAGTTATAATATAACTTTGTTTCTTTTCACAACAAGGAACCTTCTTTGCTTAATCTTTTTCCCAAACTTTTTTCTTTTCTTTTTTCTTTTCTTCACATGGGGAACATGGAAAAATAAATAAATCCAAAAAGGGGGTCAGGTCCTTCTTTAATAAAGTCTTAGAGGAGTAGTTCACCCCCAAAATGACTTTTTTCTATTGATTAGTCATGCCATGGAGAGTAGAGTTCAATAATATTTTTTGGTTTTTGTCACATTCCTAAGACAAAAATTTGATTCAAGTAAATTTGCCCCCATTGATTCCGGATTATCCGGAACGAATGGGGGTAAATTTATTGTTATCACATTTTTGTCTAAGGAATGTGACAAAAAACTAAAAATATTATTGAACTCTACTCTCCATGGCATGACTAATCAATAGAAAAAAAGTCATTTTGGGGGTGAACTACGTACTCCTTTAAGTGTGAGGTTGACTGTGTAGAATGTGTAGATGGTGTGTAGGCCTACAGTTACCTATTTTCTGACACACAAAGGAATCTCTTTATTCTCTTATAGACTACTTAAACACGCACATACCTGCATTAAATAGCATTTCAGGAGGTTCTTGCTAGGTTGTAGACAGTGCTAGGTGGTAGACAGTGGTTATTACTAGCCTAAAATGCACTGTAAATATACGTATTGTGGGATTTAGCAAGAGATGCTAATTTTCATCCGTTTATTTTTTAATTCATGATGATTCTTTTGCTTTTTTTTTTTTTAACTGTTTTGAAAAAAGAAAATAATAAAATAAACAAATAAAGGGACCCACAAACGGGTCCCGACCCAGTGTTTGGGAACCAGTGCACTACTCCAGTGGTTCTCAAAGTGGATTCCAGCAGGGACTCTGTGGGTTCCTTAAGGGGCGTCTAAATTGACCCATACAAGTCTGTAACTCTGACAGTGTACAAGTGGAACCAAATGAACCCTGACGGGTCCATTTGGTTCCATTTGTACACTGTCAGAGTTAAGGAAAGACCGTGACACGTGAGTGTTTGGGAACCAGTGCACTACTCTACAGCTGCTCATCTCTGTTTCTCTTCCGCAGGTACAGTAGCGTGACCCCCCGCCCCCTCCCACCCCCACCACCCCTACCCTCCCCATCTGGTCCCGCGCTCTCTCTTCCCTGAACACCACCACCTCCTCCTCCTCCACCTCCTCCGACCATGCTGAGTTTCCTGCGCAGGACGCTGGGACGGCGCTCCATCAGGAAGCATGCGGAGAAGGCCCGTCTGCGCGAGGCCCAGCGCGCCACCACCCACATCCCCGCCGCCGGGGACGCCACCTCCGTCATCACCTGCCGCGTGTCCCTGCTGGACGGCACCGACGTCAGCGTGGACCTGCCGGTAAGAAGAGCATCTCTGAAAAGAAAGAAGCTTTGATTTGAGGTTCATTAACCCCCAAGCAGGGGCGTCACAAGGGGGGGGGGGGGGGGGAGTGGGACTGAGTTACTAGGGCTCAAGGTGGAGGGCCCTTAATTATTTTATACTTTATCTATTGAAAAATAACAGATATACAAGCTGAGTTACTAGGGCTCAAGGTGGAGGGCCCTTAATTATTTTATACTTTAGCTATTGAAAAATAACGGATATACAAGCTCACAGTGAGCTTGTAGATCGGCTATTTTTGAAAGGTCATGAAAATGTGAGCAAATCTTTGAATATACAGTATGTATTTTTTAACAAAATTTTGTTTCTGGGGTTCCCTGGAACAAAATATTTTGAGATGGGGGTCTATGGCTATCATTTTGGGGGTCCTTCACATGAAACAGTTTGAGCACCACTGGCATAGAAACATAGGTTTTTCAAAAAACCTTAGAAGTATTTGAAATATTCAAAAAATAGCAGATCTATATCTGCTATTTATCAATAGTTAAAGCACAAAATAATGCGTAATATTGCGTTGCCAGCAGTCTAAATGGGTTAAACCCACTCCCCCTATGAAGAACATTCATGGGGGGCCCACAGTGAATCCTGGTACCCAGGGCCCAGAACTTGGTGTGACACCCCTGAGAAAAGTGCACCGAAAAGAAAACGCTTTGATTTGAGGTTCATTCATTCCCCCCCCCCCCCCCCCGAGAGGTTCACGACGTGTTCCCAGCAAATCACGAAGAAGATGAGAGTGGACGTCTTAGTTCGCTGTCTTTCTGTCTGGTTGATTCCATTTATGTTGTGTCAGAGCACTGTTCCCAAAACAGTGGGTCTCGGGACCCAATAGAGGGTATACGCATGCATGAAAGTGAATGGCAAAATCGAGTGGCAAAGTGCTTTGAAATAGTTGTTACGTCAATTTAATGCTATCAGCTAGGACTTTTCTGTTTGGATGTATGGGCTGTCAAGGCCAGAAAATTATGATGCATAGCCTCTATAGTTGAAAAAGAAAAATTTAAAAGATTTTAATTCACTACCAGACTCGTGTTTTCACGTTTTTATTTTGTTTTTATTTGAAATGCTCAGATCGCTCGACACGTGTCTGGTGGCTAGACCACACATGGACAAATGACATCATCAACCGCGATTTGAGTGAAAGATGAACTATTTCTGAAATAAATAAAATATCCAAGGTTTTTAATTTAACATTAATAGAGGACAAATATACTGTATTGAGGTATATTTTACTTATTAGCCAGGGATCCTTTTTAAAGAACCCCTGGGGGTCCACGGACCCCATTTTTTTAGAGAACCACTGGTCTTTCTGTTAAAGAAGGAGATTGCACCTGGTTTGGTACTAAATTAGTGGAAATGGCTGGTGAGGTTTGGGAATGTAACCTCTTGTCCTCCTGACCTAACAGCGGTTGTATATCAAGTATACCAAAACAAGCAGCGGGTTAACAATAGATTAACAACGTGGCAACCGCTGAACAGAGTTGTAATGTTTGAACACAGTTATCGTTAACCGTTTATTATAGTCTGGGCTACACTTTCCTCCTGACTGTCAGCTGGTTCCTGTCTGTTGGGCTTAAGGTGCTTACTAGTGTAGGGTGTGTAGTGTACCCACAGGTGTACTTGTACGTACTTGCAGGTCACTGTGTGTAACCTAAGTCCCGATTTGCAGGCAATGTGTCGGCATATTTGATTTTGATGTCATGTGTGAACGTGCACCTGATTTTGACTGAGTGATTTCAGTGCGACTTGGGTTCAATAATGTTTTTTTTTACATGAATGGAGAAGTGTTCAACAGTTGAACACTGACGATATGATGAAACGTTAATTCACGTGAGATGATAAAGACAGTCTAGTGTTATGGTTTGAAACGTTTGATTCTTACTTTTACAATGTATCAGTCTCAACTACAACTAGTCCTACTCACCATCTGTGACGCTAACTCTCTCCTCATAAACATATGGTCGCTTGACCGTGAATGGCCATGCACGCTCTCTCTTCTCTCTCTCTCTATAGCTCTCTATCTCTCTCTCGCTCGCTCGCAATACAGAACTGTTGTGGTGGCTGTTATGTCACAGCCGAGCTTAGGGGTGTGTGTGTGTGTGTGTGTGTGTGTGTGTGTGTGTGTGTGTGTGTGTGTGTGTGTGTGTGTGTGTGTGTGTGTGTGTGTGTGTGTGTGTGTGTGTGTGTGTGTGTGTGTGTGTGTGTGTGTGTGTGTGTGTGTGTGTGTGTGTGTGTGTGTGTGTGTGTGTGTGTGTGTGTGTGTGTGTGTGTGTGTGTGTGTGTGTGTGGACGAGTACTGTTGATCACCCGTAATTCCATGATCCTCTGCGAATGCCACCTGATCACATGACTGGGAGTGTCACGTGAGCTGATTGTCACACTGCCAAGTCAACAGAGCGTCGTCATGGTTGCACCCTCTTCCTCATTTCGTTTTCCTCCCCCCTCCTTTATCTCCTCTGCTGTGTCCTTCCTCTCACTTATGCACAGTATCTGTACAGTACTATGCTGCCTTCAAAAGATTCCTATTTTCTCAGGATTGTGGCCAATAGTACAGTAGTTGTTGTTTGCTGTTTTGTTTTTGATGGTTCATTGTTTTGTTGTGAAGCGTCCTTGTGTTCATGAAAGGCGCTATATAAATTTAAGCTATTATTATAAGTACTATCTATATCCGTGGTTCTCAAACTTTATCAAGTCAAAGACCCCCAAATCGATGTACTGTATATTTGGTGGCCACGGACCTCCATCTGAAAATGTTTGTGCCATTGACCCCCAGAAAACCCCCAAAAAGTCATTTTGGAGGTGCTTTAACTACTTTTTCTGGGGACCCCCGGAACGCAACGCAAGGACCCCTCCTGGTCCCTGGACCCCACTTTGAGAACGAATGATCTAAATGCATCTGTTCTGCCACCTTCTATCCCTTCTTTCACACACACGCATGCACGGCACACACACACACACACACACACACACACACACACACACACACACACACACACACACACACACACACACACACACACACACACACACACACACACACACACACACACACACACACACACACACACACACACAGAGAGAGAGACTACTAGAAAAGAATCACCTCACCTTTACATAGTTTTTCGTGTGTGTGTGTGTGTGTGTGTGTGTGTGTGTGTGTGTGTGTGTGTGTGTGTGTGTGTGTGTGTGTGTGTGTGTGTGTGTGTGTGTGTGTGTGTGTGTGTGTGTGTGTGTCTATCAAAGATATTGCTGGTTTTGGAATTCCACTGGCATTCCGGCTGTCAAACGCGCCGCATTCCAGCGAGCCAGTTTGCTGCTGGTATTTAACCATTCTCTTGTTTCTAGATCTAACTTTCTGTGTATATACTATACTATACAAATACATAATATACCTTAGAGCTGTTGTGTGAAGAAAAAATCTTGCCTAGAATTGGAATTGATTGTTGGGGTGATCAATGACATAGGAAAGGTGTACTCTTTGGCTCTGCCCTTTAGGCCAGTGGTCCTCAACCTTTTCTGGCCGTGACCCCCAAAATAATCATATTTTATCTGGGGACCCCCCACCCTGACGAGCACTAAGAGTTGAGACATTACATTTTGTATAACACGGTTCTATTGTGAAAATAGCAGATCTACATGCGTTGCGAGGCGTTGTGAGCATGTAGATCTGCTATTTTTGGCTATTTTCTGCCTCTAATAGGCCTATTTGACAATTTGGCCCATGTTTAATTTGTCATTTTAGAGATGTTAAAAATTCCTTAAATTGTCACTTTAGAAATGTGCATATACCCTCTATACACTTAAACTTTATGTTGGTTTGTTTACTGTTGAGTGAGAAAACAATGTTGCACATTAAGGTAATCATCTGGGGACCCCCCACAATAATTTGGGGACCTGACCCACAGGTTGAGAACCACTGCTTTAGGCTGCCTCATTCACTATTTGAACACATCTTCTCTTCTGGGGTCCCCAGCAAAAAGCAAAAAAAAAGTAGATGGAACAAAAAAAAAGTAGATGGCGGCCCGTGGCCAATTATATATCAATTTGGGGGTCCTTGGCACGAAGAAGAGTTTGAGAAACACTGATCTTTGTTCGGTGGTTCACAACGAGTGGTCCGGGGACCACCAGTGGTCCAGGTGGTCCACAGCTAAATGTTGGACAGTTGGTAACCAAATGGACCCTTTATAGATCTTTAACTCTTGAGAGTGTAAATTTGGTTTCATTTTACGCTCTCAAGGGTTAAATTGTTGTTTGACATCTGCATTACTCCATTAACAAGAAGTCTACACAATTAGAGAATGTAGAAGAATTGTTATTTTGATCAACCATGTTTGCCTGTTTATCTCTCCTATGGTACGACATCAATACATCATGGAATTCAAAATCGTATCCACCAATAACAAAATATTCTATGTTTTGGGTCCGAGAGGCTAAATCTCATCAAATGCAGAATAAGTAATGGACCTTGATATGAAAAGGGGTTGAAAATCACTGATCTAGGGGGTCCTCGGAGTTACTACAGGGGGTCCTCCAAATCTTTGAGTGATGGAAACCTTTTTTCTCTTTTTTTATATCAACCACTTGAACCCTAGCGTCCATATTCAGAGAACTTTAGCAAAAAATAGCAGATCTACAAGCTCACAACGCCTCGCACTGCGAGGCGTTGTGAGCTTGTAGATCGTCTATTTTCGGCAAAGAGGTTTGGTGTAGAGGGGAAAAAGAGCAGACCAAGTACAGAGTGAAAGGTCAAGTTTATTAAGTATTTACGGTTCAAGTGGTTAAATATCTGAAATTGAAGTGAATCCAAAATATACCTAGGATAGTGCTGTCAAACAATGAAATATTTGTTATATGGAATCTCTGAAAGTGTTGTGGGGGTCCCTGCTTTATCTATCTCTCTCAACTAAGGGGTCCATGGCCTGAAAACCTTGAAAACCACTGATCTAGTTGATCAGCTCAGCATTGAATGGAGCTGAGAGAGAGTATGGCCTGCTGCACCTCCAGATAGACCTGTGTTGTTGTTATTCACTACTCCTTCCTCTGGAATGTTATCAGCTCTGACTTCTCTCTCTCTCTCCCTCTCTGTCTCACTCTCTTACTTGCTCTCTTTCACTTTAGTCACGCTCGCTGTTAGTGTTTACACAAAAGGGCTTTTGTCTTTGGGGGCGACAGCCATCAGACATGTTTAAGGTTGAGTTTATTGCGGCGTTAAGACATTATCACTGGGATTTATAGGCTTGTTTTCACAAGGTTCTTCTCGCCGTGGTGGTGAATTTATTGGGTCCCATTATGCCCACGGTGTTAAGTGATGTATGTATACTGGCTTTCTTGTAGCCTGGCGGGCCATCCCACATACTGCGTTCACTCACTCATTACTTCCCACAGTATGAGGTCTGGACTTCCGCGTATAGGCAGCCAGTATGAGACATTGGCCCCGATTCATTTCCTGATCAGGGCCAATCAGTGACTGCGTTTCAACTGCTGTCTGCAAAACCTCCCCTGATTGGTCCATGTGTAGATGGTGACGTAGATGTTTGCTGCAGCATTTTCAAAACAACGTGGCTGCCCTCGATGCAACAAGTGTAACAGTTAACGCTGTAACAATAAAACAAGCAATAAGTGAAGTTATTTCAGAGTTGGAATCAATTAAAACAATTAAAAAGGAACAAGAGTATGCGCTAGCGCAGTGGTTCTCAACCTTTTCAGGCCGCGACCCCCAAAAATCAATCATTTTAACTGGGGATGATGAGCACTAAGAGTTGAGACATTGCATTTTGATTCTATTGTGAAAATAGCAGTTGCGAGGCGTTGTGAGCATGTGGATCTGCTATTTTCACAATTTCTGCCTCTAATGTATACAATTTTGGCCTACGTTTACTTTGTCATTTTAGAGGCATTAAAAAGTATTTAAATTGTCACTTTAGAAATGTACATTCTGTATACCCTCTATACACTTAAACCTTATGTTGGTTTGTTTAATGTTGAGTAAGAAAACACGTTGCACATTAAGTTAATCATGGGGAACCCCCAAAATAATATGGGGACCCCCCTGGGGGTCCCGACCCACAGTTTGAGAACCACTGCGCTAGCGGAGCTCATCGGCCGAAAAGACGTCTTTGTTTGCCGTTCTTCCGACTGGCTGCACTTTGATGATAGATGTTTTGCTACGCTGATTGGTTAGAGGAGTCTGTCTGTCAAGGCAAGTACTCCCGCCCACTTTTCAAGCTGCCTATAGGCAGAAGGCCAGACCTCATACTGGGGAAGGAATGAGTGAGTGAACGCAGTATCCGCCAGGCTAGCTTTTTTAATAGCACATCATATAGGCCTATGCCATTCCATCGTGAAACCCACCCAAGTAGCCTAGTGATGTTATCAGTAAGAGAGACCAGTCTCTGATTTGGATATGTTGCTCTTTAGGAATGGAGAGGAGCTCAGATGACATTACACCCATTTGGACAACAGTCTCTCACAGTGAAAATAGGCAATCTACAAGCTCACACAACGTGTCAAAAAAACATTGATTCTGATTTCTTGATTATTTTTTACAATTGATTTAAATCGAGTGTAGAGATTAGCTGTTGCAGTAGACTCTGTGGTCCGGTTATTCTATTAATACAGCAGCAATACATTCATCAGTTTTTAATCACTGGTTGTACAGTGAACAGCTTGCTCTGAACTACTGTACTGTTATAGCAGCATTGTTTGGTCTTTATTAAAACATGGCCCTGTGGTTGTTTTTGTTTCCCTGAGGTTTTAGAGGTAGGTTTACCTAATGTGTCAGTGACCAAAGAGGCTTAGTTTAATATAGCACCACAATCATTTTAACCAATTTAAACTTTATTCTATACTTTATATACGGCTATTCAAAAAGGCAAAATCTCGATATTTCGATGTCCCGCTGTTTCGATTCCCCAGTACTCTGGTTAGGGTAAGGTTTAGGGTTAAGGTTTAGGCTTTGGGTTAGCATTCACCAGGTTAGCATTCACCTGGGTCTGCAGGTTAGCGTTCACCCGCGACGGCAGGTTAGCCTTGGACTACTGGCCGCTCGAAACAACGGCACATCGAAACATCAATACGCGGCCATTCAAAAATAGCAAATATACAAGCTCATAGCGCGGCACTTTCTGCCACATTATGAGCTTGTACATCTACAGCTTTTTTTGAAGGGCATTTTACTCAAATCTTTAGGTCCCTGGAACAAAATATGTTGAGATGGCTGTCGGCATGAACAGCTTTTGAGCACCACTGATATAGCAACATAAGAATTTCAGAAAACAGTTAGGATTTAGAAGACATTTTGTAGAATTGGCCTCAGGTCTTAATGGGTTAAGAGTTAAGAGACGGATGTGTCCAAGCCTCTCATGTGTGTGTGTTGTGTTGGGAGACATCTTTAACATGCTAAAACACACTGTGTTTCTTTCTCATCACATAGCATTGCAAACTCAAAAAACATTGAATAAGGAAGCAGCTTTGCGCCTAATTAGTACAAAGAATGTGTTGCCTTGTTGTTTTTGTCCGCCCCTTGGGGACCTCAGCGGGATGTGTGTGTGTGTATTTCCTATTCCTTGTTGTTCGGTTATTCCGTCTGATCTGTGGCGATCCTTGGGCTGGCTAATGGCATAGGGAACTAAGGCTTTCTATACCCAGCATGAACACAGTGGCAGACTAGGACCTCTGAAGCAGAAAGAGATGATGAGGTGTTTTGGGATTCACTGCAGGGCTTTAGCCTTTCTAAGCCTCCTGCTTCTACTATCTCTGTCTCCGACACACTTATCATATAAACACATATAGTCTGAGTCTCTGCTGAGTCTCTGGGAGGAACCTAAGGTGTGTGTCATTTTCCCCCCTCTTGTCTGAGTACAGACAGATCGATTGTTTGACCCATTAAAACCCGGGGACGATTAAAAAATTGAATCCTACGTTTTCTGACATTCTTTTGTTGCTATATCAGTGGTGCTCAAATCTTTTCATGTCAAGGACCCCAAAAATACATATTTTGTTCCAGGGACCCCAGAAGCAAAGATTTGAGTTAAAAAGAAAACAAAAAAATTGCTTTTTCACAAGCAGATAAGCTCTCCAAATAAGCTTATCTGCTATTTTTTGGAATAACCAAAGTTTAAAAACCCCCTCCTCCTCAAAGTGCGGTCGGGGCACTGCTGCTGGAAATGGCAATGGCACCCACAGCTGGCGGTACAGATTGTTTGTAGCATGTACATTGGGGTTAAATAGCCCTAACGTTCCACTATTTAAGGCTCCATAATGGCAGCGTCTTGTGAAAGATGTTCAAGTGGTTGTAAATAATTGGACTAGAGACTGGGTCTGAATGAAGCTCCTTGACGTGTTTTACTGGGATGGCCATACTACTGTGTGTGTGTGTGTGTGTGTGTGTGTGTGTGTGTGTGTGTGTGTGTGTGTGTGTGTGTGTGTGTGTGTGTGTGTGTGTGTGTGTGTGTGTGTGTGTGTGTGTGTGTGTGTGTGTGTGTGTGTGTGTGTGTGTGTGTGTGTGTGTGTGTGTGTGTGTGTGTGTGTGTGTGTGTGTGTGTGTGGCCGTGGCCACCCAAGGTTGTTTCCTAGGGAGACCTCAGTGAGTCAATAGCCATGCTAATATACGTGCACACACACACAAACAGCCTTGTGATTCACTTAAGAACTGTCCATCCATATTCTTTGGTAGAGTATGGTAGCATAAAAAAGGCAGGCATTCAGGGGTTGTGGCCAGAGAATAAGCCTTGTATCTGATGAGTAACTGAGATGGTTCATTCAACCCCAGGCCTGTTATTGTATGAATCACCTTGTTGTGTCCGTTTGCTGAATCATAATAACAAGAATCTTCTCTCTGTGTGTAGAGCAGTAGTTCTCAAAGTGGGGTCCTCCTTGGTGGAGGTGAGGGGAGAGTGTGTACCAGGGGGTCCCCAGCAACATGAGTTAATGTAGCGTCACAATGTTAATGTAGCATCACAATGTTGTTTTTTACTGATTTATCTATTTTTGAAAATATCTGAAAAATATTGTTTTGTTTGAAAAACAAATAAAACTAGAAAGGTACAATTCTGGGAAATGTGCGGTTGACACGACTGACACGAGAAGCAAGGAATCCGCTGGGAAATTAATTCTGACTTTTTACTGTATGTTAGATATCGTATCAAGTGAACCATGACCAATCCTGTCTGATTGCCAGTCAGAAAAGGGACAGAAGAAAAGGAGCTCAGTTGGTCTGTTCTTGAGAGACTACTATGTCAGTGGTTCTCAAACCTTTTCATGTGAAATGAAAATGATATTTATTTGGCCACAGACCCCAATCTCAAAATATTTAGTTCCAGGGACCCCCCCAGAAGCAAATAGCAGATCTACAAGCTTGCAGCGCGGCACTCCGTGCCGCGCTGTGAGCTTGTATATCTGCTATTTTTCACTGGTTAAAGCATTCAATAATTCTAGGCCTAAATGGGTTAAGGAAAAGTTAAATCAGGTTTACTTTAGGGGACAGAAAAACAGGTTTACTTTCATACTACAGCGTCACTCAAAAGTAGCAGTTCCACAAGCTCGAATCGTGCCGAATTTTGAGTTTGTCGTGGCCACCTTGCTGCTATTATTTTCACGAGTTTCACCAGGAGGGTGTAAGGCCATTCAGAGGAACATGCTGTCCCTCCCTTGGTCCCCCCACTCCCTGTTGATCAGGCTCCCTGTCCTACCCAACCTGTATGTTGGACAGTATCTGTTGTTACAGTCGGGGTTGGGGGTCCCCAGTTCAAATATTACTATTCTTTTGTGGCGGGGGACCAGTGCCGTCTTCAGTCAGTATCGGTCGTCTCTAAAGCACACTCTCTCAGCTAAATACAGCCAATGGATCATCTAAACCAGGGGTTCCCAAACTTCTTTTGTCTCAGGGCACCCCATAAATATTTTTTTTAATCCGAGGCACCCCTACATTATAATTTTCACTCCCAGCACCTTATATTTATAGCATATCGTCGTTGTCGGGTGGAAACCTTGTATGTCCAAAACCGTTCGTTTTGTATTTATCATCTATAAAATGTACTAGTGAAAACAGCAGATCTACTTGTAGATCGGCTGTTTTCACTAGTTTTGTGCGACGGTCTTGTATGATGAAGCAGTGCTTTGCTTTACCAAAAGACGTACAGATTTGAAACTTGGAGGTTTCTGCCCGACAGTGACTATATTTTAGTGATTATGTTGTGTGGAAAACGTTGAGATAATAGCCATTTTGGTTAGAACTGACTGAAAATAACTTTGTACTTCAAGTTTAAAATGATACTAAATATTTTTTCAAGTGTCCAAATAAATTCAAAATATTATCAAATTATCTTGCGGCACCCCTGGACTGTCGTCACGGCACCCCAGGGTGCCCCGTCACCCACTTTGAAAACCCCTGATCTAAACACATAGCCTGAACCTAGACAGAGCAGGTTGTCTTGCTGTCAAAGAGGCTACAAACCCTCTGCTGAATAATGCTACAGACAGTGTAACACACACACACACACACACACACACACACACACACACACACACACACACACACACACACAATGACCCCTTTGTATGCTCTCTCCCAGGCTACTGTAGGGCTGCGGGGTGCTTTGTCAGCTATGCCAACTAGCATGGGGCCTGCTACCCATGAGCTCTGTGTGTGTGTGTGTGTGTGTGGACACAGGAGGTTGTAGAACACCCAATACCGTCCACTCATCTATCATGCAGTGTGGAGGAGCAGTCGGCTGGGAAGTGTGTGTGTTTGCAGAACCTAGTTTAAGACGCTGCGTCTTCACTAGTGGTGGGCAAAACTGTTCATTTCAATGAACACAGCAATGATCAGTTCAAATGATTCGCTCACGTTCACCGTTCCCTGCCGGGTCTCGCATAAAGACTGACACTGCCTTCTGAACGAAAGCGAGAACATAACATTTTAAGGAAAAGAATGGACCGTTCTTGATTCTTTCTTCTTGTGATTCATTCTTATGACGAATCACTCATGACGACACAACACCACCACTGTAAATCAAATCGACCCTTAAATGTCAGAGTTCAATTAACACTGAGGTGCCGATAGCTATCGATAGCCGATAGCTACAAGCTCACAACGCAGCGAGGCGCTGTGAGCTTGTAGATCGGCTATTTTTGCCTAAAGTTCTCAGAATATAGACACTAGGGTTCAAGTGGTTAATATAAAAAAGGAGAAAAGAATGTTCTATCACTCAAAGATTTGGAGGACCCCCTGTAGTAACTCTGAGGACCCCCTGTTGAAGACCCCTGCCATAAATCAATGCTATTGGATCCTCACACTGTCTACCAAACCAACTCAAACTCCACCCGTTTAGTCCTATTGTTTTTAATATAAATCAGTGCTATTGAAGACACTTTATGTCTGTGTGTTGGTTCAAAAATATTGAACCAATAAATGGTAAATGGTGCATTTATATAGCACTTTTATCCAAGGCGCTTTACCTAGATTGTGCATTACATTCACCCATTCACACACATATTCATACACTGGTGGCGGAGGAAACCATGCCAGGCACCAACCTACTCACCGGGAGCAACTAGGGGTTCAGAGTCTTGCTCAAGGACTCTTCGACATTAACTCAGGGGGAGCCCGGATTCGAACTGGGAACCCTTCGTGCTCTAATAACAGTTTCTCTACCCCTGAGCTATGCCGCCCGCATAAAAAGTTGTAAAAGCGCTTCGGCCAAAACCTCCTAACCTCCTCCATTTTGGAGTTGGCTGGTTTTGGCACGACAGCAGAGAGAGATATTGGTGCAGCTGCAACAAACGTCACGCAGATTTTGGGCTATCCCAAGTCTATGCTTTGAGTCAGCCAATCAAGGAAGCTGATTCCTATCAGTCGCCATTGCAACCCTGATAGGTATTTTGTTATGGTTAATATCATCCTTTTATCAATTCATATTGACTGTTAGATATGAATTATGATACATAATTATATGATTCATTTATTAGGTTATATTATGTGAACTACTGTCTGAACTTACAGTATAGGAGACCATGTTTTGGTTGTACTGTAAGTTCAGGCTAGTGGATTACAGGTCATGGTGACTGTGGTTACCCTGACTACGAGATCATGTTTTGGTTATACTGTATTTCTCTGTCTTCTTGTTTGGATATGGGGACCAATCAATGAGTCCCACAATCTAACTGTCATAATACTGTATTCCTTATATACTGTATGTTAACTTCCATCTTGGGAAGAGAGAATTAGCAAGCTGCCACTAGGATGGTATGCTATTGCTCACTGTTTTGTCTCTTTGTCTGACTCTGTTCAATACAGCAATTTATTGATTGTCCTTTGGTTCGTCTTATTTTGGTTATGGATTTATCCATATCCATATTTATTTAACGTAATAATTTATTTAACAAACCCCAGTCCCAGCCCAGACCCGTGTTCAAAACACCGTCCTGGTCCCAGTTAAGACCCGCCCGCGGAAGCTTGTGATTGGCTGAACCGGAGGTAGGGAGCACTCCGTTGTGTTCACCTGGACCGCGCGGAGGTGCTGAAAGTCGGGGGGAAGAAGATTTACTATTCTGTCCATAACGGCACATAACTCGGGAACGACGCTGAGTTGGCTCATGCGACCGTCGCAACGCTCGACACGGCGACTCGCTCACTAGCGCTCGCTCGGCGGTTTCTCACGTGGCTCATGGTCGCCTGAGACGGCGCACCGCCGTCATGTCCACCAAAAAAAAGCGCTCCACCCTTGGTCCATTGTTGGAACCAGGACGGTGTTTTGATTCACGCAGCCCAGACAGGTTCTGGAAATCCCCCCCCCCCCCCCCCCCCCCCCCCACACACACACACACACACACACACACACACACACACTACAGCAGACGGTGCAAGTTGTGAAGCAAATCTCATAAGCTTATTTTGGGAGGTATAGTCTTCAGTGTCTCAACTGTATGAGGTGCAAGCATGGTCAAAATCAGTGGTTCTCAAACATTTTCGTGTTGACCCCCAAATAGATTTTTATTGGGCGGCACACTGTCAGGCATCAGAGCCTATGTGATATGCGCCTGGACCAGTAGGCCAGCGGGCGCCCCTCACAAAGTTATTTTCAATCTGTCCTATATTGGAAACGGATATCCTCTCAAGTTGCCCTCGTGAGTCGTGACTGTACTGTATCTTATGTTGATTTACATATTTTACATAAATGTAAGTTGCTGTAAAGCAACAATGTAATCAGGGGTGCCGTGGATGAAAACGTTAAACAGGAATGACCTGAGACAAAAATGTTTGAAAACCACTGGACTAGAGGCCCGAAACTATGTCTGAAATTGTGCCTCATTAACAGTGATTCTGTGCCAAGACGAGAAGGTAAAGACATCAGTAAAGGGAGAGATCTTAGTTAGCCACTTGTCCTGCCGTGTAGTGCCAGATGGTCACATGACCCAGACTGGCCACTGGACTTCTCTGCGCTCGGCTGCTGCCGCCGTCGTCTGGGGCACTTCAACCCCCGTTGCCACGGTAACCCCCTGCCGCTGTGCTTGGCCCGCTGGGGTCTTGTGGATGTCTGAAGCCTGTGAGAGACTGAGAGAGAGTGTGTGTGTGTGTGTGTGAGTTGACTGAGAGAGGGAGCGAGAGAGACGGAGAGCACATGAGAGCTCCCAGCGCTCTGAGCGCAGTCCAAGCGGAGACTGGTACGGCAGTTTCCCACACAGAGGAAACGCCCTGTCGAACTCGAATCATTTTCAGACTTTCTCCTCCTGTCACCTCCTATCTCCATGTTTGAACTTTCACACATTTATTCGTAAATTAACACCCTATGTCATACATGGGCAACTGGCAGCCCGGGGGCCACATGCGGCCCCCACCTTCACTTAATGCGGCCCACAGGTTAATACCAGAATACTGATATATTATTGATTTCAGCTGTTACAATTACAACCATGACTTTCCGTCAGTCTATATTAGTAGCTTAATGACTAGTATAGTATGTCCATTATTTTTGTATTTAGGTCATAAAGTTAACATTAGTATATAACTAAATGTGTTTGAAATTAAATCAAAATGTTACATTTCAGGATTCCAATTAAAAAAGCCCTACGTGGTCACACCACGGCGTCACATGAAAGCATCAAACGTAGCAGATCCGCAAGCCTGTTGTAGATCTGCTGCTTACATGTTTTTTTTTTATTTGAATCCTGAAAAAGCAACAGTTTTGGACATATGAAGTTTCCTCCCGACAGAGACTATTTCAACTACGAGCCAACTTTAGCACTCTTTGTAATCTTTCGTTTTCACATTGCCAGGCATTTCACAGGCTTCCATGGCTGGCTGGAGGTGCTTCTGTTTGATGACACATGACGCACATATACAGTAGCAGCATGAGCTGCAATCTTACATTTTTGGGGAACAAGACATACATTACATTCACAGGGGTCATCAACATGTCTGTACACAGACAGACCTGGCCTTGTCCGTGGCAAATCTTAGATTTTCAGTTTCACACACGCCATTATAATGTTGTCATTTTGATCATATGACCCAACTAGAAATACTGTTCCTTCGAAACAGTGTGGGCTCGATTCCAACCCAACAAATAGGATACTTTAAGGTACTGTAAGGTACAGTACCTTACAGTATTGTACTGTACCTTACTATACTGTACTGCACCTTACTGTACTGTACTGTACTGTACTGTACTGTACTGTACTGTAACTTACTGTACTTTACTGTACTGTACTGTACCTTACTGTACTGTACCTTACTGTACTGTACTTAACTGTACTCTACTGTACCTTACTGTACTATACTGTACTGTACTCTACTATGCCGTACTGTAACTTACTGTACTGTACTCTACTGTACCTTACTATACTGTACTTTACTGTACTCTACTGTACCTTACTGTACTCTACTGTACTTTACTGTACTCTACTGTACCTTACTGTACTGTATTGTACTTTACTGTACTGTACTTTACTGTACACTACTGTATCTTGCTGTACCTTACTGTGCTGTACGTTACTGTACTTAACTGTACTTTACTGTACACTACTGTACTGTACTGTACCTTACAGTACTGTACTTTACTGTACTCTGCTGTACCTTACTGTACTTTACTGTACTCTACTGTAACTTACTGTACCTTACTGTACTGTACTTTACTCTACTCTACTGTACTGTACCTTACTGTACTTTACTGTACTCTACTGTACCTTACTGTACTGTACCTTACTGTACTGTACTTTACTGTACTCTACTGTACCTTACTGTACTATACTGTACTGTACTCTACTGTGCCGTACTGTACCTTACTGTACTGTACTCTACTGTACCTTACTATACTGTACTTTACTGTACTCTACTGTACCTTACTGTACTCTACTGTACTTTACTGTACTCTACTGTACCTTACTGTACTGTATTGTACTTTACTGTACCTTACTGTACTGTACTCTACTGTACCTTTCTGTACTGTACCTTTCTGTACCTTACTGTACTTTACTGTACTCTACTGAACCTTACTGTACTTTTACTGTACTCTACTGAACCTTACTGTACTGTACATATTCTATGTGTTCTAGATCTACATTTTTGATTCTGTGTTTGGGAACCAGCAACTGTCAAATGGACTCCAACTGTAGTGGAGTATATTGAGTGCATATACTGTAGGCTAACAATCCCAGATCACATCTGTCCTCCACTATGTCTATAACCAAGGCGTTCTTCTATGTGGCCACTCCAGACTGAGGAGTGGAGCATGGCTTTTATTGTGTTTGTGGATCTGACTTGGAAATTTTTGATATCTCCCTGACAACCAACAACAACCACTAATATGGCTGACTGTCCCTGCGGGCTCTAGGATATATGGCTATGGGATTTACATCCCATCGCCCGGACTTGATTCTTGATCACAGCTGTGTAATCAGTAGAGTGGAGAGGGACATTTATTTATAGTTTTAACTATAACTATAGTTTTATACATCACACAGCTTAGATATTTGGATCAAATCAGAGAGCAGACCTGTGTGAACGCATTGATATAAATAGCATATCTGAAGTGTGAATATTGCAGCCACAGCGCCTTAATATAAACATGGGTCCCTTTCCTCACTAAACCCATTGGAAATGCATTGGGTGCTTAAAGTTAAACATTTTTATTTTTTTATAATTATACTACAAAACATTTCAAAAAGAAAAATACACGCACACTTGTCCTCAGTAAGCTGAACACATAAAAATTTGAATGGTGTTGAAAGGTGTAAGCGTTTAAGAGATGAAGCGCGCCAAAGTTTTGAGGATACTGACTAGTATAGTATAGAAATAAATAATGAAGATAACATACGTGTGCTCGCCTTCCAGGCGAGCCCACAATTACTGAGTGTCAAGTCTCCAGGTTTACCACGACACTATGGCACATTATGAGTCCAATAGTGCTAGAGGTTCTCAAACATCATAACTCTCAGAGTCACACACCTGTTATGGTCAGGGCTATCTCTTTGTGTTTCTGGTAATATTTTTGTCTGCTCATTTTGTATGTCCATGGCACATTTTTTATTTTGACAAGAATGTCCAAGCAAACATGTTGATGGCCCCTGCATACATAACATAAATATATATTTATAGAGACAAAGACAAACCTTATTCTATGGCTTAGCACAGCCACGCAGTTACTCTAGTGTTGTAGTTCTCAAACCTTTTCATGTCAAGGACCCCCAAATTGATTGCGTTTGGCTGCTGACCCCATCTGAACATGTTTTGTGGCTAGGGACCGCCAGAAGAAAATATTTGTGTCAAAAAGTTAAACAAAGTATTACAAATGTTTGAAACATTTCTTCTTTTTATTCTTCTGCTCAGAAAAAAGCCAAAGGCGAGGAGCTGTTTGAGCAGATCATGTACCACCTGGACATCGTGGAGAAGGACTACTTTGGACTGCGCTTCATGGACTCTGCACAAGTGCCGGTAAGGCCTTCATTTCTGTTTTCTTTAAAGGTGATACACCATGAAATTTCACTTTTCCTATTTTAAAACCTTTTTTTGGGGTCCCACTAGCACCTTCTATCCTCACAAAGTCCCATTTCTGACCGTTGTGTCTTTCTCTGGTTTTGAGAAGGCAAAGGTTAAAAGTATCCCACGGGTTCTTAAAACAGGCTGTCCAGATTTGCTGCCGATTGTGACGTCATCATCGGCCGTTTTTGACGTTTTTTTTTTGTTTTGTTTTTTTCAAAAAATATTTTTTTTCAAAAGATTTTTTTTTTTTTTTCAAAAAAAAAAATTTTTTTTTACAAAAAGATTTTGGGGGGGTGGCGCAGTTCAGGCCAAAGGTGGTACTGCAGCTGAAATGCTCTGAGAGCCATTCAAAAATGAGAGAGGCTCTCTATTCAGGAGTGGTAATTTAGCCTCAAACCTTTTGAAAAACGTTTTTTGGGACATAAACAATATGACATAAATACTTTTTAAATGCATGGTGTATCACCTTTAAATGAACGCCCTGCTTGATCATACTACAGTGTCACACAAAAGCATCTAAAGTAGCAGATTCACAAGCTTGAAACGCGTCGACCTGCTACTTTTTATGCTTCTTGAATCCTGAAATGTAACAGTTTTTGGACGTATGAGGTTTACACTCGACAGTAACGATATGGAGTCTGATACGAAAACACATCCGAGAGGTATGGTAAACCTCGATGCCAATTACATCCAGGAACGTGATCGGAATTGCGGCGGTGCGACACCAAGGCACCGTTATCACGTCCAGCGACGTGTTACCTGGTTACCAGGTAAACAGGCGCTGCGATGGCCACTGGTGAGCGAAAAACCTCATATCCCATGATGCAACTCGGCCGCCAACATCAGGAAACGTGTAATCCCATAGGCTCCCATTCATTACTGTTGCAAAGAAACGGCTGTATGACTGACCAGGATGAGATTACGCAGCACAACATATGGGGGAACAAAGTTGTTTTCCCTTTGGTCAAAGTGAGAGCCGAGAGGACCTACCGCACACGCTCAAAACGCATCAAACAAACCTCTGTGGAATCAAAGGCACGGTAGCATGTGTGAATGTGATCATGGATTACAATATTCATCGAGGTGAAAAAACAATTGTCTCTTATTGTAGGCTGCTACAGCTGACATCTCGCCTATACTGTGGTGGTAGAACAGCTTAGGTTTTATCGGGACGATACGATAATCGGTGCCGTCCGGGTGCGTCTTTCTTTTTTTATTTTTAGGTCGGCTACACTCAGATCTCAGAAACAATTTCAGGGGTCTAATTTTAGGGCTTGCCAAAAAAGAATATATAATATGGGGTCGTAATATAAAACAGTTTCAGAAACCGGACCCCAGTAATACACATGTGTGTGTGTGTATGCGACAATCTTCGTTCTAGCCAGTATTAAAAATGTGCTGCCCCCCTCCCTGCAACTTTCAATATTCATGATGTTTGAAGCCCACGTTTGTATGTCAAACTAGAATGACTAAAAATCACATTTATTTAGGTGTAATTTAATATTCTTTGTTATGCTAAAGAAAATGACAAGTGTGACCTGATATATAATGACTGTTGTCATTTCTAGTTTACCTTGCTGTGCACAGCCTAAAGGGATTGGTTATGGGACTGTTGTAGGCTCCGGGAGTCGGCAGTGATGGAAAAAGTACTCAAATGTGGTGCTTCGGTAAAAGTACCAATACTGCAATATAGAAATACTCTGTTAGGGTGCCCTCACACCAAAATACCTAGAGTGGAATCCGCCAATGCATTTCAATGAGAATGGAGCGTTTTTTTGCCAGTAGAGAATTTCTGCAAAAAGAAAACGCTCCATTCTCATTGAAATGCATTGGCGGATTCCACTCTAGGTATTTTGGTGTGAGGTCACCCTTAGAAGTAAAAGTCCGGAATTCAAAATGTACTTGAGTAAAAGTACAGAGTCACAAAAGTATTGTCATCAAATGTACTTAAAGTACCAAAAATAGGAGTATACTCATTATGCAGAATGTCCCGTTTCAAGTTTTCAAATGCATGAAAATCTTTGAAAACAGCAGATCTGCATGCTCACAATGTGTTGCATCATTGTGAGCTTGTAGATCAGCTATTTTCAAATGGCGGGAATGTATATAGGGCTAAAGTGGTTAATGTATGTTTTGTAATAATCAATCAATCTACAAAGTAACTAGTAACTAAGGTTTTCAAAGAAATGTTGTGGAGTAAAAGTACAATATTTGGATCTGAGATGTAGTGGAGTAGAAGTAAAAGTATTGGAAATTGGAAATACTCAAGTAATGCACAAATATCTGTGAATTGTACTTAAGTACAGTACTTAAGTAAAAGTACTTAGTTACTTTCCACCCCTGGGAGTCGGCCTACGCTGGAAGTCAAAAGCGCTTTCAAGTTGCGGCTCCGCCAGAGTCTCTGTTAGATCAGGGGTTTTCAAAGTGGGTGACGGGGCACCCTGGGGTGCCGCGAGATAATTTGATGATATTTGGAATTTAATTGGAAACTTGAAGTACAAAGTTATTTTCAGTCAGTTCTAACCAAAATGGCTATTATTTCAGCATTTTCCTCGCAACATAATCACTAAAATATCGTCACTGTCGGGCAGAAACCTTGTATCTCCAAGTTTCAAATGTGTACGTCTTTTGGTAAAGCAAAGCCCTGCTTCATCATAAAAGACTGTAGCACAAAACTAGTGAAAACAGCCGACCTACAAGCACACTGTGTGCTTGTAGATCTGCTGTTTTCACTAGTTTAGTACATTTTATAGATGATAAATACAAAACGAACGGTTTTGGACATACAAGGTTTCCACCCGATAACGACGATATGCTATAAATATAAGGTGCTGGGAGTGAAAATTATAATGCCTCGGATTAAAAAAATATTTATGGGGTGCCCTGAGACAAAAAAAGTTTGGGAACCTCTGTGTTAGATCACCCTGATCGTCTGCGAGGGCAGCGGAAGGAGGGAGGCAGGGAGGAGAGCTTTACTGATGAAAAAGGTGACGTGGGAGCAAGAGAGAGCGAGGTAGAAAATGAATGGGAGGGACGGAGAATGAGGGAGCGATTGAAGAAGGTGTTTGAAGAGAGAGAGAGAGAGAGAGAGAGGACAGTTTTGGCTGGTGAAAGAGGGACAAGGCATGGATTCAAGTTCTCCGTCGCCACGACTGAATTCAGTCATTTGGATTCCTTAGAAGTCAGCAGGTGTTCTATGGAAGCAATGTCGCTCACCGAAAATAGCAGATCTACAGGGTTCCCACGGTCATGAAATTCCTGGAAATATTTTGAAATTAGAAAAACATTTTTACAGTACTGGAAAAGTTTTGGAATTTATCAAGGGTCCTGGAAGGTCCTGGAAAAATAGCTCTGCATTGTCTTTGGTTATTGATTTTGTTAATACCTCTGAAATGACAAATTAAACATTGGCCAAATTGTCAAATATTAGAGGCAGAAATTGTGAAAATAGCAGATCTACATGCTCACAACGCCTCGCAACAACAATAAAACCGTGTTATACAAAATTCCTCAACTCTTAGTGCTCGTCATGGTGCCGGGGTCCCCAGTTCAAATATAATTATTTCAGGGGTCACAGCCTGAAAAGGTTGAGAAAGGTCTGGAAAAGTTTTGGAAAAGTTTTGGAAATCAATTGGTAAAGATGTGTGGGAACCCTGGATCTAAAGGCGGTGAGCTTGTAGATCGTCTGTTTTAAGATTAAATAATTTTTGAAGTGGTCAGACTTTCACACTCTTTCCGAAATGTCATGAAGGCAAACGGTTAAAGCCTCAATCTGTGATTTCTTCAACTGCCTGGCTGCATGTACTGTAGAACAGCAGCAGCATAATGTCGTCATGTCATTTTCAGTCATGAGATTGTATTTAGCTTCATTCCATGAGAGCGAGACGGAGGCAGGTATAGACGGGACACGGCGAGGACAGAAAGGGAGGAGAGGCCACAAGAGGGAGGGAGGGCTGCAGTAAGGAATGTGGGGGAGAGATCCAGAATTCTGCGACAGCCCTTCGGCGCGCGCGCGCGCGCGCACACACACACACACACACACACACACACACACACACACACACACACACACACACACACACACACACACACACACACACACACACACACACACACACACACACACACACACACACACACACAAACTCTTTCTCTCTCTCTCTCTCTCTCTCTCTCTCTCTCTCTCTCTCTCTCTCTCTCTCCTTGACATTGTTCATGCCTCACAGAGCCTGAGCGTTCAAAGGAAGAGTTGCAACACCGAAAAATAACTCCCACGAAGCTCATTGACTGTACTTCACAGAATCTCAGGGTATTGAGTAGATTTTGATTCAAAATTATGTATTTGGGGGGGGCACCCGCCTAGCGGTCCAGGCGCATACCACATAGGCTCTAATGCCTGACAGCGTGTCGCAGGTTTGAGTCCCGTTCCCAACGACCTTTGCCCCATTTCTTGTCAGTTTACTGTCCTGTCAATAAAAGGCATTAAAGCCCACAAACAAATCTTTAACGAAATGATGTATTTGAAATGTAACATTAAATCTGCTCTGAATACATATGTGTGTGCGCGCGCACGTGTGTGTGTTCTAGAAATTAGTCTCTCTGATCAATATGAATGTGCTGTATCTCTGCATGGTCTGCTAAATTATTTCCATTAATGAATGTTATCACACTCGTCTTGTTTCAGCATTGGCTGGATGTCACGAAAAGCATCAAAAAGCAAGTAAAAAGTAAGTGTACCATCTCCTGCCCTGCCGCACGCACGCACGCACACACACACACACACACACACACACAGACACTCAACTTCAACTTACAGTATGTGCTATTGGAACTGTGTGCGTGCGTGCGTGTTGTTACTGCCAGTATAGTCAACACATTCAATACAGTGATTTTAGAATATAATGACCTCCCTATTGATTACCTCTTCCCATTACGTATTGCTACTCAGATAGGATCCATGTGTGCATTTCTGTTTTGGATTGACATAACATTTGTCTAACCATTTTGTTTTTGTTTGTGTCAGTCGGCCCTCCATACTGCCTACATATGAGAGTCAAGTTCTATTCCTCAGAACCCAACAACCTGCACGAGGAGCTCACCAGGTAGGAGCACACACACACACACACACACACACACACACACACACACACACACACACACATAGAAAGGTAGACGCCTCCTTCGACTCTGGGGCGTTGGTAAAAGAGGACTGCCATTTTTATGGCAAGCTTCCGGAATTCTGAAGGACGCTTCCGCGTGCGTCACAGAAGGGGACGCTCGGTAAGCCAATCAGACTCCCTCTTTCCCAGAGGCACTTGCTTTGGCAATGTAAACGTTTGTCTCCTCATGCCAATAAAGCTCCTTTTTAATTGAATGTAAGTCCCGGAAAAGACACGCAGTGATTGGTCAGTAGTCACTTTGAGTGGCAGAGTGCCAGTCCTTTTTGTACCAGTTGCTCCAATGAACTGCAGCGAGGTATGAGGTATCTAGCTTTTTATATCTGTGGTCCTACCCATAGACAAAACTTAGCACACACTCACCAACTAACGTCCTACTTGATCATATTACAATGTATGTCACACAAAAGTGCCTAAAGTAGCAGATCTGCAAGCTTTGCTATAGTAGATCTGCTACTTTTTTATTTGAATCCTGAAAAGTAACAGTAAGTAGTAACAGTATTTACCTACTGTATGTATTTTCTGGCTCTGTTTATTTTATTTTTATTTACTCCGTCTGTCATTCAATGTTATATGAGATACTTCAATGGTTTCCTGTGTAAATAAGCCAAGTGCCTAGGATCTCTTTTTAGTTGACCATGTACCAGTGAACTGTACCGTCATGAAACTGTACCTTTTTCTATGCAAAATTCTAATAAAGTCTTCAATCAATCAATCAAAACAAGCTACAGTAAGCTGTAGCTTACTGTACGAGGCTCCCGCCTGTGAAGAGAAACACTCCAATTCCAGAGATGCAATTTCATTTGGTTCCATTTGTACACGGTCAGAATTACAGACTTGTATGGGTCAATTTTAGACCCCCCCCAAAGGAACTCTAGAGTCCCTGGAATCCACTTTGAGAAACACTGGTCTAGGACTTTGGGTAATCTCATAAACCTTGTAGAAAGTCCTGTTTTTATTGGTTCTTCTGCTGGCAGTAAAAATGAGAATGTTTGTTAAATAAATAAATGCAATGAGTAAGTTCTGTATTTAGCTCTACTTTGGCTTGGAAAACACAGTATTTAGTCTCGCGTAGCCAGACAACTATTCCACAATCTCTGAATGCTATATGCTGGAAGTCTGGAAGAACTACACCTCCCGAAATCCGAGACCGAAAGCTGGCATTTCTGTTCACAAAAATGAAATTTAAAATATCTTTATATTGGTTTCTTTTATTTCCATTCCTGCTAAGCAGCAGGCTATATATGCTTAGATCAAGGGTCTTCAACAGGGGGTCCGGGACCCCTAGGGGGTACTCAGAGTTACTACAGGGGGTCCTCCAAATCTTTGTGTAATAGAAACTTTTCTCCTTTTCTATATTAACCAATTAACCACTTGAACCCTAGTGTCCATATTCTGAGAATCTACAAGCTTGTAAATCGGCTATTTTTGTCGAAGAGGTTTGGTGTAGTGGGGGGGAAAGAGCAGACTAAGTACAGAGTGAAAGGTCAAGTTTATTAAGTATTGACGGTTCAAGTGATTAAATATCTGAAAACACAAATTGACATGAATCCAAAAATACATTGATGATTGTGCTGTCAAACAATGAAACTATATGGAATCTATGAACAGGATGTGGGGGTCCCTGCTTCATCTCTCTCTCAACTAAGGGGTCCTTGGCCTGAAAACGTTGAAGACCCCTGGCTTAGATGATTTTGATTTATATTGGGATACATTTGTGCAACTGTAAAGATGAAACAGAAGTGCAGAGAAGGCTTCACATCTGCTTTATCCCTTACTCATGATCAAAGCTTCTGTTGCTCCAGAGTCTGGAGCAACAGAAGCTAACTGGTTGCGGCCCTCATCAAGTCACCTTTCATCCAATGCGGCCCTCACCCCAAAATGAGTTCGACACCCCTGCTCCAGACTGTATGACTGGAAGCATTTGAGAATGGCAGGAGGCAACATGCAGGCCACGCGAGACTATACAGTATTGGAACAGAGCACTCGTTTTGTTTCATTGCTTGAATGCATCTTAACGTGAGCTTTCTCTTTTGGCAGATACCTGTTCGTATTACAGCTAAAGCAAGACCTCCTCAGCGGCAAGTAAGTACTGTAGATCAGTGGTTCCTAAACGGGATCAGGACCCCCAAGAGGGTTCCCAAATTATTTTAGGAGAGGGTCCCCAGATGATTAGCTTAGTGTGCAACATATTTTTTTTAACAAACCAACATAAGTGTATACAGGGTATTTGCACATATCTAAAGTTACAATTGAATGTCTTTTAAAGCAATACTATGGAAGTTGCTCAACTACTGGTCAGTAGCGGTATTGCTTTTTTCAGCCGTTTTTCGCCCGGGGTTCCTCTGCGACCAGGCGTTGGGGAGTAACAGGCAAGACTCCAACACCAGCGTAAACACTGTTGCTGTGGCAAGCTACTTCCTGAAGAGACGGCAAGACGCGCTGTGATTGGCCGGTAGTGTATGATCCGCGCTGTGATTGGCCAACGTATAAACAACGTATACGGAAACACGCAGATGACGTAATTTTGCCGCGAAATCCGGTCCCCGGCCAGGATCATAGAAAACATATTTACAGAGTATAGCTTTAAGCCCGACAAGTACGTATGTCAGTCCTGCAAAGCCTGGCATTGGCCAAGCTTCGCTGGACATAATGAAATGAACTCATAAAAGGCACCGCTCACTTCACTCTGGATGTGTTTTATTTATTTATTGTTTTTTATACCAAATTGTCAAAACATTCCATAAGAAAAGGCAAACATTGTCAAATTTCATTTGAAAATAGCCAATCTACAAGCTCACAAGTAAACCACGCCCCTCTGCTATGCCCTATAACTGAGACTTTAGTGTTTTTTGCAGTGTCATGGTTGCTTGTGTGACTGACTCGTGTCTTTGTGTGTTCAGGTTAGAATGTCCATTTGAGACGGCTGTGGAGCTGGCTGCCTTCTCACTGCAGGGTAAGCATGGCTCAGTAACCACACGCGCGCTCACACTCACACACACACACACTCACTCACTCACTCACTCACTCACTCACTCACTCACTCACTCACTCACTCACTCACTCACTCTCACACACACACACACACACACACACACAAACTAGGGCATTCACTAGGGGTGTAACGATACATTTTAATAGCGATTCGATGCATATCTCGATATATGGTTGACGATATGATACATGGACGATATTGGTTCATTCATGGCGATACGATACGATTCGATGTAATTATTTAAAATCGATATAGTAACTATTTAGCAAAGAAATTAAATCTGTGTGAAATGCACCTTCCGTGTATGCACCTTGACATGAACCCAGAGATTACACACATTTATCGATAGACCAGTGTAGCTATATGGAAAGGAAAAGTAATTAAACCCCTCCTTTTCATTTTTTTCTTCTTAAAAATGCTAAATACAATGCACAAGTAGGTAGTATCGATACAATCGATTCTTTGCACTGCCGATTCGATACGATACAAAATTAAACGATACGATTCGATTTTAGCTGTTTTCATTTCGATCTACTTCAATTTTTTAAGTTAAAAAAGATATTTCGATACAGTTACTATATCGTTACACCCCTAGCATTCACCAAATATTCACCAAATATTCGAATATCAAAGTCTCTATTCGACGTTGTTCACCGAAGTCGAATATTTGCTTATTTTTATTTTTTTATTGTTTTCTCTTTAAAAAATATATAGTTTATAAAGCTTGGCTATGCCCCTGGTGGATGAATCTTTGTAATGCTTTATACCAGGGATTCTCAAACCTTTTTAGACAGTGACCCCCAAAATAAACATATTTGAACTGGGGACCCCCACCCTGACAAGCACTCGGAACTGTAAGTATTACATTTAATGTGACTCGGTTCCATAGATGAATATTGTGAAAATAGCAGATCTACATGCTCACAACACCTTGCGTAGATCGGCTATTTTCACAATATTCGCCTTTTGCTTACTTACGGTAATTAATATTTGTCAGTTTGGCCAGTCCAGTCCATTCGACTATTCGAATACTTTGAGGTCGAATAATTAGAATACTAAAAATCACTATTCGTGAATGCCCTAACACACACACACACACACACACACACACACACACACACACACACACACACACACACACACACACACACACACACACACACACACACACACACACACACACACACACTGAGGGCTGATATAGATTATTAAACTGTGTCCTATTATCACTCCTCTCACCAAAGGGAAAATAAAGACTGTGTACAGTTGATGTGGTAAGATTTAAAAGCTTCCGTCTTAAGCATTTGAATCCATATCCAAGTTTCAGTGGCCACATTCTTGATGGGGCACTAAAGGGCAATTTGCTTTAACGTTGTTTGAGTCCATGGTAAGGACAGCATTTTCCCAACTAGGATCTACGATTATATAAAGAAAGGGTTTTATTATTTGCAATATTGAGGTTTCGGGTGCTATTTCTAGCCTCCAGTGATTACATTTTTCATTGCTAACTAAATTCTGCCGCACAGCAATATTGGCCAACTGTCAGCTTCTGGGTCTGGAATTATATTTGTTCCCTGGCAACGTTAAGACTCAAATACCTGGAACGCGCCCGAGTCGTGTTAGATTTGAACCACTTCAACCATTATTTAATGCTTTAACTATTGAAAAATAGCAGATATACAAGCTCACAGCGCGGCACCGAGTGCCGCGCTGCGAGCTTGTAGATCTGCTATTTTTGAAAAAACTGGAAAATGTGTGCAAGTCTTTGAATATCTTTGACCCGATCTAGGACCCGACTTCTAAATCCTTCCTCTAAATCAGTGGTTCTCAAACTTTTTCATGTCAAGGACCCCCAAAATTACAGGTATTTGGCCACGGTCCCCAATCTCAAAATATGTTGTTCCAGGGACCCCCCAGAAGCAGAGATTTGAGTTACAAAAGTTTGCTTTGAAAAATATATATTGAAAAATATGCACACATTTTCACAATTTTTCAAAAATAGCAGATCTACAAGCTTGTATCCACGACTTTCCAACGCCCCATAGTGCATTGCGCAGACGCTGTACCGAGCTTCCGGTGCTGCAGCCGAGTGTGATTTACAAGCTCACAACGGGTTGCATCTGCGACGCGACGTGAGCTTGTATGTCTGCTGTTAAACCGGAAGTGTGGTCCAAACAGGTCCAAATAATCTCCAGTAAACTCCTGCGGAAACAGGTGGATATCTGCTATTTTTCAATAGTTAAAGCAGTCAATAATTCTAGGCCTAAATGGGTTAAGACCGATTTATACTTGGCTGTTCGCCAGTGTCGCACGCCGAATATAGCAGTTCTGTAAGCTCACAACTTGTCGTGTCAGTTTGTAGATCGGGTACAGCTTGTAGAGGGAAAAGCTTTGTTTCAAAAATTCAAAATTATTCAAAAGTTTCCAAGCATTTCGGATATTTTTCAAAAAACTTTAAAATAATTCAGATCTACAAGCTCACAGTGCAGACACTTTGTGCCGCGCTTTGAATGGCGAGCGTATAAATGGATACATTGGTTTGTATGATTGTGATGTTACGTTCACTACTTTTACTGGGGACCTCTAGGAACCCCGCCAAGGACCCCTGGGGATCCCCGGACCCCAGTTTGAGAACCAGTGGTCCAAAGGGATTTTGGAACTTGTCTCCATAGCAACGCACAGTGGTGTGACATTAACTAAGGCTTTCTCCTCCAAACCCAAACGAACAAGCTCTTTATGAGCAGATATTTCCTGTACTTGGACGTCATGCAACATTTGGAGAATTTCTGTTGGTAGGAATAATGGCATATGGGTGGGGGGGTGGGGGGCTTCAAGGGAAGAGGGACAATTTTCTGTGGAATGGGACTGAGCGCACGCGCGCGCGCGCACACACACACACACACACACACACACACACACACACACACACACACACACACACACACACACACACACACACACACACACACACACACACACACACACAGAGACTGTGGGGTAAATGCCAGCTCATTAGTGCCCAGTCCTTTTCGAAGGCCCCCTAATCTCTCCCCTTCTCTCTCTCTCTCTGTCTCTCTCTCTCTCTCTCATTTTCGCTTCCTCCCACATTCTCTCCATCTTGTCTCTTGGTCCTCTCGTACTGTATGAACTCATGGATAATTAGTGCTGACGCTACACTAATTCCTCTCTTGATATTTATAGAACATTTGGGTCATTGGTTCTCAAAGTTAGTATGAATGTGATGCTACGTGGGGGCTAAAGCAGTTAATATAGCATCACAGTCAGTTTAAATAATTTATCCATTCACATTTATGTCAAAATTAACTTGAATCTTCTCTTCTGGGGGTCCACGGCCAAATACATGTCAATTTGGGCGTCCTTGACATGAAAAAAAGGTTGAGAATCAGTGTTGCACAGAGCCTCAGCGTGTAGCTTGTCCTATCTACGCACTAACACTACAGTAGACTGGATATAAAAATAAAAGAATGGCAATCCCAAAGCTTATCTGGTTCTCCTTCTGTCCTTATTAACCCTCCCACACTAAAGCTCTGGATATTGTATCATTTTATTGCTCATCACAGGTGTTGTGTTATTTCGGATGCATTCTATTCACTGTGATTGGGCACCCCTGTTTGCTTTTTGTAGCCTTTTCCGCTAGCGTCTCGTGCTCCATTATTTCCAGGTTATTGTGTCCAGTTAACACAGCTGGCCTCTCGCCTCCAGACAGAGAAAGGCAGGGAAACATTTAGCCATTAGCCCCCAGCTGCCCTTATTCAGGGACACGGCACGACAAGGTTATCTTTTCACCGCTATACAATTCTGATAAGGGGTGTCATGCTCAGTGGAGGCTTGTTTTTTTGTTTGTTTTTTCTACTTATTTTTCAGATGTGGAAAGAATTACCTATAATCGGAGGACAAATACAATTTTGTTGTATTTGTCCTCCGATTATAGGTAATTCTTTCCACAAGTCATTTTTCTTCTATAATATCCAATATCCACATTTTCAGTCAGCTTCTTGTGATGGCTTTCTTTTAGCTACCAGTGTCTAGATTTTGAACAGGTATTTATGTCCAATGGTGATTTCAAATCCAACCGTTGTTTGCAAGACCCGGCTTAAAGGAGTAGTTCACCCCCAAAATGACTCTTTTTCTATTGATTACTCACCCCATGGAGACTTGAGTTCAATAATATTTTTTAGATTTTGTTGCATTCCTAAGACAATAATTTGAGGAGACTCTTTGTAGGTCCATTGATTCCGGATGGGGACCCATGGGGTCTCCATCCAGAATCAATGGGGGTACATTTACCATAATCAATTATTTTTTCTTAGGAATGCGACAAGTACAAAAAAGTATTATTGAACTCAAGTCTCCAAATAGAAAAAAAGTCATTTTGGGGGTGAACTACTCCTTTAAGTCCGTAAACCATAGCATGCGGTCTGTGGCACCCGGCACTTATGCAAAAACTCAAATTCCCATAACACACACACAATTCTGTCTGCAGAGCTGTCTTGGATTTTGTCTGTGTGTGTCAGTCAGTCTGAATGTTTTGTCCTATTTGTGTGTGTGTTTCAGCTGAGCTGGGTGACTGTGACCCAGCAGAACATGGCCTTGACCTGGTGTCAGAGTTCCGTTTCATCCCCGGCCAGACAGAAGACATGGAGCTGGCAATATACAACACATGGAAAGACTGCAGGTAAGCTGCTCCAAAAAGGTTCATGGATTAAAGTTCTCAGTCTGGCCAGGATTACTGCATGTTTTTGTGAGGGTATCTACCCTAGGAGATACAGGGAGAACATGCAAACTCCACACAGAAAGGCCCTTTTGCCAACCCCACCTAGGGTGTGTGCGCTGATGACGCGGAGGAGGGAACACGCCCCCAGCGCTCACACCGTCCCCCAGCAGGATTCGAACCCAGGCGACAGCACTACCAACTGCGCCACCGTGCCCCCTGCCTCCACTGATTTCAGTCATTTGGATTCCATAGAAGATTTCTATAAAAGCATGTTGCGCTGCGAAAATAACCGATCTACGAGCTTGTAGATCTTTTTTGGTTATTATTTGAAGATGAGAGTATTTAAAGTGGTCAAACTATCATTAGATTCTATCAATAAGCATCTTCCATAAAAACCTAATGATCTTGGTTATTTCATATAAAAAGAAAACACCTGGTTGGTAGTATGTAGAGCAGCAGGAACAATATAAACAGTATCTTGTGTAAATTGTTTAGGAAACAGTGCTAGTGTGTCTCACAAATCACACATTAGGACTTGGCCATACAAAATGTTTCAGTCGTGAAGTGTTTTTTCTTTTATCCTTGCAGACTGCTTGTGGAAGTGTAATTTACCGTGTATACATATATTTAAACTTGAACTCTACCATCCCTATTCTGGGCATAATAGGGGGAAATTCTGACAAAATCTGTGAACATTCAGAGAAAATAATAGCACATTACACATACATTGTCTTGTACATTGTCTTGTACATTGTCTTGTAGACCGACAGTTTTCAACTGAGATGTTCCACCCCACAGAGACGATTGTTTAAGCCATAGAATATCTGTTGTTTCACTGCATATTGTTATTATTTTATTACAAGAGTGTATATGTTTGGATACATACTGTATACAGTAATCAAAGAAGCTCTCATAACCAAGCATCAAGGGTGCAGTGTGCCTCCACCCTAATCTGGCCTACTGAACTTGAACTCTAGGGTGGATCCACCAAGGAATGTAGCCTTTGATAAATCAACTCTCTAGGTCTCTGCAAATGCAAAACACATGGAGCTGATAGGCCACAGACCATGCTTACAAAGCTTCTCATGATATACATATAACCTGTTAAATGAAAGGGATCGTGATAAGTGATATTTCTGTTCAAATAAATGTTAAATAGCTCTATATTCCTATAATAGTCATTGCTATAGGGTGTTTGTTCAGTTACAGTGGTCTCCCGTCTCTAGTCTAGCTCTTAACAGAAAATAGATATTTAGGTCAGGAATCAGGATACCAGTTTCATTTATTTATTTTTTAAAATGTTTTAAATAAGATTTGAAGCAGAACAAAATATCTTTGTGGGGTTCTCTCTCCCAATAGACCATGCATATTCACACCGTGGCCATCTTGGATCACATGACTTCCTGGGGTAGCAGCCTGCACAAGCCTGCATTACAAACCATTGTGAACAATGGAGCGATGGTCCCAAAATATGACTTCTATTCAACCAATTTATTTTTACCAAATTGACAAATGGGCAGATGACAACATCAACATCCCCAAAATTATTAAATAGAAGGGTATATCCACAATATTCATGGTAGTTAGGTTGCACTCTGTACAAAGACTTGCTACAGTATGCAGACTAGTGCTTGCTCTGCCTTCATATTGTTAATATTACAACTTTTTCTTGAAAAACGGATGCTAAAATAAAAATAATGTTTCGAAAATATTTTATAAAAAAATAAGCTTCATACATGTGTTTCTATTCAAAAATTACCACAAAAAGCGTAGAATAATGATAAAATAATCATTTTGGCCGTTATCGGACCAACGCTTTGTTTACATTCTAGTCTTTTAGACTAGCATCCTTTTTTCAAGAAAAAGTTGACTATAGCTCCTTTAATATGATGGTGTACAAGTCTTTGTACACAGTAAGGTTGCAGCCTAACTACCATGAATATTGTGGATAATACCCTTCTAGTTTTGGGGATGATGATGTGGTCATCTGCCCATTTATCAATTTTGTAAAAATAAATTGGTTGAACAGAACTCATATTTTGGGACCATCGCTCCATTGTTCACAATGGTTTGTAATGCAGGCTTGTGCAGGCTGCTACCCCAGGAAGTCATGTGATCCAAGATGACCGCGGTGTGAATATGGTCTATTGGATAAAATTTGTCGTGAAACAAATTCTGTCTTGTTTCAATGTTTCAATGATCACATGCGCTGCAGTGAAGTATTCTCAGACCTTCCTCATACTGCTTGGAGAGCACACTGACACAACCTTGTCTATTTCAGTAGAGATAACGGTTAAGCCCAGAGGATGATTTTGGGTGATAAATCTGTCGGGTTGGTAACCTATTTCTCTGTGAGGACACACTTCCCAGAGAAGGGGGGGGGGGGGGGGTTATTTATCGTGCCTCACTTACAGAACGTGTTGGAGTTGGGCTTCATCAGGGATAATCCTGGACATTATTCAGGGTTCCCACGGTCATGAAATTACTGGAAATATTTTGAAATTAGAAAAATATTTTTCCAGTACTGGAAAAGTTATGGAATTGAAAGGTCCTGGAAAAAAATAGCTGTGCATTGTTTTTCATTATTGATTTTGTTTACTGTCACTATAAATCGACTTTGAGGGTTCCCTGCCACAATTTTCGTACCTTTTTTTATGTGGGAAATTATTGTACGTATTACACGTATGATTATTGCATCATCATACGTGTTTGTCATGTTTGTACCTGGTAAACATAATTTACTGAAGGATGAATTGTTAATGATGGTTGTGATCATTGGATGTTTTCTTCCATTGTCCCCTGTCTGTCTCTTTGCCTCTCTCTCTCTCTCTCTCTCTCTCTCTCTCTCTCTCTCTCTCTCTCTCTCTCTCTCTCTCTCTCTCTCTCTCTCTCTCTCTCTCTTTCTCTCTCTCTCTTTCTCTCCCTACAGAGGTCAGATGCCAGCCCAGGCAGAGATTAACTACCTGAACAAGGCTAAGTGGCTGGAGATGTATGGAGTAGACATGCACATGGTTAAGGTAACACACACACACATACACTCACTCCACTGTTCTGCGACAATGATTACCATTATAATGTATACAGTGCACGCGCACACGCATGCACGCACGCACGCACGCACATGGCACTACTCCCCCCTAACATCAAAGCTTGGGAGTCAAACAGGAAGTAGTTAAGTGCTGCTGATGAAAGACAGGAAGTCCTCGGGATGTGGAGGAAAACCTGAATATGTGATAACACATAACATACCGTTACTGCGCGTGCTTCGTCTCTCCAGCACCCAGTGAGACGCTGGGTCAGATTTACATTACAATGGATACATTGGCTGCCCCATTCACACCTTTAACAAGCTACAAAAGCCGACTCGTGCATATCAATGGTCCATTTGTGACCTGTTAAATACTGTTTTCTGTAGGTAGGCATAGGTTACTGATTGTGTGTGTGTGTGTGTGTGTGTGTGTGTGTGTGTGTGTGTGTGTGTGTGTGTGTGTGTGTGTGTGTGTGTGTGTGTGTGTGTGTGTGTGTGTGTGTGTGTGCGCACTCACTTGCTACAAGTGACAAAGTCACAAGTTGAAACGGAACCAGATTATCAACACATTATTATGGTGCTAGTAAAGGCTGGGAGAGTGTGTTGTTACTGTTGTTTAATGGTTGTTTAATCGATTCGGGTTTAGCACCCGGGAGTATGTACATAATTTGGCACCCCTGTGTGATATTCTCTGTCTGTCTGTCTCTCTGTCTGTATGTCTATCTCGCTCTGTCTCTCTCTTGCTCTCTCTCTATCTCTCTGTCTCTCTCTCCCCTTCTCTCGCTCATCCCCGCAGGCCAGAGATGGTAATGAGTACAGTCTGGGTCTGACCCCCACCGGTGTTCTGGTGTTTGAAGGAGAGACCAAGATAGGACTGTTTTTTTGGTATGTGCTCATGCAATTCCACTTCTCCTTGCATGTGGGTGCTAAGGCTGTAATCTAACCCTGTTTTAAGGATTCAAACTTTTATTAACTTAATAAAAAACGAACAATCGGACCATCGAACGTACCAGCTGCAACAGTTTAGGAAATTTGTTCAAAATGCGCTATTTTACCCATTAAAAACGCGTTGATGCGTGAAGTTGTGTTTAAGCTCAATTCGACGGGTGATGTGATCTGTTTTGGAGAATCCAATCGGAGAAAATGTTGCGTTGTTTCTTTCCTGACGAACAGGCTCATCTCTGTCAGTGTATGGCGGAGTTGCATGAATGATGTAATGGTGACCGCGTCGGAACGTGCCGCGGACTGGCTGAACTGGTCTCGATGTAACAAACCCAGAAATTGCATTATGGATTCTTTGGGGGGTTGCTTCGGTTACACCCCGCCACTCCGACATGTCTCCTTTCCGACATGTCTCCATTCCGACACTAACCCTATCTCTAACCCTTACCCTAAACTTAACCCCTATGGAAGTGTCGCCACTCCGACAATAAGAAGTCAATTTCGGAGTGGCGACATGTCGGAATGGAGAGCGACACCCGGTTGCTTCATGCTTAGGAGAAAGGCTATTTCATCTTTGGGTGGGTGGATGGGTGTTCGCTGTTCGGAGCACAAACAAAGTCTCCCCTGCTCTCACTCTGTCAACCAGCGTGTGTCACCGAGGCGCTGAACATGCATGCATGTGGTTCGCGGCCCCAACAGGAGCGGAATTGGAGCGGAGGACAGTCCTTAATCGCTCCAAGCTGTTCTGGCGCATTTTAAAACTACTTATTAACAGTTACCATTAACCGTTAGTGTTTACCGGTAACCTATTTGGCTATCCCTACAAATGTGATATTCTGAATAGGCCTGTCACATTCTGATAATATATTTTTTGTGTAAAAAAAATGAACCTGAACCCATTAATTTAGAAGTTCGATTGCCAACATAACGAACAGAGTTTCGAATCTCTGATTGTTCGCTTACAGCCCTAGTGGGTGCTTGTATAAACACATTTGTAAGCATGCGTGTGTTCTACCACTGTACCTGTACTGCAGGTGTATGAACTGTATTTGTGTATTTAAATATGTATGTATATTGTTTTATCCCAGGCCTAAGATCACCCGCCTGGACTTTAAGAAGAGCAAGCTGACCCTGGTGGTGGTGGAGGATGATGAACAGGTAAAGGATGATGACCAGGTAAAGCATACTCACACATGCATGACACACGTGCACGCACACACACACACACACACACACACACACACACACACACACACACACACACACACACACACACACACACACACACACACACACACACACACACACACACACACACACACACACACACACACACACATACATACATACACACACACACACACACACACACACACACACACACACACACACACACACACACACACACACACACCCTCGCTGATTCAGAGTGGTTCAAAGACAATACAGCCAACACATTTTACCATGAACTCCCTACACGTTTCATTTTTCATTCAACCTGTATAAAATGTATTGGAGGCACAGGAGATGAACCACAGAATTTATGAATAAACATAATGAGGGTATTGATGCACTTTTAACCAACCGATTCGGCCACGAATCGGCAGCGGAAGGCGGAAAGCGTCTGTTGCCGACAGGGAGCTCATCGGCAGGTTTTCGCTATCGACCAGTATCGACGGAAAACTGGAAGACTGGACTTGCTCAGTTTTGTTGAGTCACCCCTGGCCGTCGGTAGGATTGAGGGATTTGTGGAATGGACCATTAGTTTGCTACTGGTGCAAAACCAAGCCAAAATAAGCCAGACATTTTCCCATCGCTTATTTTTACTAAATAGCATATTCACAATCTCAACTCTCAATTTCCTATACTAATCAACTCCAAAGCAACGCTAGTAATAGTGATGTGTGTTGTATTGGTAAGAGAGAAAAAAATCAAACCTCTGTTCGAAGTGGAGCTGTGTGTGTGTGTGTGTGTGTGTGTGTGTGTGTGTGTGTGTGTGTGTGTGTGTGTGTGGGTGTCTGGCCTGGCCTGAACAACAGCGCCCTCGTGTGGTCACAAAAGGTCCTGTTCAAACTCAACGGGACAGTTCTCACTGGTGAGACAGGACACACATTGCTGCCTATAGCGGAGCTCTGTTCCACACAGCTCCAAAAACACAGCACAGAGTAAAATCTCCGCTTCTCCCGTCCGGTTGCCAGATTCTGTGAGTGAAACAAGCGACCAGGTCTATGAAAACAAGCCCAAAAGAAAACGTCCAGTTTCACCTATTGAGCTCTATTACATTAGCTATTTTCTAAAAGAATGTTGAAAGCAAGGCCAAATAAGCAACTACACTTCAGAAACAAGCCCAAACAAAAGTAACTCACAACTAGCAACCTTATAAGAAAACAGGATCAAAGTTGCTTATAACGAGCATGCGCACAACTGCGTACAGTAACTACAGTCGGCGTGCAGTCGGCTGGAAAAACATTTGCTTAGTTTTTTGCAGTTCTTTGCGGTTCTTTGCAGTCTGTGAACAGTTAGAAAGAGTCTCCTGTAGTATTTTCGGTGTGGAGGCACCTTTAGCTTCATGTATTGGAAATAATCAAAATGCCTTAACAGGATTATAAATACAAACGATAACCAGATGTTTTACATTTTCGCAAAAGAGGGCGTGTTGTAGAAACGGAACCAAATGGACTGTAGATTACAATCCCATAAGGGTATGGTTCTTCACTATCAATAATTTAGCTGGGACCGTCAGGCGTCTCCACAGCCCACGTTGTGAAGCAGTATTGTAAAACATCGTTCAGCTCAGGGCACTCTTGTCTTTTGCTTTTTTACTGATGTAGATAAGGAAAGAACACACTGAATGTTCTCGGCTATTTCAACGCAGATCAAGTTTAAAAACGTGTCCACCACATCTCGTTGGAACGTCTCCTTCCCGTTCTTGTGGATGTTTTACTGAAAGGACAAAGTACAAAATGAGCCGGCCGTAATGATGAACACACTGTACCTGATATGATACCTACTGTATCATCACTGCATAGCATTAGTATTAACCTGTTAAAACCGGGGAAACACCCGTGTCATTTTAGATTTCAGCGCTGGCTATTCAAAAATAGCAGATCTATGAGCTACATATTCCATTTTTGAATTTCTTTGAAAGAAATAACATATATTTAATTATTTGTTCTAGTGGTCCCTGGCGCGCAATTGGAAATCACACCACAGCTCCAGGCGGAGCCGCTCGTTTCGTTTCACCAGCGTCGACAGATAGGGTTAGGTTTTGGCATAGTTTTACTGAGGTTAAGGTTAGGTTTAGGCATAGTTTTACTGAGGTTAGGTTAGGGTTAGGCATAGTTTTACTGAGGTTAGGTTTAGGGTTAGGGTTAGAGTTAGGCATAGTTTTACTGAGGTTAGGGTTAGGGTTAAGGTTAGGTTTAGGTGGTCGGACCACCCGGCACCTCCGCACGGTGCAAAAGAAGCACTCCCTAGCTTCAGTTCAGCCAATCAAAAGCTTCCATGGGCGGGGTTTGCCTGGAGCTGTGGTGTGATTTCCAATAACGCGTCCCTGGCACAAACAATTTCAAAATGGTGGTCCACGGCCCATTTTGGGGGTCATTACTGGAGAAATATACTGATTTAGAAGGCATTTGTAGAATGGCCCTTAGGTCTTAATGGGTTAAATCTATTTGATGGCAGTCCTGCACGGTGTGACTTGATGAGGAATGTGATAAGAAACTTCATGTTTTCTTCTTTTTTTTTTTTTTTTGTCAGATGGTATCGCCTTCTCTTGGGTTTCTGTCCACATAGTTTCATAGCTGCATACGGATCTCAGTCCTAATAAAAGGGCTTTGTTTACCATTGAAAGCCAAACAGGAGGAGTGAGAGTATTGTACCAATGGGGGGGGGGGGGGGGGGGGGTGTGTGTGTGGGGGGGGGGGGGGGGTGTGTGTGTGTGTGTGTGTGTGTGTGTGTGTGTGTGTATAACTGGGCATATTTTCTGTAAGTCACATTTCTGGACTTTACGATTTTACAGTTTTCCTGCTTTTAGTTTTCCAGATTATATATCTAGTGTCCACACACTCTGTGTGCGCGTGTGTGTGTGTGTGTGAGGTTAAGGCCGATGTAATAAAGTAGCCTACTCCCTCAGGCATGTCTGGTATGTACAGCTCTCCTACACACACACCCCTCTGTAATCCTCTGTAAATGTCTTTGATTCGTCTATAATACATATGCACACCGAGGGGCCTCAGCAATGAACTGGGCACAGCGGTTTGTCACCACTTGATCGTTTTCCAACTTTTTTCATGTTGAGGAACCCCAAAATGTATTTGACTTCTTACCCCCCCATCACAAAAATATGTTGTGCCAGGGACCTCCAGAAGCAGAAGATTTGCGTAAAAAATGTTTGCACAAATTTCGAGATATTTCAAAAAATTGCAGATCTACAAGCTCGAGGTGATGCATTATGAGCGTTTCCTTTTTTTGGTCTCTCCATTACTGAGTTATGACAGATTTGAACATTTTGACCTTGGCGTTGGACCTTTTTGACCCAGTAGTTAATCATCTCTTCAGAGGCGTCTCCTGTTCATTCGCACTAAAGAATCCAGCAATCAGTCTCGAGTTAGTTTGTATTTTGTGGAGAAACGTTAAGCTGACAATATGCTGCTGCTGTGCTACAGATTGAGTTCTCTGTTGTACTGCATGGAACTGAGGGATATTGTAGTCTGGTTAAAATCCCTTTCAAGATGCAGTGGCTTGCTGCTCACCCACAGTGACAGGTGGCTGCTTGGAATGCAGACTTTTTACTCCAGGAATGAGACGTCGCGTGTGTGTGTGTGTGTGTGTGTGTGTGTGTGTGTTGTGGTGTCTCTGCATGTATGCACAAGAGTACAATGAAAGGGAACATGTATTTATATGTAGCCTAATTTATGCTTTGTCGCATGATGGTATACAGTAGCTTGCTGAAAATAACTTGATTTTCAAGTGAAAAATGCGAGGTGTTGCATGAATTTGGCATAAAGACAAAGAAGATACAGAACCATCAAATTGAACATGCCTTTGGCACACTGGCATCCAGTATACAACCCAACAAATACACAACTAATACATCAAATATACAAATGCATTATAAAATACATTCCCATAACAGCAACAGGTAGCGATCATGGGCTGTAGTGATTGGGGATTGGCTTATTTAAAATGTTCTTATTTCAAATATCTACTCCAGATGGCACAACCAAATTCTTGTATCCTTTTTCTGTTGTTAATGGTACTCTAAGCAAGGGGTTTTCAAAGTGGGTGACGGGGCACCCTGGGGTGCCGTGACGGTAGTCCAGGGGTGCCGCGAGATCATTTGATAATATTTGGAATTTATTTGGACACTTGAAAAAATATTTAGTATCATTTTAAACTTGAAGTACATTTATTTTCAGTCAGTTCTAACCAAAATGGCTATTATCTCAACGTTTTCCTTGCAACATAATCACTAAAATATCGTCACTGTCGGGCAGAGACCTCGTATCTCCAAGTTTCAAATGTGTACGTCTTTTGGTAAAGCAAAGCCCTGCTTCATCATACAAGACTGTCGCACAAAACTAGTAAAAAAACAGCCGATCTACAAGCATGCGAGGCGTTGTGTGCTTGTAGATCTGCTGTTTTCACTAGCTTAGTACATTTTATAGATGATAATAAAACGAACGGTTTTGGACATACAAGGTTTCCACCCGACAACGACGATATGCTATAAATATAAGGTGCTGGGATTGAAAATTATAATGTAGGGGTGCCTCGGATTAAAACAATATTCATTGGGGTGCCCTGAGACAAAAAAGTTTGGGAACCCCTGCTCTAAGCCTCCTTTCTGATGGTACCAGCTGAAGTTACCTTTTACCTACCTTGGTTATGGAGCGGTTGTTTATATGTCCTGATTCCTGAAGTTGAAAGTGTTTGTCTCCATTGATCTTACTAGTCTGGTAGGGCTGTCACAATTAGGACATTTTACATGACGATTAATTGTCACTCAAATAATTGCGATTAACGATTTAATTGTGTTTTTTGTCGTTGACAATTACATTTCTGTTTGTCTTTTAGGCTTTGAAGTTGCACATGGTAGATATGACACATAACCTAAATGTACAAAGAAATTACTGACATATTTGACAACTTTATACTTAAAAAATAACTTTTGCGACGCGTTGTGAGCTTGTAGATCTGCTATTTCCACTACTTTTGAAAGTGTTTGAAACTATATTAACATTTCTCAACATGGAAACGATTATGACGATTATGCGAAATAATTGTGATTACCTCAAATAATTGCGATTAGACGATTATGTAATAATTGTGACAGCCTGGGTGAGCTTGTTCCCCCATTTCTGTTAGGTTCTCATACCAGGAGTTAAAAGTAAGAACACGCTCAGTGAGTGACCGGAGAATGTTATCACTTTTAACTCATTTGCTGCTTTTTAAAAAATCTCTTTGAAGTTCCAGGATGCCCCCAGTCTCCATAGACTTCCATGTAATTCATAGTGCACAGATCATGCACGCCCTTGCCTAGATCATGCACCACGTTCTTTTCAAAACAAAAAAATCCGCTTGGAAATCCGTTCAGGCATTCATGAGATAGCAGCCATTATGTTTTCTTCATATGTAAACAAACATGGCTGCCATGTTTGAAAGATGGGGTTGGTATGGGGGTTAAACATGCAATTTCACAATCATTTTTGGAGGTCCATTTTTTTTTAAACTGCCCAAAACTCTGAAAACGGGAAACTTTTGGTAAAGCAGTGAATGAGTTGACATCGTCTCCTGTTATGGGAGTGTAGAAACTAGAAAGTGAAGAAAATAACAATTGGAAGAGATGGGAATGTGCATGTTGGATGGGTTCCAGTCAGCCAGTAGGCTTCTACCAGGGCCAGGCTTCCATCCAGACCACCATGTGAAATCACATTAATGAGCCAAGCAGCACCTGCACTCACTGCAGCACAGCCATCATCCACAACCCCCCCTGTATCCCTCTACCTCCAAAGCATAGCAATTAGAGCTCTGGAGTAGAGAAACCATGCTAACTATGTAGCTGGCATCTATCTAAACGAGTCCACAAAAAGCTTTGCTGTTATTTATTGTATTTATTATTTGTATTTTCAACTTGATCCTGTGTTAATCAATGAATGCAGAACAAGTGTGTGAGAGAGACGTTTGCCATTTGGAAGGATGCTCACCCCAAACATAAACGTCTCTGTCGGGTGGAATGTCATAAAAGTTTCAGGAGTCACATTTTAAAACCGCTCAAAACTCCTCGCTTGTGGATCTGCTACTTTTGCTACTTTTGTGTGACGCAGTAGTATGAACAAGCATACAAGTTAAAATATGGAGATAATACTTTTCTTCAACGATATACTGTGTCGTACATGTAAGGCACTATGGATAAAAGCGTTAAGTGGCACTTAAGGATCAGTTGATGAATATGTATAGCTTCATGTCCATATTCACAACCTACCCTCCTATCTCTTACGCAGGGTAAAGAGCAGGAGCATACGTTTGTCTTCAGGATGGATCATCCGAAGGCCTGCAAGCACCTGTGGAAGTGTGCGGTGGAGCACCATGCCTTCTTCAGGCTGAGGGGACCGGTGCAGAACAACTCCGCCCGGTCCGGCTTCATTCGCATGGGCTCGAGATTCAGATACAGGTAATGCGCGCACATACATACTTAAGCAATATTACACGAGAGGGTGTGCTTTATATCATGATTATCGGCACGCCAGTGTTCATGTAGGCATCGCCTACGGAAACACTAATAGCTAGCCGGCAGCTCTTTCGCAACTGGCACAGCTGATATCTTTGTTTGATGAGACCTGTTCCATAATGCCATTATCATCACGGGTAGATGGCTATTTCAACCAATCAGATTGCTTCGTTGTAAATTTGTTTGGTTATATAATAGATTTTAAATGCCATATTTCTTATGAGTTAGGGATTCAGGCGGGGATGAGTCTCTAGAAGAGCCTATCAAATGAGCCTCAAGATACAAACACTGTACATGGGCGATGTTCAGACTCGTACACATACATATAAAGTCAGGCTGCATACAGGCTGCGTTTTGATGTAGTTTTCTGATATATTTACGCACATGCGAGACAGATTCTTCCTCAAACCTCAAACATGGCACACCCGTTTGGCTTGTGCTGGTCTCCTGCAGACACAAATCCACTCGCAGTAGTTTATACATTATCAGGCTAAAACTCCACATTGTCAAACATACTGCAGCAGTACAGTGTTGTGTTTAAACATTAGCCAGTTGGATAAGCAGTGGCGGCCTGCCTCTCCCCCTCTCTGTGCTGTTGGTTTAACTGTGGGGGTTGCAGGGTTTGTTGTTCCTGAGAGGTTATCGCTTGGATGGACATGGAGTTCACCAGGGGTCATCTGCACTGCCCGTTTGGTCACGTCCAGCGATACTGTACATGTGCTAGGTCTGCTCTGTACTCTGTGAGAGTCCAGCGATACTGTACATGTGCTGGGTCTGCTCTGTACTCTGTGAGATTGCACTGAAGCAATATTACACGAGTGGGTGTGCTTTACCGTGATTATCGGCACACCAGCGTTGCTGCAAATGCCCATAATCACGGCAAAGCACACCCTCTCGTGTAATATTGCGATTATACAACAATTACCCTTAAAACAAAACACGTCTAATCCATTTCATTGTAATTAAGATATTCGATAGAAATGTGTAATCTTTAATGCCACATTTAACTACTGTGTCCCCGAACTCCCCATTCAAACTGCTGGCGTAGCTTGGCATAGTGCTGGGACAGGACCCGGCACACCGGGCACAGTGTGCAGGGTTTTGTTGATTAGGCCAGTGCCGTAATGCTCGTTATCATCACGGGTAGATGGCTGTTTCAACCAATCGGATTGCTTCATCGGAACTACCTGTTGTATATTGAGATTTCTGCACTGCTGTCAGTGAAAGTTGCTGTCCTTACATTCAATGACTGAAGAAAAGCTCATTCATTAAAGGTGTCACATTCCTGCAATGGATGTTGTTGCGTCTGAACGAAATTATATACATTTTGTGTGTCCGTCCGCAGTGGAAAGACGGAATACCAGACCACCAAGGCCAACAAAGCACGGCGTTCAGCCTCCTTCGAGAGGCGGCCCAGTCGACGCTACTCCAGAAGAACCATGCAGAGAGGTGATCTGAACACACATGCTTGCACATACAGTACACACACACGTAACCCATTAAGACCTTAGACCCATTGTACCGATGCCTTCTAAATCAGTAGTTCTTCTCATACGTTTTCGGGCCAAGGACCCCCAAATGGCACGGTTTGAATGGGTTAAGCATTGCGGTATGCTGCATTCACTGGCAGATACAAACATAGCTGATTTACAAGCTCACGGTGTATTGCGTTGCGACGGGTTTTAATCTTGTAGATCGGCTACTTTTTTGTCTTGGTATTCTCCCCCAGAATATGTATGCTGGGGTTCAAATGCTGAAGAGAACTCAAAATGCTCACTCGTTCCTTATATCGTCGCTGTCGCGCGGAAACTTTTTTCTTTTTTAACTTTTTGTGTTTTTTTTTTTTTTTTTTGCTTTTGTTTAGTTTTTTTGTAAATGAATGCCATTATACTTGATCATAATACAAAGTCACACAAAATCATCAATCGGCGTTTCGAGCTTGTCGATCTGCTACTTTTGTTGTTTGTGAATTTGAATCCTGAAAAGTAACGGTTTTGGACATACATGAGGTTTCCACCCGTCAGAGACGATATTGCAGAATGGAAACAGGCACCTCATATAATCACACTTCCTTTCTTATCATTATTTTATGACCACGCTGTACAGTGCCACTGTATCTGTGCAATACACACTCACTGTTTGTTCTCTCTCTGTGTTTTTGCAGGTCCACACAAACCCTACGAGTGAGTACACTGCTATCTGAACACAGTGTTATGGGACCGTTTACTGTTAAAAACCAATACAATGACATCAACATCAGCTAGGATTTTTTTGGCCCTTAAAGTCAATACTGTGTAACTCCTTTCATTTTTGATAATAATCTTTTCGTGCAAATGACGGTACCGGAAATGTATTCATGTATGTATTTCAATTTCTTTATTTGGGTCCACATTTATAAAATACAATGCAAGGGACACACATATTCTTCAGTTGCTTCTGATGTCCCACATGCTTGAAACAACATGTATCAGTGCATGAATCCAAACAAGTCCAGGCTGTACAGAATCAACACTTGAGCTTATTCACAGTCAATATTTGTCATACATTTCAGTCTACTACCTATAATGGAGGAGATTGAGTGATAAGTTGCAAGCTGCTTTGCCCTATACCTGGACAACCCCAAAATCCTCAGGCCCCTGACCACTAGCCTGTGGACACACACACACACACACACACACACACACACACACACACACACAGTCATCCAGTCTGATCATAAGACCCGGCTATAATCTTGTTACTAAGGTAGTCTTGTGTTATTAGGGTTACGTGTGGTCTAACGACGGTGATGTAATTCATACTGTAGCAGCTAGAAGCCCTCCTGGGATCAGTTGAGTCAACCCTTTGAAAAGATGAATGGGAAGCATTCCAGGGATGTTCAATCACCTCTGATTGCACAGCTCTGTAACAAGCCTGGGGGCTGTTTGAATCCTTAATGGTTAATACATTACTAACCATCATTTACTGAGCATGCTATCGATTACTCTGGCTGATAAGCCTGTTATATGCCTTAATGCATTATAATTGCCCTCTTTGTGTATCATTATTTTATGCTTTAACTATTGAAAAATAGCAGATATACAAGCTCACAGCGCGGCACCGAGTGCCGCGCTGCAAGCTTGTAGATCTGCTGTTTTTGAAAAATCGTGAAAATTTGAATTTTGACCCGATTCTATAAGTGTCTTTTGAATCCTTCTAATATTTTGACATATTTTTCAAAAAATAGCAGATCTACAAGCTCGCAGCGCGGCACTCGGTGCCGCGCTGTGAGCTTGTATATCTGCTATTTTTCACTGGTTAAAGCATTCAATAATTCTTGAAATGAAAAACATCTTAAATTGTTTTAGAAATACATCATCTTTTATTCAAGGGGAACAACACCCGTCGCAAGTTGATATCATTTGTCCATTTGTGGTTCAGCCCTATGGAATGTATGGAATGCATTCCAAAAAAACAACATAATACAACTCAAAACAAAGGTTTTTTATTTTATTAACACATGCATTATTATTAAGTCAGTGTAATCTTTTACAGTGGTATTAACACAAAACTATCAGCAGACTTTCTAAGGCACCCTGAATTGTCATCTGTGATTAAAAATATGAATGTCCCTCTCCTTGCCCCCAGGCCCCTGTCACACAACAATGGCGTCAACCCCAGCAAAGACAGCAAGGTAAGGGGCCACACCTCCTGCTCAGAAGAGCCTGGATCAGTAGTGCTTCTCAACTCTATAGCGCAGTGGTTCTCAACCAGTGGTCCTTGGGGCGGTTCCAGGTGGTCCCCAGCTAAATGATGGAGAGTTGGTAACCACATGGACCCCTTATACAGTAGATCTTTAACTCTTGAGAGGGTAAAATGAAACCCCATTGGATTTCATTTTAACCCTAACCCAAGTTATGGTATTGTTAAACATTTGCAATACTTAATCTTTAAGAAGTCTACACAATTAGTGAATGTAGAATTATTGTTATTTTTATCAATGTTTGCCTGTTCTCTCCTATGGTAGGCCTACCACATCAATACGGTTTGGAATTGTGGACAAAATCATATCCAAAGATAACAAAAATATTCTTTTTCGTTTTGTGTCTGAGAGGCTAAATCTCAATCTCAAATGGTGGTCCGTGGATCAAATGCCGAATAAATAATGGACCTTGTTATGAACATTGTTGAAAACAACTGCCATAGACTAGAGCATTTACACCAAGTTGTCTTCTCCTCAGAGTCCTTTGTCCAGAGGAGCGTGGTCCGCCATGCCCGTCGTCAGTCCAGTCGCGGCCTCTGCTTGTGGACCAATGGAGATCGAGGCTCTTCCTAGGAGTCCAGGAGGAGAGAAGAGGAGGTGGGTGCTGCTGCTAGCGCTAGTCTGTTCGTTTTGGCATTATTATACACACATGCCGTTAGGGGTGGGCGATATGGTGATAATTATCGTGGAGACGATACAATGTCTCCACGATATGCCTTTTCAGAGGTATCGTATATATCGTGATACAATTGAGGGAGCCTTGTAAACAATCCTGTTGAACTGTTAATACAGAGATTCATTGCAGAATTCAATTTAAACCTGCATTTTGGTCTAAATCAGTAGTTCTCAAACTTTAAAATGTCAAGGTCTCCACTTAACTCTGACAGTATACCAGTAAGCGACCGTAGGTCACTTATCTCCACAAATAGGGCAAAAATTTGTTTTGCCAAAATCTTCCTGATCCATGTTGATGACATGAGTGTAGACATACTGTGTAGTGATTTTCGTGATTTTAGGGCAAAATCTGTAGGAGCAGTGTCCAAAAATGTGTTTTTAAAAATCGGCCTGGAGGTGGCGCTATATGGGAGAGATTCATGTTGATGGGATGAGTGTAGACATACTGTGTACCGATTTGCGTGATTTTAGGGCAAAAATTGTAGGAGCAGTGTCCAAAAATGTGTTTTGCAAGAATCGGCCTCATGGTGGCGCTAGAAGAGGGCCATGTGAGAAATGAGGGGTGGGGTCTCCGCGCCGCCAAGGCGGACGAATAGGTACCGGCCCCGGCTGTCCCGGTCGCTCCTAGCCGGAGTTACGGCATTTTATGTGAGCTGCAGTGTAGGGGGTCCTCCACTGGGGGCGCCACCACTTTTGCATCCGTTCTGGAGCACCAGGAGTCGGTGGTCCCCGGGAATTCCCCGTGAGCAGCCCCGTTGGGGTGGTCATTTGGTCAGTTTAGCACATTTGGTCATTTTTTACATCTGGGGGTCCCCCAGGGACCTGGGGGTCCCTGGAGCTCCGGGGGTCCTTGGAGGTTGTAGTTTGGCAGGTAAAGGGCCATTTATAGTTAAGGATGGATGATTTTGTGTACGTTTGGGGTTGCGGAGGAACTTACGGTAATTGCGTCGACATGCATAGTTCCGTCCGTTCTCTGTGTTATATACGGTTCAATTACATACTGTATCCCAGGGGTCCTCAATAGGCGGACCGCGGTCCATGTCCGGACCCAGGCGCACCTCCGTCCGGACCGCGGCACATTTCTGAGAAATCTCCGCACAGTTGTATCTGACGATCGGACTGACTGTGTGTGATTTGTGTTTGTGCGTGGGTGTGTATGTGCTGTGCTCATTCGCTCAAACACATACACAGGCTCACAAGACACACCCCGTCCCCTACGCCAATTTGCAAGCCCACAAAGCGTCGCGGGTGCAACGTGCTGTGGGCTTGTAGATCAAAGGTTTTCCTTCCCTCCGAAGCAGTCTGCTCTCCATGCTGCTCCCCCCTCCCCTCCCCTCTCCACACACTCATGCCGCTCGCTGCCTGAAAAAGTTGCTAAAACCTCTTGGAAACCATTGCTCCCACTGGATTAATAACTTAGAGATCTTCTACCTTTGGCTGTTCAATTGGAGAGGACAACAGCAACACATTAATATCCACGATGTAAGGCTCCAACTGCTTGCATTAGACGAGAAATGGTCGCGAAACTCGCGATGCGTGATCATGCGTCTTTAACAATGTGATGTGTCGTCGCATATTATTGCCAGCTATCCTAGGCTGTGTTAGGTTAATAACTATGACTCGTTGACCCTGATTTGACTGGCCATTTGACATAGGCAGCACAGTCTGGCTTGTGCAGTACGCGTGTCAACTGAATGTCAAGTAATCCTCTCCCCCTCACGCTAAGTTTCACTTTATTTTCCATTCTGAACGACAAGCCTAATATTGCATTTATGCTCTTTAGTTTCCAATAATTAAACTATAAGCCAGTGTTTTATTGCTACACAATGAATGTAAATAATGTAGCCTACTCTACATGCATAAATAATTATCCATTCATCCATCCATCCATCTTCAACCGCTTATCCAGCATCGGGTAGCAGGGGTAACAGTTCCAACTGAGATTTCCAAAGTTCCAAATAATAATAATAATAATTAAAATAAACAATTCTAATGATTATAATAAACATACATAGGCCTACATACAGTACATACTGTATTAATGTATCCGCCTTATTTCGCCTTCGCCTTTTTTTTCGGACCCGGACCTGTTTCAAAAAAATATTTCTGGACCTTCAAGATTTGTATTTGAGGACCCCTGCTGTATCCAATAGATGGCACCCAAATGCATCTTCCCAATGAGCAAACATGTTGATAGGCATCGGTGATTACATGCATTAAGTAAACTAGCCCTTACCCGTTCAAAGATATGAGCTCCGAAATGATGTGCAGTGTGTGGATTATGGGATGTGCACTGTGCACACAGTATATGAGGGATGGAAAGTAACTTTAACTGGTGCTTGCATGCTAATATGTAGGAGCATCAATGTAAGAAATACCCGTTCCATTTAACGGCTACAGAGATACTGTGTACCGATCTGCATGATTTTGGACAACATCTGTAACAGGGCTGTGTACCGATCTGCATGATTTTTGGACAACATCTGTAACAGGGCCAGAACACCCCCCCCCCCCCCGCCCGCCTGCCTGCCCGCCTGCACACACACACACTCCCCCCCCCCCCCCCCCCCCCCCCCGTGTGTGTGTGTGTGTGTGGGTTTGTGTGTGATTGTGCATGGCCTGAACAACAGCGCCCCTCCCTTAACATGTGTGGTCACAAAAGGTACTGTAGGCTAAATAGATATAGATACACCATAAAAATGCTAATATACAGCATACGATTTGTGAAAGTGACAAACGGGCTTCACAGTTATGTCAGGTGTGTTCATATGCTGATGGTGATGCGATTTCAGATCAATTGCTCCAGCCACCGAGGAGAAACGCTGTGACAGACAGACAGACAGACAGACACTCACTCATTCACTCACTCAGACATTCGCAAAATTATAGTATAGATAGCCTACAGCCGTGCTGTGCGTTCTTTCAATGGCATCGTACTCTATTTTCACTCCATAGTTGATGTCCCTGCACGCCGTCGCCGTCGGAAAATGCTGTTATTAAGCCTATTATTAATATTATTATTTGGATAAAGTAGAACAACTTTTAAAACCAATCATAATCATTTAAAATGGTATCATGATCTGACACTGGCACTTTGCTGCTTCTGCGTTCTGCCTCCGCTGCTGCTGTGTGCACTGCAGTTGTACAAGTGGCAACAGGTCTGCGTCCTGAACGGCTTCTTCACTGTTCAGCGTTACTTTGTGATTTAATTATTTTTTACTTCCTCCTACTACGAAATGGATACCAGAAAAAAAGACGAAACATTTCTCCCTCTACTGCCCCCACGGTTGACAAAAGTTCGCCACGGGTACTTCATGTGTACGTACGTTTTTATCGGTTTTAATCCGTTAGGTTGAGTGTTGTCCGTAACGTTACGGACAGAGACAATTACGTCCGGAGCTACGGAGAGACCGGATCAAAGTACTCTCCGTCTCCGTTCGTTATGTATCCCCGCGTTGTTTATGTACTACTATGCATGGTACTTTAGGAGTGTGTGTGCAAAATTTGGCATGGATCGGGGCAACGGTTGCGGAGATATGAGCAGGGCAAGAGTGTGACGTGTGACTGACGGACTGACTCACTCACGGACAGCCTGTGGAGGTTTTGGTAGTAAATGTGTGACTGACGGACTGACTCACTCACGGACAGCCTGTGGAGGTTTTGGTAGTAAATGCGACCTACGGTCGCAACAAATGAAACCAAATGGACCCGTAAGGGTCCATTTGGTTTCATTTGTATGCTGTCAGAGTTACATACTTGTAAAGTTCAATTTAGACCTCCCAAAAGGAACCCAGAGAGTGTAGTTTTTGTCAAGTAACTTGAAAAATAACCATCAAAACCAACGTAAAAAAGAATCGTGATAAAATCGTGTATCGTGATACAGCTCGGGAAAATATTGTGATACTGTATTTTTCCATATCGCCCACCCCTACATGACGTTTAAAGTTAAACCCTGCTAGCGGATTAAAGTTCCCAGTCGCCACGGCTGATTTCAGTCATTTGAATTCCATAGAAGCCAACATGTCTTCTATGGAAGCATATTGTACGGCGAAGATAAGTTGTAAATGGTGCATTTTATATAGCTCCTTCATCCAAGGTGCTTTGCATAGATTGTGCACCCATGCTCACACATTCATACACCGATGGCGGAGGAAACCATGCAAGGCACCAACCTGCTCATTGGGAGCAGTTAGGGGTTCAGCGTCTTGCTCAAGAACACTTTGACACTAACTCTGGGGGAGCCCGGGATCGAACTTGAAATCTTCCGGCCACTCTACCAATGAGCTACTGTCGAAAATCGTCTACATACAAACTCGCAGATGCAATGAGAGCTTGTATAGAGGCTATTTTCGCTTATTATTTACAGATTAGAGCAGGGGTCTTCAACAGGGGGTCCTCAGAGTTACTATAGGGGGTCCTCCAAATCTTTGTGTGATAGAAACTTTTTTCTTTTTTATATTAACCATGTGAACCCTAGTGTCCTTATTCTGAGAACTTGAGCCAAAAAATAGCAGATCTACAAGCTCACAACGCCTCGCGCTGTGAGCTTGTAGATCGGCTCTTTTTTGGCAAAGAGGATTGGTGTAGAGGGGAAAAAGAGCAGACTAAGTACAGAGTGAAAGGTCAGGTTTATTAAGTATTGATGGTTCAAGTGGTTAAATATCTGGAAACACAAATTGACATGAATCCAAAATACACTGATGATCGATCGTGCTGTCAAACAATGAAATTATATGGAATCTATGAAAAGGTTGTGTGGGTCCCTGCTTCATCTCTCTCTCAGCTAAGGGGTCCCTGGCCTGAAAACGTTGAAAATCCCTGGATTAGAGTTTTTTGAAGTGGTCAAACTTCCATAATGATCTCGGATATTTCATATAAAAGCCTCAATCTGTGATTTACTCGGTATGTAGAACCGTAGGAACCATATTACTAAAACATCAGCATTTTATGCATTGTGTTAATTGTTGTGTGTGGCACACTTTAGCCAACATTTCTAATAGCACACACGATATGTCATAATCTGCTTATCTCATATCGCAAAGTCGTCTCAAAATGTAAATGGGAAGATGTAAACCAGGTGGAACAACCTGAGTGTCTTGTGCTGTCAGTCAGAGCTAAGGGGAGTGGCTGCCGACTGAGATGTGTTTTAAATGGACTAATGCCATAAGAGTGTTACCATGGCTTATCTGCTGACCCCTCCTGCTGTTACTGTACTCGGGAAATGTGTGGGTGTGCGCGTGCACGTGCAACACTTGTTTACATTCTCTGGACCGAGGCTGTGCAAAGGGGTGTTGGGGTTTGAAATATTTTGTTGATTTGTGTGTGTGTGTGTGTGTGTGTGTGTGTGTGTGTGCTTGCTTGTGTGTCTATAATTGTAATGTGTATATAATTGGTTAGACGCTTGTCTTGGACAGTTGACATTTTTCCAGAATGTGATAGCTTGCATGTCTGTCTTGTCTGTCTGTCATCTTTGACATTCAGCAGACATACAGACATACACACGGATGATACTGCACACACAGAGAAAGAAATACAAAGCGAGGACAGACAGACAGACAGGCACCCAAGTGTTTCTCCGGCCTCACGGCAAACAGGACCAACAATCCCTCTGGGTCAGCCTCACTTCTTAACCACTTGAACCCTAGTATCCCTGTCAGGGGTTGACACTAAGGTCTCAGAGGCACTTGCCCACCGGGCAAGTACAGGTCATGTTCTACTTGCCCGAAGGTAATGCCCACTTGCCCGAAAAGTAAATCGTCCATTATAAAATGATAGGTACAATTTTAATTACCGCTCAATTTAACACTTATTTCTTTACTTTCTGGGGCTGTGCGATAAAATGTCATACCTCAATACCTCCAAATCCAAATACCAAATACTATGATAGAATATGTCTATGGTTTCACACTTGTTATTTTATATGTTTAAATGTAGCAACAGTAAAAACGGTAGGTTCCGTACGGAACCATTGTTTACTTAGATATGGAAGGATGACCTCCCACTTGGGTAATGACGCCCCCTGGCGATCATTCAGAGAAACTACTTCAGCTCCCGTACTAACGTAGGTAGGAAGGGCCTGTCACTCAAACCGGAGTGACCCGCCTCCAGGCTATATAAACCCCCGGAGGCGGAAGTAACATCCTCTTAATACCACTCTCTGCCACATTCAGTGAAACAGAGGGGCATTACGTGGGAGGTCATCCTTCCATATCTAAGTAAACAATGGTTCCGTACGGAACCTACCGTTTACTGTCAATATTCCAGGATGACCTCCCACTTGGGATTCTTAAACTCCCCTCTAAGCCACAACCTACTCTCATACCCCCACACACCCCTCATACGGGTGAGCACAGCCCAAACGGGCGTGACCCATCACCCAGAAGGTCCCAGGCCCACCGGACCTGGGTGTGAAGGCATGAGAAAATAAAGAGAGACCCTGACAGACCGAAGTCCGCCTCATTCAACTAAATGAAAAGGACAAGTCCGCCTTATAAGTAAGACACACTATATAAGGAAAACACAGGGTCCCCCCAAAGTACCCCAGGTGGCTACATGCCCACCTGTGGGAGGGGAAGATCCGACTCCTCTATGACGTAGAGGAGGCAACTGCACCCAGAACCGAATGCGCTAGCGAAGAGGATTCGATATCCAGGTGATAGTAGGCTGCAAAGGTAGAAGGCGAAGACCAATTCGCCGAAACACAAATCTCCTGAACGGAGACTCCCTTTGCCAGTGCCCACGAAGTAGCCACACCTCTAGTGCTATGGGCTTTAAGTGCCGCCGGCACTTCCACACCCGCACTAGAGTAAGCCAGCCTAATAGCATCCACAATCCACCTCGAAAGAGTGGGTCTAGACACCGGCTTTCTGACAAGAACATTGCCCATTTCTACAAAGAGCTGAGAAGAAGCTCTAGAACCAGCAGTCCTGTCACAGTAGGCCTTCAATGCCCTGACAGGACAAAGGCAATTCAGCCGTTCATCCTCCACCGAGACAAACGGAGGAGGATGAAAAGCCAGAAGAACAACAGGCTCCTTAGGAACCACCATGTTCTTAGGAACAAACTTAAGATGAGGCTTGAGCAACACCTTGAGATCATTGTTCATAAACTGCATGCACTCCGCAGACACCGAGAGAGCTTGCAGGTCACCAACTCTTTTAGCCGTGGCCAAAGCCAGCAAAAGAGCCGTCTTGAAACTCAAAAGTTTCAAAGGCATCCCTACAAGCGGCTCAAAGGGAGCCCGACATAGGCCCCCTAGAACCACCTGCAGATCCCAAACTGGGAACAAAGACCTAGTCACCGGCCTCAAACGTTCAACTCCTTGCATGAACTTGATGACCTCCGGGACTTTAGAAGGTGCCTTGCCCGCCACCCCCAGGTGACAGGCATTAATAGCCGCCAAATACCCCCTAAGGGTAGAAAATGCTAGACCACTTCTCAAGCGGTTCTGCATAAATTCCAGAATTTCCTGGGCTGACGCCACATGAGCCACCACAGGTGGAACACGCGACTCACACCAGTCCTCAAAGGCATTCCACCTTCCATCATAAGACGCCCTCGTAGAGGGCGCCTTAGCACTCTGAATGGTATCAACCACTTCAGAAGAAAAACCGGCTGCCAGCAGGTTTAACCTTTCACGTGCCAAACCCACAGGTCTAGGACCTGCAGGTCTTGGTGGAAGATCTCCCCCCTGGCCTGACTCAACAGGTCCCTGCACCGAGGCAGCTGCCAACCCGGTTCGCAAAGGAGAGGGGCGATCGCCGATCTCCACGTGCCCTTGTAGGGGGCCACCAGGAGCATCTCCATACCGAACCTCCTGACTCTCTCCAGAGTGGGTCGGATTAAGTCGAAGGGGGGAAACGCGTACAGTAGACCTCTCGGCCACGTGTGCGCTAAGGCGTCCAACCCCAAGGGAGGACTGCCCTTCACCGCGAAGAACAACGGACACTTCGTATTCTCCGCTGACGCAAACAGGTCCGCCACTGGCTGACCAAACTTGCGAAAAATCTGGCTCACCACCCTGGGGTGGAGAGACCAATCCTCGTAGCGAGGACCTCCCCTGGACAGGAGATCTGCTCCGCTGTTGAGGAGACCTGGGACGTGTGAGGCCCTGATCGACTTGAGGCGCGACAAGCACCAAACCGTCAATTCTCGAGCCAGACGGTCCAGTGGCAACGACGACAGGCCCCCCTGTTTGTTGACATAAAACATGGCCGTCGTATTGTCTGTCCTGACCAGGACGTGACAATGCAAAATCCAAGGCTCGAAATGCTTGAGCGCCAGGAGTATAGCCATCAACTCCAAATAGTTGATGTGACGACCCCTCATCTCCAGAGGCCAAAGCCCCTGCGCTGTGCGCCCCTCGAAAGTGGCTCCCCATCCACTGAGACTGGCGTCTGTCGTGATCGACTTGTGGGAAACCACCTCGCCAATCGAGACTCCGCTGGTGAGGAATCCCTCCACCAGCCACGGAGACAGGGCGATCGCGCAGGAAGGGGAAACCGTAACCTTCTTGTACTTCAAGGAGGGCGGGATCCCGAGGGATAACATCCATCTTTGAAAAGGTCTCATATGAAACCTGCCCAAACGCAACAGATGTACTGCGGAAGCCATCATTCCCGTCAGTACCATGCAACTCCTGTAAGTGACCTCCTGGCCCACTTGAAAGGAGTCGAGACATTCCCGAAACCTGTCCACCCTCTCCTCTGAGAGACGGGCCGACATGTCGGATGAGTCCAGAAGGACCCCAATGAATGTAAGACGACTTGCTGGAGTCAGCATGCTCTTGCCGTGGTTGACTATGAAACCTAAGGCCTTCAGGTGAGCCAAAACCACTTGTGTGTGACGCGCCACTTCGAGGGCGGAGCTCGCTGAAATCATCCAATCGTCGATGTACGTCGCCAACCTGACGCCCTGCTGTCTCAGCGGGGCGATGGCTGCTTCGGTCACTTTCACGAAAACCCTCGGGCTCAGTGACAGACCGAAAGGGAGTACTGTATACTCGTACAGGCGACCCTCGAAGGCGAACCGAAGGAATTTCCTGTGTGGGGGATAAATCTGGACGTGCTGATAAGCATCCTTCAGATCCACTGAACAGTGGAAATCCCCTTGCCTGACCGACCGTAACATGGTGGGTACTGTTAGCATCCTGAAAACGTACTTCTTCAGGTACACGTTTAGTGCCTTTAGGTCCAGGATGGGACGTAGCCCCCCCCCCTTTTTGGGCACCAGGAAATAACGGCTCCAAAATCCCATGCGGGATTGGGTCCTGTCCAGCTCCACTATAGCACCCTTGCTTAGCAATGAGCTGATCTCTTCTCTCAAAAGACTTGCTTTTAAACCACGTGCTCTGGTATGAATAACCCTGCTCGAAAGCGGGGGTATATCTGCGAACTGTAACCTGTAACCCCTGGTTATCGTTCGAAATACCCAATGGCTCGGGTTGCATAACTTCCACTGGCGCGCACAGCGTGCTAGCGTGTTTTGAGCGAGAGAAACCCCACCACTGTGCTTCCGTGACGGCGGAGCTTTTTGGCGGCCGGACCGGAAGTGGGGAACCTGCGTATCCGTATCCGGAACGACCGGATGCGGAGCGCAAGGGTTCAATAGGCCGCATGGCGGAAACACCTTCTGGTTGTACCGCTTGACTAGCGGAGCTATTTTGCGGCGGGACCGGAAGTGGGGAACCTGCGTATCCGTATCCGGAACACCCGGATGCGGAGCGCGGGGGTTCAATAGGCCGCAAGGTGGGAACACCTTCTGATTGTACCGCTTGACTAGCGGAGCTCTTTTGCGGCCGGACCGGAAGCGGGGAGCTAGCGAATCCGTATCCGGTGAAACCGGAAGCGTTCGGTTTTCGCTCGATAGAGCGACAGGAAGAGCAAAGCGATTCGACTGATAAACAGACTCGCCCACAACTAAAGCATTCTCCCCTGACAGGAGAGGAACTTTTACGTTTAATACCTGCTCTAAGGCCTTTATGCTTGTCCCTTGACCCGGGCTCATAGTAGGCCGACAGAATTTCTGACTCAAGGTTAAATTCATAGCATCGCTCACGCGAGGGAAAATCCACTCGCGCGCATGAGGAACCATATAATTGTTTGACGTTAACATTACTGGTTGATGATAAAACCTCTGACTGATTAAAGAGTCCTGACGGGACTCCATCATTCTTACAGGAGGCATGCATAAAGGATTCATATTGTCGACGCGAGGGATATCCCACTCGCGCGCTTGAGGAACCACATAATTGTTTGACATTAACATTACTGGATTCTGATAAAACCTGTGATTGATTATCGAGTCCTGACAGGACTTCATCATTACTACAGGAGGCATGCACGATGGGGTCGTCTGTGCTAGTGCGAGAGAGTTGGACAGAGACAGACTTTGCTCTTTCAACATGTTTATTGTCGACACAGGAGGCATCAAAATTAACATTTTCATTTCCCCGACACGGGGTACCGAAAAAACGCCCTCGTTTGGGGGGAGGGGGACCGAGAGACACCTCGGACCCCCGCCCCAGCACAATTCCCCTCTTCAAAGTGTCACTTGCGCTGTCCCCTACCGCGGCCACCGCGGTATGAAGACTGCTGCCTGCCATCCTTGGACGGGCGGCGCGGCTGAGCGCGCTCGGGAACCACAGCCTTGCTGCGGGGCCTGTCAGGCGCCCTGGCTGCAGAGGCTCCCCTGGAGGAAGACGAGTGCTTCTTAAAAGAAGCAGAGCGGCCCCTTTCCTTGGCGCGGGAGGAGCGGGACGTCCTCCTAGCTTGCTGCGGTTCATCCTGTGGCACTGTGGTGGACTCGACGATGTCCTTAGCCGCCTTGAAGAAGGTAACTCTACCCTGCAGCAGCTCCAAGCCCCCACCCATGAGGGTGGTGGGACTGTTCTCCATGTTTATGAGAGACTTGTACATCTCCCCGCGAGGACCTAGAGGCTTCTCGCCCACGTCCCTCTTAGGCTCGAGGTCGACATAGTCGAGCCAGCGGGCTCTCTCAGACTGGAGGTTGTAGTCCATGGACCTGCCCATCCACTTAACCGCATGCCAATTGACCTTCAGCATGATGTCAAATAGAGTGTTCAGTTCAGCTGTGTGCTCCCCCGTGGGCAGACCTTTGACCAGGTCCTTGGTGGAAGCGAGCAAGAGCTGGATCAGATTCAGGTCCTTAGCGGCCAGAGCAGCGGACCGGTAGGCGTTACGAGCCCTGTCCGACTGCAGCTTGTCCTCCAGGACAGTGAACCCCGGCGGGTTGGTGCCGACGGGGCCAACAAACGGCCCGTTTTTAGCTGTGCCTACATCTTTGTACTGGGGTCTGACGGAACTCAGAAAAGATTGTGCCAACAGGTGGTCCAGGTTAGGGCAGGTGGACATGCCTGCCTCCGCACCGCCCACCAAATCCAACACAGAAAAAGGCAGCTTCCTGGGGTCTTTATGTGTCTTCCATGAGGAATGGAGGGCCTTGGTGAAACCTTTCACCAGCGGCAGCCTTGAGAGGACATACGGGGCGGGAACCGAAGGCTCCTGCCCGGGCATTTCGTCATCATCCTCGGCCTCTTCAGAGGGGAGAGGAGGTGGCAACTCCTCTCCAACTCTGGCCAGAGCTCTCATGTAGACTGTGAGATGATCCAGCATTTCTGCTGCAGAATCGACGTCCTCTGCTCCCGCTTCACTCGCTTGACTGGCGGGTGGAGGGGCAGTGGTGCCTGAGGAGGCCTGGGAGCTCCCTGCGGCGTCCAGTTGACGTGCTGGAGCCGCAGGGGCATTACCTTTCACAGTGACCGTGAGTCGAGAACCCTCGTCCTCGACGGAGTCCTCCTCCTCCTCGGCCGTGTATCCAGAGTATTCAGAACCAGAACCCTCGCTCTGACAGGAGCTCAGGTCCGACTCTCGCCTGAAGGTCTGGACTGTTTTGGTGATGCTCACGTCGAGGGGGACGTCCCCGACGGTCACATCCAAGCGTTTCTTTTTGGGCACCGCGCCCGAAGGGGAAAAGGCTACCGGAGATTTCTGGATGTTAGCCTTCTTGGTCGCCTTCTTAGCGGCGACTTCACCAGACCCGCCAGCTCCAGTGACAGTGGAGCTAGCTGCGGTCGGTTGCGCGGCAGGCGGTGTCTCATGTAGCACGGCGCCATCTTGACTTGGAATGGCGCGCTGATTGCCAAGCGGATCTCCGGAAGGCAGCGCCGCACCTTGACCAACGGTGCGGGCCGCCTGGGGAAGGAAAGACTGGGCTGTGGGGTTGAGAGCAGTGGACCCACCTGGTGGAGCGCAGGCCCCGAGGCCTGCCCTGGCTAGGTAGAACCGGTGTATCAGTACATCGTGGTCGTAGGCCACGCAGCAGTCACAGAAAGGTCCTGCTCTCCCCTGAGGACTCAGTGCAGAGAAGGCGTGTGCAACGCCCATGCAGCCGACACAGAGATGGTGAAGATCCTGTCCGTCGATGAGTCCTGGACAGCCTGGACATTGCCTCGGCAGGAAGGCCAGAGGATCCATGGCGAAGCACTGTAGATAGAGTTAACCAGAAGCAGACGAGCTAACAAGCTAACGGCTAAGGCTAGGCCACGCTTGATTCGGGCAGGGCCTGAACAAGCGGTAAGCAGTGTAGCTAACGTTAACAATAGCAGACGAGCTAACAAGCTAACGGCTAATGCTATGCCACGCTTGCTTCGGCGAAGGCCTGAACAAGCAGTAATAATCCTTTGTTATAAAAGGAAATAACCGTCGATTTAGGACGGAACAAGAATAAGTATTCTTAAGTACGGGTTAATTCAACACTCGCCAGTGGGCGACTCCAATGCCACCGCTTTAGGCTAATGCGCGAAGAATAATAATACAAAGGCTGAGTTTCAACTTATCTGAATGTGATATCGCAGAGAGTGAAAAGAGGATGTTACTTCCGCCTCCGGGGGTTTATATAGCCTGGAGGCGGGTCACTCCGGTTTGAGTGACAGGCCCTTCCTACCTACGTTAGTACGGGAGCTGAAGTAGTTTCTCTGAATGATCGCCAGGGGGCGTCATTACCCAAGTGGGAGGTCATCCTGGAATATTGACAGTAAACAGCACATTAGGTAAACAGTGCTCTTATTTTACATTCCACAGACCAGAAGACAGCGCACTGGCCACGTTCAGGTGTTTAGACAGATATCTCGTGCTGTGTTTAGAGACATTTGTGTCCCCTCTCAAATGAGCACTTGCCCTGTCGGGCAACCTGAAAGCAAACTTCACCTGCCCTGATGTTTTATTTACCTGCCAGGGGCAGTTGGGCAAGCCTTAGTGTCAATGCCTGCCTGTTCTGTATATATGTATTGTATATCGAGCGGAAACAGCAGATCTACAAGCTCACAGCGAGTTGCAGAAGGGTGATTTTCAGCAAAGCGATTTGGTGTGGAAAATGGCAGACAAAGTACAGAATCAACCCCAGTATACTAAGTATACTGAAGTATAGAGGGTTTAAGTGGTTAATAACATAAACGCATAATCTATTCTTCTCTTCTCTTCTCTTCTCTTCTCTTCTCTTCTCTTCTCTAGTCAAAACACTTAAACAGCATAGAAGTACAGTAAAACATTTGGGCTAAAATGTTGACAAGCACTTGGAATTGTAGACATTGCATTTAGTTTGACTCGATTCCACCGATACATTATTGTGAAGATCGCCGATCTACAAGCTCACTGTCACAAGCCTCTCCCACGTAGAGTATCTACACATTTCTTCTCTACTTCTCTTTCACTCGTCCAGTTTCTTCCCCACTTCTCTTTTCTCTTACTCTTATTCTCGCAATCTCTTCTCTCTATCCCCCATGGATTACTGGATTGTGTACGGACTCTTTCTACAACTGCTTCAGTTATTAAAAACAAGGATAGGTTGCCTCTGAGCGATTCTAAGAGTAAAGCACATGTTGTCTGCTTCTGTGTGGATGAAGCTGGGACTTGAATATCCTTGTCCTACATCTTCCATTATAAAGCTTTTGTTTCAGTATGGCATACAGTGTATGTGTGCGCCCATGCGCGCTCGCAACGATATCTGGTTTATTTGTACATTGTGAATATAATAATGTATATTTGAGATAGTGAGTGCTTGTGAAAGCATTTTGTTGCCGTGTGTGTGTGTGTGTGTGTGTGTGTGTGTGTGTGTGTGTGTGTGTGTGTGTGTGTGTGTGTGTGTGTGTGTGTGTGTGTGTGTGTGTGTGTGTGTGTGTGTGTGTGTGTGTGTGTGTGTGTGTGTGTGTGTGTGTGTGTGTGTGTGTGTGTGTGTGTGTGTGTGTGTGTGTGGTACCAGGGTGTGTGCGCGCAATGTGTGAGTCTTTATGCACATACCTCCATTATAAACCTGCTGTGTGTACTCCTGTGTGTTACAGTAATGCAAGGTTCTGAGGCCAAAAATGGGCCTCGTCTGGAGGCGGGCCAGGTATGTACTGTCCTCCAATCAGCCTCGCCGGCACCGCAGTTCTCTTTTTTTTCAACCAATCAGCTTACAGTACTTGTTGAGCAGGCTTTTCATGTCTCTGGTTGTGGTTTAGTCTCCTGCCGTTGAAAGCCCTCCTGTGATTCGCTCTCCGTCTCCCATGATTGATCCGCATGACATGCCAAACCGAATCAATGCAGGAAGCGATGTCGTGAATCGGGAAGTGATGTGGTGGGTGATGGCTTTTTTTTTTTGTGTTCTCTGGTGTGTACTTCTGGTGTCCGGGGTGTCTTTCTGCCTCAGCCTTTTGCTCTCTGCTAATCGTAAACCACCTCTGACCGTTCTTTTGAATCACACCCCCACCTACACACACACACACACACACACACACACACACACACACACACACGCACACACACGCTAGGGCATTAACGAAAAAGTCGACTCAGTCGACTTCATTACACAAGTCGACTCCCACCAGAGAAAGTCGAAAGTCGAAGTTGAAAAAAAAAAGTTATTTCGTGAAAATAGCAGATCTACATGCTCACAACGCGAGGCGTTGTGAGCATGTAGAATAGATCGTCTATTTTCACAATTTCTGCCTCTATATATTTGACAATTTGGACAATGTTTAATTTGTCATTTTAGAGGTATTAAAAAGTCCTTAAATTGTCACTTTAGAAATGTGCAGATACCCTCTATACACTTAAACTTTATGTTGGTTTGTTTACAGTCGTGTGAGAAAACAATGATTCACTTTAAGTTAATCATCTGGGGACCCCCCAAAATAATTGGGGGGGTCGTGTGTGATGCGATGATGTCATCAAACGATAAAGTCGACCTCAACTCAACTTTTTACTGAGTCGACTTGCAAAGATCACAAGTCGTTAATGCCCTAACACACGATGTAATAAGAAATATTACAAACTCTTAATACTGTAGTTGCCAGCAGCTTGAATGTTTCGTAATTTCCACTGAATATTATTTTTATCTTGAGGGTGACTCAGGATGTTTATACGCTTAATGTGTCTGCCTTCTACGCGCCAGCGTAAAACAACCATTATTTGCAGACCAGATTTGTTGAGCTTCTCGGAAAAAAGAGGGTTTATGTTTCCCCGTTCAGGCTGAGTTTCTTTTTATCCACTCCTCCTTTCCAGTCACTTGTAATAAGTAAAGAGGATTGCTGGTCAGTGCTGTGGAGCAGTACTTTAAAGACCCTTAACCCATTTAGGCCTAGAATTATTGAATGCTTTAACCAGTGAAAAATAGCAGATATACAAGCTCACAAGCTTGTAGATCTGCTATTTTTGAAAAAGTCGTGAAAATGTGTGCAAATCTTTGAATATATATATTTTCAAAGTGAACGTTTGTAACTCAAATTTTGCTTCTGGGGGGTCCCTGGAACTAAATATTTTGAGATGGGGGTCCGTGGCCAAATAAATATCATTTTGGGGGTCCTTCACATGAAAAGGTTTGAGAACCACTGACATAGTAGTCTCTCAAGAACAGACTAACCTAGCTCCATTTAAGTGAAAAGGACCTTTTCTTTGACGATGGCTGGCCAGATTGCTGACATAGAAACATAGGTTTTTCAAAAAATCTTAGAAGGATTCAAAAGACACTTATAGAATCGGGTCAAAATTCTAATTTTCAGGATTTTTCAAAAATAGCTACAAGCTCGCAGCGCGCGCTGAGCTTGTATATCTGCTATTTTTTATATTTAAAGCATAAAATATTGCGTCATAATGTGTTCAGGCCTAAATGGGACAGAATGATAACATGCACGTTAAAAAGTAGCCATTTCTTTCTATTTTAGAAGCCTAGAGGGCAGGGGCAACATAAGAGTGTTAAAGGAGTAGTTCACCCCCAAAATGAGCTTTTTTTTCCTATTGATTACTTGCCCTGTGGAGCCTTGATTTCATGGAGATTCTTTGTGTTCTTTGTGCATTCCTAAGCCGATAGTTTGATGACCGCAAAGAGTTTCCATGGAGTACTCCAATTTTGTGGAGTACAAAAATTAAATAAATCTCCTTCAATTCAATGCTTCATGGAGTGTGTAATTGATAGAAAATAAGTCATTTTCTGGTTGAACTACTCCTTTAACCCATTTCTGAGGCCCTTTCTACAAATGCCTTCTTCTCAAACGTTTTTCTTTTCTTTTTTTTTTTTTTTATAACATATCCCCACATTGATACTGCATATATGACTGCGGACCGCCTCCTGAAAATGTTTTGTGCCAGGGACCCCTTAGAACAGAAGATATGAATAATTCAAATGTATTTCAAATACTTGCAGGATTTTTCCAAAATGTACAAAAATAGCAGATGTACAAGCTCGGGGCAAGGCAGGGCTATAATGTAATGCTGTTTATAATTTCAAGCTGTGGAACAGGCCATCCTTTGGGATGGGGTTGGGAGGTCCTTTTCTGTGGAACAGGCACCAGTGTAAGACTAAGAGCCATGCCTGTTAAAATCCAGCAGCGCTTTGGCCATAATCTTAGAGAGACACTCTTGCCGTAAAGCTTTTTGGTCAGCTCTCCTCCACCGATAAGAAACAGTGTGTTTACCAACACTGATTAGGCTTGTGCGAGTTCCTGTGTGTGGCTTTTATCAGCAGAGAGGGAGGTGGTTTACAGTCTGGCCATTTCTGAGGTCCTGTTTATACTATCACAGCCCCGAGCGATGCTTTACCTTCAGCCTCAGTTCAGAGGAAATAAAGAAGGGCGCTTTGCAGAAAACATTCTTGATGAATTGGGTTTCGCTGTCTTATCCAAGGAGAGACGGAGTGTATTATGTTTTACTTTAGTTTATTTGCTCAGTATATCAATACTTTGTGGGTACTGGTGTAGTCCAGGCGTTTCGGGCAGTATTTTGATGGAATCGTGCACTTTATGAAAGAAGCATGAAATTTGGCACAGTTAGAACAGGCCATATGGAACATTTTTGGCTATAGGGGCATCGCAGATTTGTCTTGGGAAACTTGTGGGAGCCAATCAAATTTGGGCTCTCATAGACTTTACTATACAGTAAAATAATACAAAAATTAAATATGCTTTAAGTAGCATGTGAGGGGTCAAACTAGGGGGTTTTCGGGATTCTGAATCCAATGCAAACATTTGTTTTGCAGGAAAAACATTCCTTGGGCTAAAAACAGACCCCATAAAACTATGGTTTAGTGATGAGTCATCACTTTTCAAAGTTTTGTGGTGGCCGGTCTCGGAAAGGAATGTTTTTTATGCAAAACAAATGTTTGCATTGGATTCAGAATCCGGAAAAACCCCTAGTTTGACCCCTCACGTGCTACTTAAAGCATATTTATTTTTTGTATTATTTTACTGTATAGTAAAGTCTATGAGAGCAACTTTGATTGGCTCCCACAAGTTTCCCAAGAGAAATCTGCGATGCCCCTATAGCCAAAAATGTTCCAAATGGCATGTTCTAACTGTGTGCCAAATTTCATGCTTCTTTCATAAAGTGCACGATTTCTGCCTGAAATGCTCGGACTAGTGTACGATGTGGACTAAGATAATGTCGACGTTTGTGAATAAGTCTCTTTGTCGGTTGTAAAAAGATGACGACCACCCTGTCGAAGCCACAGAACTGAGTGTTCCAATGGCTGAGGCTGTAGGTGACTCCCCCACTGTCTTCCTTACTCCCCTCTCCCTCCCCTTTTCCAAACCCAGAACCCACACTTAGAATTCTTACAAGGCCCCTCTCCTTCCTCTGTGTCTTCCGACCTACATCTTGTGATTATAATTGCCTTTGTGTTGGATTTTGATGCCAATCTGCCCCCGGCTGCCCTCTGGCCATATTAACGTCTCTGGGCCGTATGTCAGCTGTTATCTCGTTTCACATCTATGTGTCTGCCCCTGCCCTCTGCGCGACCCGTGCCTCTTGCGTGTTTCTGTCAACCGCTCTAGCTCTCTGTGTCGAATTATACATCTAACATACGGTATCTGTAATCAGACTGGATTGCCTCACTTATTTATGAACGTCATCTCTTTGAAAGCAGGAGACAGCTCGGTACAAAATCTAAAATTACCATTGTTAACCCGCGGTAGAGTCGGGGTTAAAAGGTCTCCTGTCGTTTTTAAAAGTTGGAACAGACTCCTCGTTGTGTTACAGTGTATGTACGGTACAGGCTCCATAGGCCGCTTGTCTCCTGCCGAACTCTGTGAGCAGAGCTGTCAGGGCGGGTAAAAGCTTCTGACTGGGACTCCACTGCGTTCAATGCCTAGAACAGTGGTTCTCAACCTTTTCAGGCCATGACCCCCAAAATAATCATATTTGAACTTGGGACCCCTACGAGCACTACGAGTTGAGGCATTACGTTTTGTTTAACACGGTTCTATTGTTGCGAGGCAGTGTGAGCATGTAGATCAGCTATTTTCACGATTTCTGCCTCTAATATTTGACAATTTGGCCAATGTTTAATTTGTCATTTTAGAGGAATTCAAAGTCCTTAAATTGTCACTTTAGTGCAGATGCAATGTGCAGATACCCTCTATACACTTAAACTGTATTTTGGTTTGTTTACTGTTGAGTGAGAAAACATTGTTGCACATTAAGTTAATCATCTGGGGACCCCCCAAAATAATTTGGGGACCCCCACAGGGGTCCCGACCCACAGGTTGAGAACCACTGGCCTAGAAGACATATAATGCCTGGAGGTCAGAGTCGGGTCACAGATGCTCTGGAGAGATCCAGTTTCTGTTCGCTTTTCAGACAAGTGTTCATCTCGCAACACTGAATGTCATCTACAATTCCCACCTCAGTGCCTTTTCTATGGGACACCAGTTCTCAGGGACCACAGTTTCTCCTTCTCCTCCTTCATAATCCAGCAGGCCTCTCAGCCAAAACATCTGCTACTTAAAACAACCCAATGCCATTAACATGCATACTGTACAGTCTGCTTGTCATGTACATTCACATTCTCCTTCCTTGTCACCCACTCTCTCTCTCTTTATCCCCTCCTCGCTTTGTCACTCAGCCTGTTCTATGCCTCTCCCAAGGCTATAGTTAAGCATTTTTTATTTGTTTTATTTTGTTATGACTTTTTGTTTGCAATTTCAGTTTAGTTTTATATATATATATATATATATATATATATATATATATATATATATGAATTAGACACAGCAGGCAAGATTGAACAAGATGATTTTATTTAAAAAAAAATGTTGGTGCAAAAATAGCTAATCTACATGCTCACAACACGTCGCTGCGATGTGTTGTGAACTTGTAGATTGGCTATTTTTGCTGCTTTGAAAACTTTTGACAAAGGCTAAATCTAAGGACATTTTTTCTACGATTTTAGTTTGTTAGTTCTGTAAATAAACAAAACAGTTTCAGTTAATTATTGTATTTTTTTTATTTTTATTTTTTTGTAAAACATAGTTTTTATTTTCATTTCATTTCAACTTCTAGTCTTTGTTAATTCCGTTAGTTTCTAGTTAACTATAAAAACCCTGGTCTCTCCATCCAGCCTGGTCCTCCTCTTCATCTTCAGGTGTTCTCCTCCACCATCCTTCCTCCACCCCTCCATGTCCCAGCACCACCACCACCACCACACAGCTCCCTGGCTCCCCCCACCATCCCACAGGACCACCTCACACACCTGGCTCACCCTCACCAGCTGTCTCGCCACCTAGTGGCTGTTTGTTTCCGCCCTCCGGACTTGAGTTGTGGACAGAATAGCCTCGGGATCCAGGCATTTAATTCCAGTAACTGGGGCAGTTACTGTGGCTCAGCCAAGCACAAGCCGCGGTCGTCAAGGCATCGCCTACGGCAGGGGTCTTCAACGTTTTCAGGCCAAGGACCCCTTAGTTGAGAGAGAGATGAAGCAGGGACCCCCACAACCTTATCATAGATTCCATAGTTTAATTATTTGACACCTGTGTATTTTGTTTGGATTCTTGTTAATTTGTGTTTTCAGATATTTAACCACTTGAACCATCAATACTTAATAAACTTGACCTTTCAGTCTGCTCTTTTTCCCCTCTACACCAAACGTCTTTGCCAAAAAATAGCCGATCTACAAGCTCACAACGCCAAGCGAGCTTGTAGATCTGCTATTTTTGGCTAAAGTTCTCCGAATATGGACGTGAGGGTTCAAGTGGTTAATATAAAAAAGGAGACAGAAAATAGTGTTGGTGTCCGTAGTGCAGAGGGGCTCACATGAAAACATGTTTTAATTTTGCGGGTATCTTATTTTACATCAATATCGTTCATGTGAACTGGTTTGTTTATGCTTATTCATTGTAATGATCAAAATGCGCTATCTAGCACCGCATTTTCATTTCCTCATACAAGTTGTCAATGCGAGCAGAGCAGACCAGCTGATGGAGGGGAGCAGACAGAGGAGGGATGGGGGGCGGGCACAAAGTTCGGTGAACAAATGCTATTGGCCGGAGCGATACTCCGGCTAGTGTATCCCCGCCCTTCTGAGACATGAACTGCTAGGGCTGGATCAGAGTATGGACTGATAAACCCTTGCCTCAGATAAACAGGGGCAAACATCCTATAGCTGCAGCTCCTCTGTAGATGGAGTCAAGAAAGAACATGTTCTTTGGTCTAACCGTTGACAACGCCACCTTGTGAGCAACACTCTTGTCGAGGTGGTTGCACCGTCCCTCCACACACACACACACACACACACACACACACACACACACACACACACACACACACACACACACACACACACACACGTAACCAGATTGGTATTGTGTTTTATATAACTTTTATTGTTGATTAGTCACCTTTACAACGAGGTACAGCTGTAAGCATCGGGCAACACAGCCACAACGTGTGGGTAGCGCCGACCAAATATTTGCCAAAATTGCCTGTAATACTGTTCTTTTGGTATTCACCTTTGTTGCTTGGAGCATTGAAGATTGCACTCTCCCACGTTAATAAGGACAAGAAAAAACAACACATATTGGCCATGTATACACTTTATTAATGTTACACTCAGTGTCAGGGACCTCAGTAGCGTGTGGAAGATCCATACGCGGCCACAACAGCTTTGCACCTCCTCCTCATGCTGGTCACCAACCTAGCCACATTTTGCTGTGGGATGGCATCCCATTCCTCAACCAGGATTTGTAGCAAGTCAGCCAACGTGGTTCTGTTGGTCACTCTAGCACGTACAGCTCACCCAGGCTGATCCCACAAGTGTTCATTTGGCAGGCCGGCCATTCCATCCTCTCCAGTCCCAAATTCTGGAGGTGCTCTCTGATGATCCTAGCTCTGTGGGGGGAGCGTTGTCATCCTGGAGGATAGTATTAGGTAGGTCCCAAATTCTGGCAGAACCCATGCTCAGGTGCTAGGCACACACCTTTGACTGGCACACACCTGCCAGCACTTGAAGCCCAAAACGAGAGTGAATGCAAAAAAACAGTAGTACAATACAGGCCATTTTGGCAAAATCTTGGTCGGTGCTACCCAAGAGTTTAGGGATAAGGGGTAAGGCATGGACGAAAATAGAGCCCTGTATCTTCATCCTCTGAGTGCTACACAGCCATTCTCCTCCCTTTAAGCCCACCTCTGCCATCCCTTCCACACTGTGGTGTCCGATCATGTGCCTAGGAAGGCCAGGTTGTCATTCCAAATAATCCCTTCACCAGCTCATCTCAATCTCATTCCTGAGTCAGGGATATTGAAAAGGAAAAACAAACAAACAAAAAAACGGTGGCAATTCTGGTTATTGATTGGTCAGAACCGAAATACCAATAAGGCTTATCTTATATCCTGATGACACACAGTGCTGCTATTATGCACTAATGGCAGCACTGTTTGTGCAGGATCTGAACTTTTATATCGGTGCGGCTATCGTTTTTTTACAGTCAATTCATTCAAAAAGGTCTTAAATGGACATACGGCACACTACAGCAATGGTTCCCAAACTGAGTATTCAGGGTTGAGGTGGTAACAATGGAACACGTTGGAATTTATATCCACTCTCAGCTCTGTGGAAGGAAAGGAAGGAACAATAGCTCACATAGGGGTGGGCGATATGGCGATAATTATCGCATCGGCGATACAGCTTTGCCACGATATGCTTTTTCAGAGTATCGTTTCTCTCGTGATACAAACAGTCTCAAGGCTCTGGATACAGAGAGTGCACGTTCTATGAGTCGCAGCTCTAGTGCTTAATTTATACTTCTATAGTACGGTGGTGTAATTCGCCAAAAAGAACAGATCTACAAGCTATAACGTGTCGCGGCTCAACGTGTCATATAGCGTGAGGATCTGTCCCCTGCTTTCACAGCCCCTCCCCCGGGCAGCACGCAGACAGGCTACAGTGTCTACAGCACTGACTGAGTTGTGATTGTGCAGGAGCACGGCACAGTGGTCCACGATTTAGTTTCACTTTCACAGGACTTAGTAAAGCAGTGATGCAGCTTGGCCTGCATTCTTTGAAGCATATTTTTCATAATGGATGCATTAAACTAACAGGACGCAAACTACTTAACCGTCCTGCTATCGCTATCAGCCATCAAAGCTGAGCTGTGCTGGAGTCTCCTCTCCATAGCTGTGTGTTCTGGCAGTATCGATGAGATGATTTAGATCACCTTGTAAATCCATGCTTCTGTTTTTATTAACTACAAACAAGTAGCTATTTGCCGCTATTTGTAAAGTGCTTATGTTTTCACCATTGATGCATGCGTGTGTCGTCGCGAATCGCGGTGAAATCGTTGCGTCTATTTTGTGTCTATTACATAATTGGCTTAGTTATAAAAACCATGCCATTATTGTTAGTAGAAAAGCGAAAAGCTAGGATGATAATGAGTGAGTAATTCTCTAAAAAGAAAGCTTGTATCATAACAAACCTCCTGACTTTGGTTGGTCATAAGGTAATTTGTTTTCCCTAAAGTTTCAATGGTAAGGCATGGGTTGTTGTCAACCTGTGGGTCGAGACCCCCAGAGAGGTCCCGCCAAATTGTTTTGAATATAGCCGATCTACAAGCTCACAACACTCAAAAAACATTTTAAGGGAACCCATAAAACATTTCTGGGACCCATTTGAATAACCTGAACCATCATCACACCAACTAGTAAATATTTTGAGGTAAAAAATTATAATTGTTTTTATCAAAAATCTGAATGTTATTAAACAAAACATAGATTAGGCTATCTATCTTTCTATCTGCAGCATAAAAATGAATAGATTATCTATAGAATATCTGTGTGGGTCTAATAAACCAACCATAAGGTAATTTGCTTTCCCTCAAGTTTCAATGGTAAGGCATGGGTTGTTGTCAACCTGTGGGTCGAGACCCCCAGAGAGGTCCCGCCAAATTGTTTTGAATATAGCCGATCTACAAGCTCACAACACTCAAAAAACATTTTAAGGGAACCCATAAAACATTTCTGGGACCCATTTGAATGACCTGAACCATCATCACACCAACTAGTAAATATTTTGAGGTAAAAAATGATAATTGTTTAATCAAAAATCTGAATGTTATCATTAAAAAAATCATAGATTAGGCTATCTATCTTTCTATCTGCAGCATAAAAATGAATAGATTATCTATAGAATATCTTTGTGGGTCTAATAATCATAATAAACCTAAAAACTCGCTTAAAACAGTATCGTGATAATATCGTGTATCGTGATACTGCATGAAGCATATCGTGATAATGCTTTTTTCCAGTATCGCCCACCCCTAAGCTCACATACTGTATATGTACAGTCTATGTTGAAGGACTTGGATATGTGTATTTCTCGATTTTGTTTGTATTTGTCCAATATATTTTATTGTTTTTTTGTTTTAAATATTTCATAATATTACTGCTTTACACATTAAGCTTAAATGATAAAAAAAAAAAAGTGATTTAGTTTTTTACTACATTTCATGGACCTGTTGCTTAAAAATAATCTGAACTCTTGAGTTAATGAACAAACAATGACTAATATGCATTGATTAAATGAATTTGCCTTAATTTAATGTTATCTATTTTCCAATATGCTATTGTATGTTTTTAACTTTGACACAGCTAAAGTTGTACAATGGTGGTTGAGGAGGACACAGTGTTGGGCATTAAGTAATATCTTACTGTAACATTATTACTTTCCCAAGTAACGAGTGGTGTAAGGGTAAGGGATTACACTTGCCAAAACCGTGATCTATCGTATCTTAACAGTGACGCCACGGACCAATCCTTGGTATTTTTATCCAAGTGGCAGCGCTCGCTAAACATGTCGTTCTTTGTTTGTTTTTCTGCAGCTCGCACTACTCAAACATTAGCAGGATTATCAATTCTTGTAAACGTTCAAGTAGAACTAGCATAAGGTATTTAACCCAGATAAAATAATGAGTCATTATAAAAATATATAAATGATATATGATTAGCAGTCCACTTTGTGTTTTGATGGCTTCACATTGCAGTGTACCGTTACGCATAATAGTCAATCGTACTGGCATTCTGGCAAGCGTTCTCATTGGCTGAATGCAAGACAAGGATAGCCCTAACCCTAACCCAAACAAGGATAGTTATTGACCAAACCGTGACGGAGGTGCAGCGTCTCAAGCGGACTTGACCCACGCTCAAAGTGCCTCTGGCCAATCACAGCGCGTCTTTACTCTTTTCCGGGACGGTGATGGTTCCTCAATGTTGGATCCGGGCCCCGACCCTATTCAAAGAAGAAAGGGAATTGGGGGAGGTCTGGACATCTGCTCTACTCCCAGATCATTTACAGCACTTCCATTGCGTTGGAAAAATGTTTGGGTCAATAATTTGGCTCGAGAGACTATAGTGAAATGAATGTAGTAAAATAACCAGTAATGTAACTAATTACTTTTGACACCAAGCTTGAAGTGCAGTAATATTACTTTTTAAAGGAGCAATAAGTAAAGAGTAACTTTTTACAGTTGTGAGTAACTTGCCCAACACTGTCCGTGTATGAGAACCCCATCATCCAATGCGAAGTAATTGGGATTTGTATGTCCTATATACTTCATAGTATGACAAATACTGAAAATCTACAAGCATTGGGACATGTTGTGAGCTTGTATATCTGCTATGTTTGGCTGTTTTCTTCTAATGACGTCATGCCCAAAATGGGGACACTAGGGATGTAAAGTGGGTAAAGTGTTTAATTCAGAGAGTATACAAATGAAACCAAATGGACCCGTAAGGGGCATACCCTCAACTGCACCACTGTTACTTGCACAGCTCAACCAATGAAGATGATTCTTTTTTATGTTAACATTATTTAGTTAACCGTTTACACTATAACAGTGACCAAAGGATGTAGTATATATAATCTGTGTGTATACTGTATATATATACAGTGTATCCAGAATCTGTGTGTGTTTAGTAGAGGAGAATAAAGAGATGCCTACTCCTGCCATTAACGACCTACTGTGTGTGTGTGTGTGTGTGTGTGTGTGTGTGTGTGTGTGTGTGTGTGTGTGTGTGTGTGTGTGTGTGTGTGTGTGTGTGTGTGTGTGTGTGTGTGTGTGTGTGTGTGTGTGTGTGTGTGTGTGTGTGTGTAACGATATAGTAACTGAATCGAAAAATCTATTTTAATTTGCAATTATCTACTACAGTATATCGATATGCAAAAGCAAAATATTGTACCGTTTGGCTTTGTATCGTTTTACAATGCAGGGAATCGGTATCGAATCGTTTTGCAATGCAAATAATCTATTGTATGGAAAAGTATTAGTGCCTTGTTTAGCAATTTTAAGAGGGAAAATTAAAAAGAGGGGTCTAAATACTTTTCCATGCCATATTGCTACTCTTGGTCTATTAATAAATGTATGTTTTCTCTGTGTCAAGGTGCGGGTTTGTCCATATGTGTTGAAATATAATGTCCATGTATTTGCTAGAGAATCACAGTGCTTACTTATTTATATCCATAATAATGGATTCTTCCTCTAAAACCGGCACTATTGACACGTTTCACACAGATTTAATTGCTTTGCTAAATAGTTACTATATTGATTTTAAATCATTGAATCGAATCGTATCGTCATGAATCATATCGAATCGTCAACCACGTATCGCTGTTAAATGTATCGTTACACCCCTAGTACTTACCCATGCTTCATCTGGCTGTGTATGTGTTGGGGGGGGGGGGGGGTGCTGTACCTCAGTATGTACTGTATGTAGTAATATACTACATCTCATGCCTGTACCTCCAGGCTACAGTAGAGCTGTATGAATACCTCCTGGAGTTGATAAAAGAGCTTCTGTTGAAAACCACTATATCGCTGTTGTCGGGCGGGAAACCCCCTATCTCCATGTTTTAAACTTGTTTTGGTGTGTTTTTTTTCATAATTAAAGGAGCTATAGTCAACTTTTTCTTGAAAAACGGATGCTAAAATAAAAATAATGTTTCGAAAATATTTTATAAAAAAATAAGCTTCATATATGTGTTTCAATTAAAAAATGACCACAAAAAGCGTAAAATAATGATAAAATAATCATTTTGGCCCTTTGTTTACATTTACAGGGCCCGTACTTTGTTTACATCCTAGTATGTAGACTGGATGTACACCTACAATGAAAAAGTTGACTATAGCTCCTTTAACGGCCCCTACTTGATCACACTTGAGCGTCACACAAAAGCATCAACCGTAGCAGATCCGCAGAGCCGCCTTTCGGAGCTTGTAGATCTGCTACTTTTGCCATTAAACTAAAATGATAATAACCTGAAAAGACAGTTTTTGGACATATGAGGTTTCCACCCGACAGAGACGATATTAAATGTCTGGCCTGAGGCTATGCCTTTGATGGCAGTAATATGACAATACATCTCCCCCACACACGTTATTGCTCCCCCAACAAAGACGTAAAAAAAAAACGCAGGATAAACTGAGCCTCGGGGAGAATCTAACCTTTGATATTGGTGCCAATTCTTTTTTTTTAACAAATATTTTGGTTTTGGACACACAGCCATTCATTTCATTATTACGGTTTTACCCTCGACTTCTTTCATGACCGCCACCGCTGATCCAAGCATACACTTTTCATTGGTGAATATCTGAATGGCCTTCATTTTCAGGTTTTGGACAAAGGTTTTGACTTTGTGTGTGCGTGTGTGTGCGCATGTATACAGTGCATATGCACACACTCAAACAAGTTTGTTTTGTGTCTAAATGGGTACTACAGTAATCAAGATGGTCATACAGTGATTGCTTGGCTATTAGAAACGATATTATTACTTTTTTTTGTATTGGACATCCAATGATGCTGCAGAACAGGACGTTATAAAACGATACCGGCCTGTCTATTGGTGGAAATCTTGTCACCATTTTGTCAGTTGTGCTAATGAGGGAGAATCCATTCACCCTGCAATGCAGGCCACAGGTGAGTTGGACAGTGGCTCATGTCAGTCACTCTGATGCATTTAAAAGCTCCATTATTTTTGGTTGTATGGCGGCGTCGCGCACCGTAAATGTATTGTGGGAAAGATTTCCTCACAATAAGTTAACAGAAAACAGAAAAGACACTAGTACTGTATAGAGCCCTGAAGGCAGAAGGTTCTCCGCTCAACCATATGGGGTTTACTACTTGAAACCGATCCTAAAAATGCCTTCTAAATCAGTGGTTCTCAAAGGCCCCCCCCCCCCCCCCCCCCAATGATATTATGCTATCTGAAATTGTGTATTTCATTTCCAGATTCAAAATAATAAAATACAAAAAGGTCAAAAATAGCAAACGTAGAAGCTCGCAGCATGGCAAGAAGTGAGCTTGTATATCTGCTTTCTTAGAGAACCACTGTTCTAAATCCTTTTTTATTTTCATTGTTTTTTAATATTTCTTATCCGAAGATTTTTGTAACTCATTTTTTTCACCCAGTTCCAATTGCCTAAGCTGTAATCCTGGGTTCTGCCCTTCCCTCTGCCATGCCTGGGGAGCCCTGGCTGGCCAGGGGGGAGGAATTCTAGAAACCAGGACTACTGCATGTTTTTGTGAGGTTGTACCTAGGAGACATGCGGGGAACTCCACACAAAAAAGGCCCTTTCGCCAACCCCACCTAGGGATTTTGATTTCGTTTTAGTCATAGTCTTTTGAATAAAATGTCATTTAGTTTTAGTCATAATTTAGTCACCTGAAAAGTTTTAGTTTTAGTCTAATTTTAGTCAACTAAATATCATAAGATTTTATGGCGACTAAATCTACGGTTGATTAAGTCAACTAAAATGCAGGCCTTGATGGCATTGTAATGACTGACTTTACACTTGGTTGTGTGCTGAAAATAGCCGATCTAGCGTTGTGAGCTTGTAGATCTGCTATGTTCAGCACGCAACACCTGAGAGCAACCAAACATAAAATGACTCTCTTCTCCACTAGTCCCTCCCTAACGTTCTCCACTAGACGTTTTAGTCTAGTTTTTATTTTGTTGACGAAATTGTCAATATATTTAGTCTTAGTTTTAGTCATCACAGCTTAGTTTTTATTTTCGTTTTTATTTAGTTTTCGTCAGTGAAAAAAACGCAGTCGACAAACATTTTTCGTCATAGTTTTAGTCGACAAAATCAACACTGGTCTCCCTGCAGGAATCAAACCCAGGACCTTCTGTGAGGCGATAGCACTACCGACTGCGCCACCGTGCCCCCTCACTGTTCTAAATCCTATCCTAAAACTATCTCTCGCCCCTCCTAAAATGACACTGATGTGTTCCCGGTTTTAATGGTTTAAGTGGTTAATGTCAGAGCTCACTCAACAAGCTGTGATACGTTGTGAGCTTGTTGATCTGGAGTTTTCTGTGTGCGACCCAGTTTAAGTCATACTTAAAGTTCTCTCTCTCTCTCCCTCTCTAGCATGCCCATGGTGTCTGATCTACTGGAGACCTGCATTGATGATGTCATCAGGACCCCTGCTGTTCCCATAGTGACGGCGACTGAGGAGGCGGGGCCAAGCGGTGCCCAGTCATCGTCCAGCATCGCCGCGGACGAGGGGCTGTGTCTCACTGGTAGGACCACACACACACACACACACACACACACACACACACACACACACACACACACACACATATACACACACACACACACACACACACACCAAGACTAGTACTGCGAATCAAGACTAATATTACTCTTAAAAAGCTTAAAATGTGTATAGCGTTGCAGAAGAAACCACTCATCTCCATATATATTTTTTTTGTTGTTGTTGTAAATAAACGCCCTATTTGATCATACTACAGCATCACACAAACTCAAAGTGCACCTAGTCTCAACCAAGTGAATATCCTCGACTTGCACAAATGTTTACGATTTAAAAAAAATAGCGGATCTACAAGCTCACAGCGCGGCACTCTGTGCCGCGCTGTGAGCTTGTATATCTGCTATTTTTTAATAGTTAAAGCATAAAATAATGGTTAAAGTGGTTCAAATCCAAAGTAACACAGATTTGCGTTCAGGTCTAAATGGGTTAAGTCGATAAAAGTGTGTGTGTGTGTGTGTGTGTGTGTGTGTGTGTGTGTGTGTGTGTGTGTGTGTGTGTGTGTGTGTGTGTGTGTGTGTGTGTGTGTGTGTGTGTGTGTGTGTGTGTGTGTGTGTGTGTGTGTGTGTGTGTGTGTGTGTGTGTGTGTGTGTGTTCGTGCGTGCGTTGGCATGCATGCAGTTCCGGTATACGATCATACATTTGCCTGTGTGTGTGTATGTGACCATTATTTTGCATTTCTCTGCACCTACTTACAGTATGTTGATCTGTGTGTGTATTTGTCTCCCTCAGACGCAGCAGCTCGTCTGAAGCAGTTGGAGTTGGAGGCCAGTTCTCTGGCTGCTTCTCCCAGACCCAACATCAATGTGAACATGGTTCTGAACAACCAGGTGAAGGTCTAGTCTAGTGCATCTGCCCGCTGTTTTTACCAAGCGTTGAATCAGTAGAACTGGAGATATGTGACCAGGGATTGTCACGATTACAACGTTTAAGTTGACCATTAAAGATGCAGTGCCATGATTTATTTCCCCCCCCCCCCCCCCAAACATGATTATCAGGTATTATGATTATACTAGGAGGAGGATTTCCTCCAAAAGAGTGAACAGAAAGAGTTAAAATTAGGTTTTTATGTGGCTACACCCATCAGTTCATTAAGTATGCCTGGTTGTCATGGTGGGTGGTGACCCAGCTGAAGTTAGTCACACCCACAGTGTTGGGGGAATGGTAAAAGGTTATTATATGATGTCATTTAATCACTGTTTTTGGATCGGCACTTTTGACCCACAAGGTGTCAGCCTCCAGGAAGAAATTCAAAATATAAAGGGAATACATAATTGCTCATAACAACCACACCAGGGGGTATAATGAAGCACTGTCAACCTCATAGACGCATGAAAACCAGAAAAAGAACAAAACTATGGCACCACCTCTTTAAAGCAGATATATGTAGTTATCTGCTGACGTAAGTGATTGCTTATTTGTATTTATTTATTTTATTATATTCAGACGGCTATTGGCTAACAATGCTCCCTACAGAAATCTAGTCTCTATGACACTTGTTATTTTATCTGTGAGAAGCTCTGTCATTGGTCCAGAAATATATATCCAGAAATATGGTCCATGAATATCATAGAATGAAAATCAGAGCCTTTTTTCTGCTTACTGTATGGCAGTCAGAAAACTACCTATTTTCAGCTCATGACAAAATAATTGTGATTTAACGATTTAATTGTGTTTTTGCCATTTAACCCATTCAGGCCGGGAACACATTTTGCTGTTTGGGAGGGGCTTACAGTACATGTACAGTATGTAGCAACATATTTGTTTTGTAGGCTAATTTCTGATTTAGCCCTATTCTATAGGTTAGGCCTAAATGGGTTAACATTGGAACAATATGAATACAAATATTTCCGTTTGCCTTTTTTAGGCTTCGTAATAAAGAATTGCGCTGAGCAGATATGACAAGTAACTTAAATATAAATAAATTACTGACATGATGTATAATTGTATACTTGTGTAAAATAGCGGAAATGGCACGAAGTGGCGCGTTGTCGAACTGCTATTTTTTTTTCTTTTTTATATATTTGAAAATGATGTAAACTTTTCAACAGGGAAACGATTATGAAAAAATATTTGTGATTAGACGATTATTTTGTAATAATTTCGATATATGTGACGAGACGTGACTGACGAGCTGTGTGTGTGTATGTGTGTGTGTGTGTGTGTGTGTGCGTGCCCAGGAGGACATGGTGAAGCTGACAGAGAAGTGTGTTCTGAACAGCGTGGGCAGCGGTCCGGTCCCAGTGCCCGCTCCACTGCCCCCTCCAGAGGACCTGAAGAGTAACATCCTGAAGGCCCAGGCACTGCAGGCGGAGGCTGCTGTCCTCAAGGTCTCGACTAAAGCCTCTTTTTATTCATTCTCCATGGCCGTTGTTTCTCAACCTTATCTGCAGCAAGGGGCGATCTCTATTCGCGTCCCCGTCCCCGCAACATAGGGGACGCGGTTTAGCATTTCACCAGGTTAGCTTTCACCAGCATCGGCAGGTTAGCCACTCACCAGGTTAGCTTTCACCAGCGTCGTCAGGTTAGCATTTCGGGGGACGGAGCGTTTGATAGGTTCGCATTTCGCCAGCGTTAGTTTTACTGAGGTTAAAGGAGTAGTTCACCCCCAAAATGACTTTTTTTCTATTGATTAGTCACGCCAAGACAAAAATGTGATAACAATAAATTTACCCCCATTCGTTCCGGATGGGGACCTGTTTCGAAACGAGTCCCCATCCGGAATCAATGGGGGTAAATTTACTCGAATCAAATTTTTGTCTTAGGAATGTGACAAAAAACAAAAAATATTATTGAACTCTACTCTCCATGACATGAGTAATCAATAGCAAAAAAAAGTCATTTTGGGGGTGAACTACTCCTTTAAGGTTTGGTTTAGGTCAGGGTTCCCCAATTAGTTTTCCCAAAGGGCCGAATTATGTCTAGGGTACCAAGCTGAGGGCCACAACATTGCAGGGGGTGACGGTGGCGTTCCCACTACTCCAGTGACAGTTTTCGTCGTTGTCGGGTGAAAATCTTGTATGTCCAAAACCGTTCGTTTTGAATTCATCATTTTAAAATGATTTAAACTAGTGAAAACAGCCGATCTACAAGCACACAACGCCTCGCTGTGTTTTCACTACTTTTGTGTGACAGCCTTGTATGATTTGCGAAAGAACGTACAAATTTGGAGATACGAGATTTCCACCCGACAACAACGATATACTAGTGTTGTTGCTGCTCTTATACCACCATTATTACTGGGGTTGGTGTGGGCTAGACAGTAGCCCCTCGCGGGCTGCAAATGGCCCGCGGGCCGCCTATTGGGGAACCCTGGTTTAGGTGCGACCTGGCGGCGCACCATCCTCCCTTCCCGTGGGGATGGGGACGGGGACACGATTCTCCCATGGGGGCGCGACTCGGGGACAGGTCCCCACCGTTGGGACGCGTCTCCGAGACACCGACCTCCCAGTCTCAGGAGACACACCAATAATTGTTTTTGTCTATCTTACATTTTTTGACAATTTGGCCTACAGTTTGGCTTCGGACCCCCATGTGAAAATGTTTTGTGCCAGGGACCCGAAGTAAAAAAAATCGAACTCTCTAACGATGTAAGCGCTGCACGCTGTGTGCGGATTTATTTTTGTCCGTCGAGTGCGACCGGGCATGCTCAAACATGTGGTGCGCGGCCCCGACAGCAGCGGCTTGTAGCGACGTGCGGTCCTCGCTCCGAGTTCTGCTCCTGCCTTTTTATGAACCCACTCCCGCTACGCTAGGAAAACGTCCCGCTCCAGCTCACATGCTCTGGTCATAATCATAAATCAACTCACTGAACGTTCCTCCCCTCCCCTCCCCTCCTCTCCTCTCTCCAGGGCTCTGTGGACGAGCACAGTGTCATTGCTGGAGACAAGAACTGTAACCTGCAGGAGGCTGCTGCCAGGTGTGCGCGCACACACACACACACACACACACACACACACACACACACACACACACACACACACACACACACACACACACACAGCTTGAATGTGTTCCTCATTGTAAACATAGCTCCACAAATAATAACACCCATTTCTTTTGTGAGCACCAGAAAATTGTCCTCACAATGTATATTTCTCAAATCATATTTGGCCCTGACAAGGATAGTAATTCAAGCACACACGCGCACACACACACACACACACACACACACACACACACACACACACACACACACACACACACACACACACACACACACACACACACACTAATTTAAGCTAATGTTTTTGTTATTTTCCAATCATGAAACTGTCATTATGGAAGAATTAAGCAGCTATTAGAACCGTAAACTTCAATTAGTTGCTGAATTAGTAAACAACCGTAGTAGTCACCTTACAAGGTGGCACGCCACTGCTTTTAATGTCTCTCATAGTTTGATATGGAAAAGCATTATTCGTCTCTGTCGGGTGGAAACCAAAACTCCCAAACTGTTACTTTTCAGGATTCAAATGACAAATATAGCAAGTACGTATCGGATCCACAAGCCCAAAACGCGCCACGTTTTGAGGTTGCAGATCTGATGCTTTTGTCTGACACCATAGTGTCATCAAGTAGAGCGTTCATTTATAAAAAAAAAAAAGAAAAAAACAAGATAGATGAGCGGTTTCTTCCCAACAGCAACGATATTCTTTAAGACAATAGAGTCATCAGTAAACACACGCGGGCCGCAGCATTGTGGGGACATCATCTGCAGCTTTTATCAGTGTGTGTGTGTGTGTGTGTGTGTGTGTGTGTGTCTTGGAATGTGACTGGGCCTCTTCTCTACTCCCTCTTTGTTGTTGTCAGGTAGAAATCTTGTATCTCCATATTTATCACTTTTGTTTCCCATTCTTAATTTTTTACTTTTCTTAAACGAATACCCTTCTTTCTGCGTACAAGGCTGTCGCACAAAATTATCCGATCTACAAGCTCACAATGTGTCACGGCGCGCCGCGTTCTGAGCTTGTAGATCGGCTCTTATCCCTGATTTGGAAGAATTATGAAAGGGCAAGAGCTATGAGAAATATGAACAAGAAACGTGTGACTAAAAATAACTACATTGGATACATCAGACTTACAAGGTTTCCACCGGACAGGGGCGTCTTCTTTCCTGAGTCACCCCAACTGTCAACACAACCATCTTAGCCAATCACCGCCCACAGTCCCCCCCCTTAAAGCTGATTAGTCCACATGCATATTCATGAGGTGTCTTGGCATAACTCGGCTGTGACATCACCCACTCCATCCTGCGGGGCTGTGTGTGCTGTGAATGACAGGCATGGACATCGCTGTTATTTTTGCGAGACAGACAGCCTTTTTTCTTTTTTGAGGGAACGTAAATGGGCATCATTGCCATGGTGACGGGGATTAGAAAAAGCAGATGTATTAAATAGGGTTGGAAAATAACATCGATTCATAGATTAATCGTGATGCGGACATAGACGATTTTTATTTTATTTAGTTTTACATTTATTTTTTGTATGTTGGTACTCATTCTTATCATTCTTAAATAAAGCTGCTTAATGTTTCTGTTCGATGATAGTTTATTCGTATCCCATTGCTAATTGCACAGACTTTTTTCATAGCAAAACGGTCACATAGCAAATAGTCTCTTTATCTTTCCTATGTAAGAGTATTCGCTTTCATATTCAGTTTGGATGTTCGACATGGTTCATAAGAGGATAATATTTGATCTTGTCCTGTGACTCATGGCTTTAATTCGTTGCAGTTTGGGCAACGATATAAAACTGTTATTGTGACCGTAGGGAGAAAGGGGGGCAGACCTCCATTCAGAAACACCCCCACTTAGAAACATCCCCATTCAGAAATACCCCCACTGAGGTTAGAGGTTAGGTTTAGGTGACACCTCCATTTAGAATAATGGAAGTCAATCTTCTGAATGGCAATGTTTCTAAATGGAAATGTGTAACCGGGAGAAAGTTTACTATGAAACACGGCAGATCCTGTTTGAGGCTGGGTAACGCCTCAATGTCTATAGCTGACCTGTCGTGACATCACATTGTTGACCCATATTTGGCAATGCCCATATATGGATGCTCCATATATGGCTAAGACAGAATTCATTTACAAATGCCTCAATGTCTATATACACACAATCCCTTTTATGCCCATATATGTAGATCCCTGATGTCATCAATATGTCTGCGAAATGCCAATATATTTATTGCGACCGTAGGTCGCAGTTTAAGTATCAAAACCTCCACCGGCCGTCCGTCGGTCGGTCGGTCGGTCACACGTCACACCTTTGCCCTGCTCATATCTCCGCATCAGTATGACATCACAGTGTGATGTCATACTGATGCGACACCACATGTGTACACAAACCTTTGTGTACGTTGCTGTGGCAACAGTCTGTTGTTGCTGGTCTGTTAGTGTACGTTAGCAACCACCTTAGCAACCATGGTTTTACCCTAGTATATACATATTGTATCAGTCTAACCAGTGTTGCTGCCGCGACACGGGTCACACTTGCAAATTAATTATGTCCTTGTCCCTTGTATGCCCATATATGGTGATCCCTGCATGTCATCAATATTAAGCCTATAGCTTGGAATGCCCATATATGGACATATTGTGTGAGTCTCATGTGGTCTATAACATAAGACATCTATGAAGTCAGTCATATCCATATTTGGGAACATAAAATTATTGTGTCCACATTTTGTCCAACTTAAACAACCAATCGCAACTCAAACCACACTTGCAAATGAATTCTGTCCTGTGCTTATTCCATACTAGGGCGTCTTACTGGTTATTATTATTATTTTATGGTATTTCTTAGATGTGTTTGTTTGGTTATTTTAAATGTATAAGATTATTAAAAAGAAAGATATATAAAAAAATCTTTGAAATATACATACCGGTACTTAAATGTAGGAAAATAAAATGGGAATTCTTCTCGAGTCGTGACCCATAAAAAAAATAAAAATAACCGAACTCTTAGCTTGGCTTTTTGATTGGCTATTATTGGTTGAATATTCGCCCCAGGATAGGGGAATTTCAGGAACACCAGAAACAGCCAGGTCTTTGTCAGAGTTTTGTGAACATAATGCAGCAGTAACGCACATACTGTAATTAATAATTACAGTATGTGCGTTACTGCTGCATTATGTTCACTTTTACAATTACTAATTATAAAAAAAAAACACACCCATGATTCTGAACTGATTCATGTGGTACAGTAGTGTAATGTGTGTGTGTGTGTGTGTGTGTGTGTGTGTGTGTGTGTGTGCGTGTGCGTGCGTGTGCGTGTGTGTGTGTCTCTATCTCTCTCCAGGTTGAAGGTGCGTAGTGGCCGCATGGGTAGTAACTCATCTTTGTCTGTGAGCGGTCGCCCCGACAGACAAGACTCCTGGGACCTGCTCAAACCAGCCCTCATGTCATCGGCTGGACCCAGGTGTGTGTGTGCGAGTGTGCGTGCTCACGCGCATCTGTCTTCCCACTCATACAACAAATTGTGTGTGTGTGTAAAGTGCACAGTATGGTGTGAATGAGTTATGCTGAGAACCAAGGGAAGGATAGATAAAGTGGAGAGAGGGAGAGAGAGAGAGAACAGATTAGCAGAGGAGGGGATCTATGGCGGTGCCTGCAGGTTCCTAATCCCCCTGGGACACACACACACACACACACACACACACACACACACACACACACACACACACACACACACACACACACACACACCCTCTCAGTGGAGCTAAAGCTCCCTCCTCACTGTTCTTTGTGTATTTCTGTATTACCTAACAATCCAAGTGGATATGAATGGAAGGCATATGGATTGACCATGATATGCCCTATGTTCTGTTGAGGAACAGGTCCCAGGCCTGCATGTAATGTAACTATCCATTATCCTCACTGTTATTTATTCTAGCGATGTACTGTATAATTGATAAAACCCTGTCGTATTTTTATATGCTGTATCATCAAATCAATTAACACAATTACAGTTTCATAATCGTCTTATACTTTTGGCCCTCAGAGTTGATTTGACACTGAAGATTTCACTGACTAGGTCTGTGCAACAATGTAAATATAGAGGGTATGTGCATGCATAAAGTGAATGTCAAATCGAGTGGCAAAGTGAGTTTAACGTTGTTTAATGCAATCAGATATGACTTTTCTGTTTGGATGTATGGGCTGTCAAGGCCAGAAAGTAGTTTTTTGCCATTCAATAGGCGTTCCCGCATAACTTCAGGATATGATGATGATGATGTCACACGCATACCCTATTCACGCATATTCAAATAAAATAAAATGTCGCAGTTCTAGGCATTTCGAGCTTGCAGATCTGCTACCTTTGATGCTTGTGTGTGACGCTGTAGTGTGATGAAGTAGGGTGTTCATTTATGATTCACTGGTGTAAGCTGCTGCTCAGTGCACAGGCAAACATTACAACCCTTTATGGATGCCAGTGGGATGGTGTTTTCTGCTGGTGTTTCAGTCCGAGTGTATCAAAGGGTGCGTTCGAAATGCGCACTGGGTGTGTGCTCAGTGTAGTGAGTGCCTAAACCTAACCCTAACCTCAGTAAAACTATGCCTAACCCTAACCCTAACCTTAACCTCAGTAAAACTATGCCTAAACCTAACCATAACCCCTAACCCTAACCACACCCGGTGCGCATTTACGAACGCACCCTTTGATACACTTGGACTGAATCACCAGCAGAAAACACTCTCCCGGATGCCAGTAGGCCTATGGCTGGCATCTACAAAGCTGCTATCTGTAATTATTTCTCTTAGCTCTTTGCTACCACCTACTGGTCTGTCTGAGTAAGGCAACTGTGTTCAGCAATGTGTCTTTGTGTGTGTCTGTGTGTGTGTGTGCCCAAGTGGTCACATGACTTGCATTCTGCCTGGATACTGTTGGTGTTCCTGCTTAATAAGCGTGTACAGTAGGATCACGCACGTACTCACACACACACGTGCACGCACACATTGCAGCTTGACTATGCAATTAGCAAGGGCTAGCTGCCCCCAGGCTCATAGATGTGGTAAACACTTTTATTATTCATGCTTGTGTTGTTCTACATAGACGGTGGATTCACTAATTGAGGGGCTTCCATTGAATTATTTGTTGTTTGAGGTTTGAAATAAAAGGTTGATTGAACACGGAAAGTTCTGATTAATGAGCACACGGCACAGGGAAATTCCTCTCTCCATAACGGGAAATTTCATTCCCATTTCATCAAGTCTAACGGAACCCAAATATCTGCACTGATTCCATTTTGCATTCCTTCTGTTTCCATTTCATCTCACTCTTTCTTTCTTTCTCTTTCTCTTTTTCTCTTGTCTGTCTGTCTCTCTCTTGTCAGTCTGTCCGTCTCTTTCTCTTTCACTCTCGTCTGTCTGTCCGTCTCCCTCTCTTTCTTCTGTCGGTCTGATTCAGGGACGTGCAGAGAATGTTAGGGAGGCAGGGGCTGAAATTTCTAAAAGGGCCTTTTGGTGAAAATATCGAAAATAACAGACCTCCAAGCTCACAACGCGTCGCGCTGCAATGCGTTGTGCTTGGAGGTTGAGCTTGGAGGTCAGCCTATTTTGGTACTTGATATCACACTAAACGTAAACATAAAAAAGGCAATACTGGAGATGTGGCGTACGGCACGGATTTCTACACAGTGAGGGCAATTCTTTCAGCATAAGATGCTGCATTCAAGTTCAGGAGAGTTTGGACAAGTCAATTCTCTTGAATGCTGCCTTCATATGGCATGCAATGGAAAGGGGGCGTTTGCATTTATTTTACCATAAAACTGCACTCATGGTCTGGATAGGGCACGTTTCACAGATGATAGGGCAGGTGCTCAAGCCCCCTTTGGTGTCTATGTGTGCACATGCCTGGTCTGATTCTCTCTCTCCCCCCCCCCCCCCCCTGGTTTTCCCATGTTCCTTGGGCTCAGCGTTGAGAGGCTGTGTGAAGACGGTCCCCACTCCGCTCCCGTGCTGCCCTGTGAGTCTGCCAGTGAGAGCCCAGCAACCAAGGTAACGCAACACACCCATCAACCAATTAACTGCTGCCAATGAACCAATCACAGCGCTACCATGATGTTTGCCAGCATGTGAAGCCTTAAAAGCATAACATTATAGGCGGACACATTTAAATTAAATGTCTTGCACAGGTCCTGGGTTCGATTCCCACCAGGGACAGTGTTATCTCCTCCGCATAATCAGTGTCCATACCCTTAGGTCAGGGGTTTTCAAAGTGGGTGACGGGGCACGCTGGGGTGCCGCGACGGCAGTCCAGGGGTGCCACCAGATCATTTGATAATATTTCGAATTTATTTGGACACTTGAAAAAATATTTAGTATCATTTTAAACTTGATGTACAAAGTTATTTTCAGTCAGTTCTAACCAAAATGGCTATTATCTCAACGTTTTCCTCGCAACATCATCACTAAAATATTGTCACTGTCGGACAGAAACCTCATATCTCCAAGTTTCAAATGTCTACATCTTTTGGTAAAGCAAAGCCCTGCTTCATCATACAAGACTGTCGCACAAAACTAGTGAAAACAGCTTGTGTTTTGTTTCTTGTGCTTGTAGATCGGCTGTTTTCACTAGTACATATGATAAATACAAAAGGAACGGTTTTGGACATACAAGGTTTCCACCCGACAACGACGATATGCTATAAATATAAGGTGCTGGGAGTGAAAATTATAATGTAGGGGTGCCTCAGATTAAAATTCATGGGGTGCCCTGAGACAAAAAAGTTTGGGAACCCCTGCTCTAGGTGGGGTCGGCGAAAGGGCCTTCCTGTGTGGAGTTTGCATTTTCGTCCCCTAGGGTAGGTACCCTCACAAAAAACATGCAGTAATCCTGGTCTCTATACTGCCTACTGTCTGATGATAGTGAAAAATGGGGAATGTAAAGGTAAGCGCCACCTTGCCCCACACTTAAGCGAACATTTTTAACGCTCATTTTAAACCTGGGGTTCCCTGGCACAAAACATTTTCAGATGGGGGTCCATGGCCAAATATACTGTATATACATTTGGGTGTCCTTGACATGAAAAGGTTTGAGAACGTCTGCTGTAAAAAGACACGTTTGTTTGCTCCGTTCAGTTCAGTAGCTGCTTTGTTTGAACATTGTCTGAACGGATGATGTTGTGCAGGTGACGACGGAGGAGATGGAGATGCAGACCTGCACGCCGCTGTCTGAAAACCTCATCGACTTCACTGACCCAACACCTGTGGTGAGTCACTACACTGACCCAACATTTAACTAGACTCTCTCACTTAATGTTTGCAATCTGGTGTTGTGTTACTCTGGAAATAGCAGATCTACAAGCTCACAACGCGTCACGCTGCAACGCGTCGTGAGCTTGTAGTTCCGGCTATTTTCGGCCTGCAACCAAGTGCAAAGTCGGCCATTACGACACCATCAAGGCATGCCAAAATACAAATTTGTTGACAAAATAGACAGTAGATTTAGTAGCTTGTAGATAGGCTTTAAAGATTTTCTACAAATATCTTCTCTATCAGTTTGGGGGTCCTTGACATGAAAATGTCAACGCTTGTCCCCCTCACATAGTGAACAATACATACCGACATACAGTACATGACACATTCTTTATCTTTAATCTGCATCCAATCCGTAATACCTAAATACTGTGTAGTAATGTATTGCATGTAGTTTAATTCGTTTTCCCTCTGCCTATCTCCTGAGACACACAGCGTACATTTGTCACTGAGAGGAATGTGAGAGTTACAGTATTTGGAAGCCTATTAAACAAAAGGCTTGTTGCTGTGTAATTAAAGACCTAGCCGTGTTGTGTAAAAGTTATGCACTGGTTTGTATTCCAGTTGGCACCAGTGCAGCAGCCCAAACCTCTCATCACTCCTCGCTGGATCATTCCCACTAATGTGAGTAGCCAATGATTTTCTGCCCACCTGTGTGTTCATTTGATTTGATTGTAGTTCTTGTAGGTAGGGCAAGTGATTTTCTTTGGTTAAAATAAGGGTTAAATAGTGCTACATTCTGATAGTAATCATTGCTATAAAGCAGGAGTCTTCAACGTTTTCAGGCCGAGGACCCCTTAGTTGAGAGAGATGAAGCAGGGTCCCTGAACAACCTGTTCATAGATTCCATATCGTTTCATTGTTTGACAGCACGATCATCAGTGTATTTCGGATTCATGTCAATTCAGATATTTAACCACTTGAACCGTCAATACTTAATAAACTTGACCTTTCACTCTGTCCTTAGTCTGCTCTTTTTCCCCTCTACACCAAAGGTCTTTGCCGAAAATAGCCAATCTACAAGCTCACTGTGAGCTTGTAGATCGGCTATTTTTGGCTACAATTCTCAGAATATGGACACTAGGGTTCAAGTTCTTAATATAAAAAGGATTGGAAGATTTGGAGGTCCCACTGCAGTAACTCTGAGGACCCCCTGTTGAAGATCCCTGCTATAGAGTATCAGTAACAGGAGTCTCCATGTCTCTCCAGCTCTGTATTAAAGGACAACTCCAGGCTAAATAACATCTAGGCTCATTTTCCTACTTTTATTGATCCCAAATCACTGTCCATGGTGTCTATTAGGCAGAATTGCCTTTTAGCAGTGTGTGGCAGCTCGTGTGGGACAACAATGGCATGGATATGTGTGTAATGACAGCTAAATACAGATTGATAAAAAGAACTAACACTTTTGACCGCAACAAATAGCGTAAAAGCGATATGCTTATGGCTCCACTCTATGATATGAGGGCATCAATACAAGTAGGAAAATTTGCCCAGATGTTATTTAGTCTGGAGTTGTCCTTTAAAACAGTGCACAGACAGGGGTTAAGTCTTGCTCAGGGACACTAGGACACATGGGCCGGCCTCTCTAACCAACATGGACACCCATCGTCTACCCTTTTTTATGTTGTCTTGCACAACTCTTGTCTGTTCTCTCACTGTGTACCCTTTACCTTTCTTTACCTCTGATATAGAGAGAAAAACAGTATGTTGGCAATGTTTGAAGGGATTTTGTTTAGATATTCTGCATTATGTACATATTTTAACAACATTGATACAAGGCTGTTTATCCCAGTGGCGCTTAAAAGAACCATACACATCTTAGAGTTTCATATACGTTTGTGATGTCTTCATTCTGCATAATCTACAATATTCAGCCAGGTTGTTTTATAATATTCAATAAAGATGTATGACTCAAATGGAGAAGGATTCAATATTTAAGAAGTCCAGGGAATGTGGGAAACTAGCAGCAAACCTCCATGACTCTGCTATGGTCCTTTTTTTGAAGTACAAAGGCTTTGTAGTTGCTGCACACCTTGGCTGATGTAGTAGCTACTAGGGCATTCACGAATAGTGATTTTTAGTATTCGAATTATTCAACCTCAAAGTATTCGAATAGTCGAATATTCGACAGGACTGGCCAAACTGTCAAATATTAAGTAAGCAAGAGGCGAACATTGTGATAGCCGATCTACATGCTCACAACGCCTCACAACGCCTCGCGTTGCGAGGCGTTGTGAGCATGTAGATCAGCTATTTTCACAATATTTAACTGTGGAACCGAGTCACATTAAATGTAATAGCTACAATTCCAAGTGCTTGTCAGGGTGGGGGTCCCCAGTTCATATATGTTTATTTTGGGGGTCACGGCCTAAAAAGGTTTGAGAAGCCCTGGTATAGAGCATTAACAAATTCATCCACCAGGGGCATTGACAACTCATTCTTATGACCTCCTTTCTAGCCAAGCTTTATAAACTATATATTAAAAAAAAAAAAAAAAAAAAAACGCAAATATTCGACTTCGGTGAACAACGTCGAATAATGACTTTGATATTCGAATATTGGAATTTGGTGAATGCCCTGGTAACTACAGCAGTGGTTCTCCACAACAGTCTGAGAACCACTGAGCTCCAGCATGTAGAGACTGACCTCCCTCCATTCTAACGCAGCCTCCCGGTGTCTTTACTAACGGCCTGCTCGACCTTGACCCCCCTGCCAAGGTCACCCCTCTCCTCCCCGCGGCGGACGGGGGAACGGCGCTTTCCCCAGCTCACCCGCTCCTCCTCATGCAAACCCATAACGTCATCGCCACCAGGTAAAAAAAAAACGTCCTGCCGGGAGGGGATTTGAACCCGTGCACCCCAAGAGCATTTTCCAATGCAAATGGATTCGCTCTGATCAATATATATATAGCCATTGGTATCGTGGTCGCATGGGTTTGAATCTCAGCTCGTGCTCTGCTGTCACATACGATTACGGCTTATCCCATTTACCTTGCTTACTGCAGATGCCTTGCTTTGGATTGCCCATTTAGGCCTAAAATTATTGCATGCTTTAACCAGTGAAAAATAGCAGATATGCGAGCTTGTAGATCTGCTATTTTTGAAAAAGTTGTGAAAATGTGTGAATATCTTTGAATATATGTATTTTCAAAGCGAACGTTTGTTAACTCAAATTTTGCTTCTGGGGGGTCCCTGGAACTAAATATTTTGAGATGGGGGTCCGTGGCCAAATAAATATCATTTTGAGGGTCCTTCACATGAAAAGGTTTGAGAACCACTGACATAGTAGTCTCTCAAGAACAGACTAACTGAGCTCCAGTGAAAAGGACCTTTTCTTTGACGATGGCTGGCCAGATTGCTGACATAGAAACATAGTTTTTTTTTTTCAAAAATCTTAGAAGGATTCAAAAGACACTTATAGAATCAGGTCAAAATTCTAATTTTCACTATTTTTCAAAAATAGCAGATCTACAAGCTCGCAGCGCGGCACTCGGTGCCGCGCTGTGAGCTTGTATATCTGCTGTTTTTTTTATATTTAAAGCATAAAATATTGCGTCATAATGTGTTCAGGCCTAAATGGGCTAGACTAGGTAGATATCGTCGTGGTTCCTCCCTAAGAAGAGATGTATCCCATTAAAACCCGGGAAAGCATCGGTGTCATTTTAGATTTTAGTAATGTAGGTTTTAAGATTTTGAATATTGCTTTAGAACCGTGGTTCTCAAAAATCTCGAGAGTGGTCACTGGCAGCAAAACATTGTCAGATGGGGGAGTTATGTGTCCAAATACATATTCATTTGGGCGTCATTTGCATGAAAAGGTTTGAGAACCACTGATTTAGAAGGCATTAGAAGAATCTTAGGTCTTAAAGATGCAGTGCCATGATCCCCCCTAAAACATGGTGATCAGGTATTGTGATTATACTAGGAAGAAGACTTTTTTTCCAAAAAAGTGTTCAAAAAGAGTTCAAATTAGGTTTTTATGTGACCACACCCGCCAGTTCATCTCATTCTTAGCCATTTACAATAGGCTTGTGCGCCTATACTGCCAGGAATTTTATTAATTTCCAAGTTAGCTTTAATCTAACCCAACAGGGATCATATTGTTGTAGAATGTAGTACTAGTACTATCCACTAGAGTGTGCCCAACGATAATCTCCTAGAGTCTGGACTAGCGAGTGGACAGCAGTAGACCCATAATGGCGGCGCCCATTGGCGGCCATTATGTCTCCCGGTCCGCCGAACGGGAGCTATAAAACACGATCCGAACGTCGTGCGCACGCCATTTACACTTGTTTTTGCTCTTGAGTGACCAATCTGTCAGTCCAGCCATTTTTTTCCGAATGAAAATCGGTCTAAATATGGTAAAGTTTGATAAGAAAAACGTCAACATTCAATGCTGTAAAAAGGCCCATTCTATGTTATGGCCGAACGACTTCCGGGTTACGTCATCGATGATGTCACTTCCTTCGAATATGTAACTTTAGACTAAAATTAAGCTAGAAAGGTCATTTATAGCTCAAAAAATGTCAAAAAAATACCAAAATGATCAGAAAATGATCCCCAATGCGACGTTTGGCGATCTGGCTGCCTCACCCTCCTCAAAATGGCGATGGAAGGCGATTTGGCTGGCTAAGAGTTAAGTATGCCTGGTTGTCATTTATTGTCAGTTATCCACACCCACAGTGTTGGGTGAATGGTAAAAGGGGAGGGGATGATTATATGATGTAATTTTATCTGCGTTTTTGGATCGGCACTTTTGACCCACAAGGTGTCAGCCTCCAGGAAGAAACCCCAAATACAAAGGGAATACATAATTGTTCATAACAACCACACCAGGGGGTCTAATGAAGTACTGTCAACCTCCTGACCTAGACACATGAAAACCAGAAAAAGTGCAAAACTATGGCACCCCCTCTTTAAAGAAGAGATTTAAAGGCCCTGTCTGGTGACTGACTATCGCCTCATTCAAATGAACCACTGCCTTGATAATCCTGGTAGTTAGTCAAGTTGGGGGAGTTGACCATAGTACCTGCTTGTGTTCGTTGCTGTCTTATATCCAGTAAACGTCTTTGTCCCGTCCTGTCCTTCCGTCCCTCTGTCCTGCAGCGGTGTGGCTCAGCAGCAGCCGGCCTCGGAAGACGGAGCCAAGTCCAGAGGTCTTCTGACCACTGAGCTCTGAGGAGACGACACCTTCACCACCCCCCCCAACACAGAAAGATGAGAGCAACCCTCCCAGAAAAGAACACACCTAACGTGTTATTCCAGTGGCCTTAGATTGTCAGAGTGTAGTCCAACTACACGAAACAAGTCTCCCCAAGGGTTGAAAAAAGAAAACTAAACGAAAACTTTGGATTATGGCCTCTGTCAATCTTCATTCCACTGTGGATAAAAACCCCAAACCTCCTCCTCATCTCTCTTTTGGAATGGTGAAGACTCTTCAGAAATAACTTTCCCCCCCACTCTTGTTTTTATTGTGTTTTTATTATGTTTTATTGCTGATAATACGTTCCACTGGATCTCTGCTACTCTGAGCGTTTCCTTGTGTGTACAACAAGCACCTGCCACACTGCTTTTAGACACACTGGACATTGAACACCTTAGGAAAGACTGAGGGAATGGCCGGCGATAGAAGGATCACAGGTCAATGCTAAGACCTGCTCGCTTCCTCTGAATACTCTTGACATGAGGGTCACTTGTGGGAGTGCAATGTAAAATCCTAAGTGTTCAATTAAGTCCAAGAGTGTTCAAATGGAACTAAATGGGCCCATGCGGGTCCAATTTGTCCATTTGTAACTCCAAGAGTATACGAATGGATAAAAGAACTTTACTGTGTGGTGTCATACATTCCATGTCGTACACTACATACATTTATTTTATTATGTTTTACACACTGAATAATACACACACATACATATACAGTAGGTAATTCCCTCTGAAACTAGAAGTGACTGCAGCCACTGGATGTGAACTATGTTTTATTTTTTATTTTTTTACATTTGTCTCTTGAAATATCACTGGATTAACACCACAACACTGGACCGTGAACTGGACAGCAACTGCTTTATCTTCTACTGACATTTTTACACATGTTTTTTGTACCATGTTATGATTTGGGTTTGAGTTCATCCATTAGGGTACTAATGAAACTCAACAGATTTCCACACACTTGGACATTGTGCCGACATCACTTTGATTAGGTTTGCTCAAGAAGGTCTATCGAAGACCCAGAACTTACGTAAAGGGAAGTCTGTGTAAAATGTCAATATGTGGAAATAATTTAAATTCATTGGGTCTTTTTCATTTTTCCAGCACCTTAGCAAAGATTGAGCCAGGTGAGTGGTGATTTTTCTTCTTTATTGTCACTGGCATCTCGATGAATTGAGCTGCTTCTGTAGTTCCATAGTGTCATGTTGTCTTTAGACCATTGGTTCCCAAGCACTGGGTTGGGACTCATTTGTGGGTCACAGACCAATATTGATGGGTCACGACTCGAATAAAAATAAAAATTTCTTTTCATACATTTAAAGAAATCTTTCAAAAGATTTTCTTTTAATATTAAGAAATATATACTTTTATACATTTGAAAACAAGCAAATCCACACAATTCCATAAATAAAAAATATATATAATTACAAAGTAGTAAAAATAGCCGATCTACAAGCTTGCAACGCGGCGCCAAGCGACACATTGTGTGCTTGTAGATCTGCTATTTTCCCGGGGCAAACATCTGATTTCCCTTTTGGGTCTCGACCCGGAAAGTTTGGGAACCACTGCTTTGGACCAGTGCTTCTCAAAGGGGGTTCCAGGTAGGGTTTCGATTCGGAACCGGTTCCAACATTGAGGAACCGGAATCGGTTCCATCACATCACAACCGGTTTGATCATGATCACTGTCCGACCTGGTATGTGGACTTCACGTCTGCTATACAACACAAACTTTTTAATTTCAATGACCACCATAACTCTGAGAAGGGGCCAATGGACTTGTACATTCTCAGTAACAGACTTCTAAGGGTCTATTTGGAACCCCCTATAGGAATCATTAAAGGGAACCGTTTAGGATTCAGACCATTAAAAGGGAACCGCTAAGGGACTGGAATAGTTAAAATTGGACCCCAACCTTAGTTTCAGGGACCCTCCGGGTTCCTTGAGGGGGTTCCAGAAGTAAGCCATTTAGCTATGGAACGCTGACAGTTATGGGGGTCCTTGAAATTTAAATAGTTTGAGAACCACTGCTTTAGACTGCCTGTGAGTCAATGGCGGTTTAAGCTGTGGCTCAAGTGACTGCACATACAGTATGAAAAGTAGGATGCAGCCAGGAATGCCTGGGTTTTGAGCCACAGGAATCTAGCAGTTGTGTCTAAAAGAAAAAGAAAAAAATGTATGTCCGTTCTCACTGTTAATGTAAATGTTAACATTTTATTTCGTAATAATTGAGCTAAGCAACATTTTAATGTCTGCATTTTTTAGGGTTAATGTGATTCCTTGCATTATGTCAGACCACAACAATCAATCAATCAATCAATCCAAGAAAATGGACATGATTTATCTTCATCTTGATGCATTCTGGTATTCAAACACTGTAGAAACTACTACTACCTGCCTTACTTAGATGAATGTATTATAATCGCCTAATCCAAGAATGCTGGAGATGCCACTCTGGGGTCATATCACGAGGATTTTTAAATCTGCTTTTTATTACCTCAACCTATGCTATGAATGACGACGATTTCAAACTGGAGAAACTCGCTGTCTGAGAAGTTGCAGTAGCAGATCGACAAGCTCAAAAAGCGTTGGTTTGTACCGCGTTCCGAGCTTGTATATCTGATCATTTTGTTTGACACTGTCGTATGATCAAGTAGGGCACTAATTTACAAAAAAACTGTTGAAATATGGAAACGACAACAATATGCACATGGTACACTGTAGTTTCTCCAAGGGAATGAACGCCCACCATAACACAGTCTATTACAAACCTTCGGGTCTTTGTTAGCAGTTCAATTTCCCCCCATCTTGATTCTACTGGTATTACTGCTCCCCTTTATCACCATGTCAACTCAGCTGTCATAATTCACAATACTTTTCAGCGTAATTTGTTAAAGTGCTATACAGTATGACAGACATATTTTAGATATCCATGTTAATGTATTGTCAGTATTTTCTTCTTATTGTTTTCTTTAATGACGGCAGTATTGTGCATCTACATGCTGAGGAAAATGTCAATGCTGATGTATATTGTATTACAGTTGGGGAGTGGAGTAACTTCCTCCTGAGTATATCGGCTTTCTAAGCTAGCTGGAAAGACTTTTTAAGAGTCGCATCTGTCTTTGTTTTTGTGATGTCCCGAATGCAATTTTATGAGGTTTTATTTTATTTTCTTCTCTGGAATATTTAACCACCACTTGGCTACTGCTTTGTTAGCAAATAATTCCACTTTTGTATTCACTTTATTGTCAAATGGATTTGCCTGGCAAGAACGTTAAATGTGAGTTGGCCTACAGTAGTTTTACACAACCGTCTGTTCTGTAAACTAAGCTTGTCTGGGATATGAATTGAAGTATAACTGTTGTACCTGCATCTTCGTGACTGAGCAGTCTGTGAACTCGACATTTTACTTTTTTAAAGCACTCTATCCTCTTTTTTTCTTTTTTTTTACACTCGATCCAAGTTGATTTCGTAGAGTAAAAATACTTAAGTAACAAGTAAGTGCAATTCTTTTGTTGTAGCTCTTGAAATGTTTTAACGTATATTCCTAATTTCTTGCAAGAGCAACCGTTCATCCAGCCGACTATCCAACTATTTAAAACGACAAACCTCACCTCAAAACAGAATTCACATTCACTTCCTATTTAGTCGAATGCAAAACGGATTACGGAAAATACTAGTTCTGTGGTGTCCTCGTTAGGGATGGGACGATAAGAAAATGATGTCACGATTATTATAAAATAATTGCGATTAAAAATATTGCGATATTCAAAATATGCTTAAAACCAAACCACTTGAAACCCCAGAATCCTGTTCTAGGGGGAACATTCACCCAAAATAGACAATCTACAAGCTCACAATGTGTTGCGAGCTTGAAGATTTATTTTTGGTGAATCGATTTGTGTAGAAATAAGTTATTGTGCTCTTTACAGATCCATTTGATCAAGTATAGGGGGTTTAAGTGGTACTGAATTTGCAGCTCGATAAAACCTAGTCTATCGCTGTGTATGACGTAAAATCAAATTAAAATACATTAAAATATCCACGTTACAATTATTGTGAGCGAGTTTTTTTTTCTGCGATAAACAATAATAAATGATTATCGTCCCTTCCCTGGTCATTATATAGGACAGGGGTCTTCAACAGGGGGTCCGGGACCTCTAAGGGTCCTAAGAATTACTAGGCCTACAGGGGGTCCTTCAAATCTTTGTGTGATAGAAACCTTTTTTGTCCTTTTTATATTAACCACTTGAACCCTAAAGTCCATATTCTGAGAACTTTAGCCAAAAATAGCAGATCTACAAGCGCTCAATGCCTCGCACTGCAGGTGTTGTGAGCTTGTAGATCAGCTATTTTTGGCAAAGAGCTTTGGTGTAGAGTGGAAAAAAGAGCACACTAAGTACAGAGTGAAAGGTCAAGTTTATTTAGTATTGACGGTTCAAGTGGTTACATATCTGATAACACAAATTGATATGAATCCAAAATACACTGATGATTGTGCTGTCAAACAATGAAACTTGAAACTATATGGAATCTGGGGGTCCCTGCTTCATCTCTCTCTCAGCTAAGGGGTCCTTGGCCTGAAAACGTTGAACACCCCTGATATAGGAGTTCCATCGATAATAATGAGTAGAGGCTGACAGTAGCCAGAGTGATTTGTACTGGTAACAATCACTGATTCAGTGCTGTTGACACTATGACCTAATAAAGCTGATTAGACTACACAAGCAGTCTGTCACTGATTGAAATAGTCACACCCGAAACAATGTCTTTGACATCACAGCTTAGTCCTAGCTTCAGTATATTGATATTAATTGAACCTTCCCGGATCACATGAATGGATTGTGTTTTATTGCATATTTTTAGGGAAATTTGTTTTGCTCGGGTCAATGCATACATTCAGGAAAATGCATGCACCAGTCAACATGACTGGTGTCTTGCACGCGCACAAGACACCAGTCATGTTGCCATACCTTAGCTTTTTCTGAACTGATGCCGCTGGTGTGTGTATGCACACGTGTGCGGGGGGCACTAGCACGCAAGTCCAGTTGGACCAGGTGAGGTGGATCAGGTATTGGGGGGAAGGGGGTTGTTTTTAAGGAGCTTAATGGCAGAGGGGTGAAACTGGACTGCCCCTTGCCTTCTTGAATTTAGAGGCACCATATCTCCTAGGGCAAGACCTTGAAGCAGGTGCTGAGGTAATGAGTTGGGTCTCTATCTCATGATCTTTCCTGCTTTCTTCACTGTCCTCTGGTCATAGAGATTTCTTCTCTAGCGTAGCCTACAACAGCTACCATCAACACAGACATCTCAACTACAGTGTACTTACTGTATTTACTGTCCGACAATGTGTAGAATGTATTCCAGTAACCTTTTTTTACAATGTAAGTTCATTAAGTATGGGGGGGGGGGGGGGGGGGATCTCCATCGTTAACAAAGTTTTATGTCTAATCCAAAAAAAAAAAAAGGATTATTAACAGATTATTAAACGCAATCCTACCCATGGGGTCCAGACTGTTGCCTGCTGCTATTGTTATCCCAGATGTCATTTCAAGAGGCAATCTCAATCTCTCAGTATAGTTCTACTAACTGCAGATTTGTTCAAATAACATTGTATTCATTCAAATAAGTTCTGGATTGCAGTTGTAAAATGCATATGGTGAACTTCCAGATTAATTCTAACACACACACAAAAGAAAGCCTGCATGGGTGGAAATATACATTTTAATAAACTAGAAAGATGCAATTCTGGGAAATTGTGAGTGTGGTTGCCTTTTCTTTTCAATTAAGGAGTTAATTTATAGAGTAACTTTTAGCCGATGAGGAAGCAGCATAAAGGTGACCTTACAAGAATGCTGCCTCCTGAGTCCTAATTGGCTAAAAGTCACTCTGTAAACTCGGAACAGATAGTTGTGTTGCCCTATAGGCAAGCACACATTAGCTTAAGGAAATAATAGTATAGCTTATACAAGGCATACAGGTGTTTCCACACAACTATCAGATTAATGTCCATATAGCCTACTGTAGGTGAAAGGTAGGACGGGGGGGGGGGGGGGGACATTTCTGTTGGAGGCTAGCCACCTACAGTAGTAGCCTACAAGGTTTTGTAGATGTAGGACTGTTATGTCTGTCCGAGGCTTATCTTTTTTTATGTTCTTTGAACTATATTCATAATTTTATGGCAGTCAGCCCAAATTTAGATTTATGATAATCATGGAGGTCATAGGTGACAGACATCACAAAAGGCTCACATGAAATCTGAGATAATCAGCTTTGTTAGACCCCATCTTCCTTTCGTCAAACTACAGGAATATTATAAGGACAAAGACAGCAATCCTTGTGAGTCAAGGTGGGATGGGCTGCAGAGTTCTTCTCAGGAACGTTTAGTGTTCTAGTATTGACAGTGAAAGGGTTCGGGCAATTCCTATTAGAAGCACAAGCTTCTCTTCTCTCCAGACAGCTCTCTCCAGACAGCTCTCTTGGTGAAGGGAAAAATAATCCAGCCAAGGGAAGCCAGCAGTTCCGCTGCTTCCCTTCACTCTGAGTGCTGACTGAGTGATGTCTTCAGGACGTACAATAGTGGTGCAGCAAAACAGCCCCAAAAAAGAATATGCATTCCTTGTGGTGGAACTAAAAAACAAACAAGTAGACATATGGAAGCTACAGTATACAATGTATACTATTCATTAACAAGACAGGGTTTAATAAAGGCATGAGACCAATGTTGATCTTGGACTTCATGTGGCCAGTCTTTGACATCAATCATCTATGATATATCTATGACATAGATATGACTCCATGTTTGGGTACGGTTTGATCCTGATCAGACCGCCATTGACCTCCGTTTTAACATTTTAATTAAAGCAAATATTTCTGATCTGCTCAGGTACTATGCCACATATAAACTCTTGTCAATGATGCGGGGGATGGGTTCGATGGCTGTTCCTAGCTGCTCCTCAATACCCTTGAGGTTGAAGCGGTCGTTATAAGTGATCAGGTTGATGGCAAGACCCAAATGTCCGAAACGGCCAGATCGGCCGATGCGATGAAGGTACGTTTCCCCAAGCTTGGGAAAGTCAAAGTTAATGACAACGTTGACAGATTGAATGTCGATTCCTCTTGTGAAGAGGTCAGTACAGACAAGATTCCGGCACCGGCCATTTCGAAAGTCATGGAACACTCGGTTGCGGTGCTCCTGTCTCATTTTTGAATGAATGTAGTAACACGAGTAGCCCAGCTGGGAGATCTTCTTGGCCAAGAGCTCTACTCTGTGAGAGGAGTTGCAGAAGATAATGGACTGGTTTATCTGGAGCTTGGCGAACAAGGTGTTAAGGCAATGAACCTTTTGCTTTTCAGTCACGTAGACGTAATATTGAGTTATCCCTTTCAGGGTAAGCTCCTCCATCAAGTTAATCTCATAGGGTTTATGCAAATGAGAATTCATGAACCTCTCCACACTGATGGGGAAAGTTGCAGAGTAAAGCAGAATCTGCCTCTGTTTAGGCAGGAAGCGCAACATGTCCTCCATCATCACCACAAAGTCCTGAGACAGGAGCTTGTCTGCCTCATCCAAGATGATCATTTGCACCTGGTTGACTTTGGCCACTCCCTTCTTGATCAGGTCTAAAATCCTCCCAGGGGTGGCGATGACCACATGTATGGTTTTGTCAAGTCTCATAATGTCATCACGTAGGTTGGTTCCACCTGTGGTTGCCATGACCTTCACCCCACCCATATGTTTGCTGACCTGGATACAGATTTGGCTCACCTGCAGAGCCAGTTCTCTGGTAGGCACAATGACCAGAGCCTGTATGCAGTCTTTCTTCAGGTCAATGTGTTCAAGCAAGGGAATAAGGTAGGCTCCGCTCTTCCCTGTGCCATTCTTGGCTCTGGCCAAGATGTCCCTTCCTGACAGTGCAATGGGAATGCTCTCCTCCTGGATTGGGGATGGTTCTTCCCAGCCCATCTCAAAGATTCCCATAAGAAGCTCCCTCTTTAAGCAGAAATCTTCAAATTCACTGCCTTTAGTCGCAGTCACATCAGAGGTTTTAATTCTTGTGTCCTTTAGGCGGAGTTTCAAATGTTTCTTCCAGTCATCTCTAGGCTTGATGACTGTGTTAGCTGTGGGGGCTGGCTGGCAGTTACCATTGTTGATTATGCTGGAGCCCTTTATTTGTTGTAGTTGCTGGTGTTGTGGGCCTCTTCCTCCATCTCTGCCTAGTACTCCAACAGGCTTAATGGCAAACTGACCATTCTGATTGGACACGCTCCAATTCACTGGGTTCTCTGTTCTGGCGGTGCTCATATTTACAGAGAGGTTTCTATAGTGTCTAATTGAAAGTAAGTCCAGTCCTTGGGAATTGTGTTTATCTAGCTAATAGTATCCAAGTACTGGCTTGTCTTGTTTAGCTTAGAGCTACCTTGTACCTCCCTTCCAGTTTGAATAGGTGAATGTAACTTCTTTAGCTGACTACAAGGTCTCTGGAACAAAAACTTAACTTAAAGACTATATCATCAATGACGTCACATGACATCATCAACAATGTCACTTCTTGGCATCATTGCTGATGTCACTAAAGCCAAAACAACTGAAGGGAATTTCATTATCTCTGCCACGCCAAGGCAGAGATCTATCGATAAATGTGTGTAATCTCTGTGTTCATGTCAAGGTGTGGGTTTGTCCATACTGTATGTGTTATAATATAATGTCCATGTATTAATCACAGTGTTTACTTATTTATATCCATAATATATTTTTCCCTTAAGAAACCTGCTCTATTGACACGTTTCTCACACATGTAAAGTCTTTGCTAAATAGTTACTATATCGATCTTAAATCATTGAATCGAATCGTATCGTATCGCCATGAATGAACCAATATCGTCCATGTATCATATCGTCAACCATGTATCGTGATGCGTATCGTATGATTGTTCAAATGTATCGTTACACCCCTAGTAACGAGACATTGTTGATTATGCTCGATATTGTTTGTTCACCATTGTATTTTTTTCAGAGTTGGTGTGAACTCTTCCATCCACTTGACGATATCTAAAACTACTTTTATAGTTATAGTTATTAGACTGCACTCTGTCGAGGTGCCAACTTGCGTCTTGTGCAGTTGTGGCCATATATGGCTTACTTGTGCGCCAGCAGAGAGCGCAAGTACTGTGATCTGTGTTGTCTGTATGTGGGTGGGCAAGTTGGCACTCTGTCAAGGAGCCAACTTGTGACGTGTTATTTATATCAGGTCACACTTGTTGGTTGTGATGTCACCCAGAATGCTGCTCCCTCATTGGTTATAGGTCCTGCCTTTGTATTGTCGTACTTGCTAGTTCTGCTGGCGCAAGTAATAATGAAGTGGTTAAAATCTAAATGAATAATTATTAATGGGTTAAAGGATGTGTAAGCACGTCTTTTGTCCTTACATCTCATTAGTCCTAATTTGGTTAGGGTTAGGTTGTAGGGTTAGGTTTAGGCATAGTTTTACTGAGGTTAGGGTTAGGTTTAGGTTTAGGCACAGTTTTACTGAGGTTAGGTTTAGGCATAGTATCTTCACCAGGTTAACATTCACTAAATTCAGACTAATGGGATGCAGGAACAAAGAAATGTCGGACTAATTAATCATTGCTGTGTTTGTATTTCTTGTGTTTGTTACCCATCTCCTCACCAGTCCCTAATGGATCCTCACCCCAGGCTGCTCACATCCAGAGATCACCAATTTATAAACTGGATAAATACCCGTATGCAGCCTTATATATACCTTGATATTATGATGTCACCTTTTGCCCCTCTCTGATTGGCTACAGTTGTACATGTGGCCCGTGATTGGCTACAAAGGAAGAAAGAGGGCATGGAGTTATTTAACTCACCAGCTGGAGCTGTGCCCTGGCCGCCATATAGTAAATTCACCCTCTCACTCTCACTCATTTCACCTGACAACAAAGGTTATTCATTTTGTCATGTCCCCCAGTCACTTTATTAATTCTAGAGCTATGAAATCTGTGTTCTAGATCTATACTTTCTATGTGCTTTAGTTCTATATTTTTATGAATTCTGAATGATTTTGTCTGGAGGGCCAAATTGGCATGTGAAGCTTGACCAATCCTCAATTGGTCAAGCATGCACGGGACAGACAAAGCCACACCTTGGAAGCGGCTTTCACCGCTTCAAAAAACAAAACAAAAAAACATTAACAGTTTTCGGGGGCCAGCATCCATAGCTTTAGAGCTAGCGTTGACAGCATGATACTTGGCCACCTCACCAGTATTTATCAGTGCTCATGCAGCCTATCCAAATGAAACAGGGCGACCTGACCTCAAGACTGGGAAGGGAGGGATGTTTGCAGGTGGGAACATTCACATCTCTGTGTCTTTCCACGGCTCAAGAATGCTCTCAAACACTCAGACTCTGGTGAGGGTCTGAGTTTGGTTCTTGTGGATGATTTGAATACATCCTGGAGGTTGAAGCCATCCCTCCCCATCTACCTGCACAGGAACACTTTCATCTCCGAGGATAGTAATCTTTACCGTAGAACACTGTGCGATGCGGTGATGAGTATTGCTGCTAACTCTGGACCATGCTTTGGCCAAATGCATGATGCCAAACACAGCAACCACTTCCAACACCTTGTCATCAGACGATGGAGCAGCGAATGTATCATTCTTCTTTGTTCCTCCCCAGAAGTTGGTCCCTCCAGCGTAGCTGGAAATGTTCATAACTACAATACCCTGTAGACTGGGCAACGGGATGGGACAACCATCACACTCTAGCAGGACCCTCTGTTCCAGGTTCCTGTAGGTTCTTCGTAGCAGTTCACCGAAAGACAGAATCCCATACCACATCTTGTTCTTAGTACGACTCCTGCATTTATCTGGGTGTTTATCTCTCTTGTTGTTGAAGTCCAGAGCGATTTTAGCATCCAGGCCAATTCCAAAGTAGTTATTCATCACAAACTTCTCCGTATAACATGATTCCATGTTTTCAGTTCTGCAGTCTTCTGTAACCACAGAGGCCGAGTGTTGCTGTGGAAACGTGGTCTCGTATACCATGATACTCCACCTGTCTAACATCTTGATGCTAGCTCTCTCAAGTTTCTTTAGTATCTGAGGTACTTGTTTGTCATCATCGCAGGCTGAACCCCATCCCAGAACCCTTGCCAAGTCATTCCCTGTTCCCAATGGCAACACACCCAGCTGGCACTGTTTGCTCAATGTTAGTGCGTCTATCTCGGACATCACCCAACTGGCACTTCCATCACCGCCACACACCAAAATGCTAAACTTATCAAACTTCTGAAACAGACGCAGACCTAGGTTTGGTCCTCCATTCGCCAGATCAAACACTTGAGCAGGATTCATCAGCTGCTTGAAACGTCTGAGGAACTTCACTCCATGGTTGCCTCCACTCTTAGAGCTGACAAACACTAGGAGAGGAGGACTGGTACTGGACGGAAGGCCGGATACCTTCCAGAAACCCTCAGAGTCAATACTGCTGAGTGCAGTTGGTGGGATAACGTAGACTTTACAACGCCCCAGAGGACACTTGGACGACAGCTGCTCCTTACAACGAGTGTGTACCATAGCTTTACACCAGATACATCTCCAGTCTTGCAATCTGAGGACACTGCCACATGTTTTATCACAGATGGTGCATTTAGCATGGATGGGCAGGTTCCCCTCTAACCACTGATGAGGCATGGAGATCCCCTCCTCATCCTCGACAATGTCTTTGCCTATGGATGCCATCGTGGTCCATTTACAGTTGCTGGTCGCATGGACAGAACAGCGTTTATGAGCCTTGAACTTGCACACTTCACAGGAGAGTCCATGTGAGGTGACTCCAGACATAGCTTCTCTACAGACATTACAGTATGTTAGTCTAGTGTGACAACGAGCATACCAGTTATGCATCCCACTGAAATGGTCCATACTGTACTCAATTTGTTCATTAAATTACATTACCATCCAGAAATGCATTTAAAATAAATAAATAAATGCCTAAAGTCTACTAAAGGTAAACATCAATTTCCAAACTAATGGGGCATAGGATTTATGCCAGACCTGTTGCTCTGTCAGCTGTATGTAACTTGTGTACATGTGTCTCTATTGTTGTCCGTCTGGCTGTCCATGTGTCCACGCATGCATGCGTTCTTGTTGTGATCTTCCTAAAGGGTAGACCAATTTGGAGTGGACCTCACGGTTAGATCCTTGTAGTTGCATGCACTGCTTGGTCGCAGAAAAATCCAATACAGAGATTCAAGGAAATGGATGTACGCACACCAGATCACCTATCAAAACAGAACAGCATGGAAATAACAGGTGGAAATATTTATATAGGTAATGACCCATTGACATCACACTGACATCACTGTGTGATTTCATAATCTCATATCCACCACCTGCCAATCCACCAAATCACCGGGGTGTCAATATGACATCATAGTGACGTCCCATCACACAACAGAGTGCACATTTGTCCATACTATTCACAATGTCCATACTCTCACACCTACGTTGCACCGCCGATATGTCCATATACGGAGATCTCCATATATCAGTCATTGTCCCTTTTATTCCCATATATGGAGACCCCTGATGTCAACGATCTCTATCTGTTAAGCTGTTTGCACACTGCTGCGTTTTTCGGGCCGAATATCGGAGTGAATTTCGGAGCACGCAAATAAAAAATCAACCTCACGTTATGTCAGTCACGTTTGCACACTGCCGTCCGTTTCGCGCACCACTCGGTCCCTTGCTCTCTCTATCTCTCTCTCTCTCTCCTAGCCCTGAAAAACGCATTTCGCAACGAAAAACGCAGCAGTGTGCAACCACCTTTAGTCCTTGTCCCTTTTATGGCCATATGGAGATATTTCTATCTGTCAGTCCTTGTCCATTTTATGCCCATATATGGAGATCCCTGATGTCATCAGTATATACTCGCTGGGCATGCTCTCTTTTGTGCCCATATATGGAGCTGACAGATTTGTTTGTGCCTGATGCCATGACGACACATTGAGGTTAAAAACATGTGAAAATGGCCGATGAGCTTGTAGATCTAGTTTTCCCAAAAATAAATAAAATCTGAAATAATTATGGGGGTCCCTGCTACAAAATATTTTGAGAAGGTGGGCCGTGGCTAAATAAAATGGCTTTGAACTTCAAAGGGGTTGTCCACTGAGGTAATTGCTTGTGTGTCAAATGCTCGTTAGTGATCTCTCTTATCAATGAAAGCATCAAACACAATGATGCCTGTCATAGAGGGGAGGGGAGGGGAGGGGAGGGGAGGGGGGAATGTGTTTGTATACACACAGACTTGCCTAGGTCCCCTTTAATGTTATTAAAACGTTTTTTGTTACACAGAAACATAATTTGCCTTGTATATCTTTGTTTAAATGCTTTGATTTATAGTTTTAATGTGCAAATAAATAGTTTTTAAATGGCTTCTGTTTATTCTAGACAATACTCTTATTCTGAAGAGATCGTGCACTGGAAGTCTCTGCGGCTGTCTTATTCTGAAGAGATCGTGCACTGGAAGTCTCTGCGGCTGTCTTATTGTTGCTAGCAGAACACAGCGAGTGTGTCCAATGGTTGACGCTGGTGCATCAACATGCCGGCTGCTGTGATTATGGAGGAGAATTATGATAAACTACTTGAACAGTGTGAAGCACAAGAACTGGAGGTCAGATACCTATTAATGTTATTATCAAACAAATAATAATGTCATGTGTTGCTATTAATTTTGGCAGGTGGTTATACGTATATATTGACAGCAGCTGCTAGCCAGTGCTAGCTTCAATGCTAAAGCTAATTTAATGCTGCATTAAGACATATTTCCCTATAAATACGAGCACTCACTTCGTAATAATAATGATTGTTTTTAACTGCTGTTGGCAATAATTGCTGATGCCAGCCTTGTAGTTATTAGTTAATGTAATGTCTCGTCACAGTTCACAATCACATAGGTGTCTGGTGTCACATAGGTTGTTTATGTCAACCTGGTTTAAGTATACATCAACATTATGGGTTGCAATCGATCTAATCGATTTAATCAATTATTAAACGATTGCATTACCAAAAGATATATAGACCCTATATATAATTGAATTGATAGTTGCTCAACACAAGTACATAACCTCCTTTAATTGCGACCGTCAGGGAGCAGTTTACTATGAAAACCTCCACCGGCCGTCCGTCCGTCCGTCACACGTCACACGTGACCATCAACAAACGTCACACCTTTGTTGATGTTTAAATCGAAGAGTCTTGGTCAAATACTTCTGTTGGTTTCTGCACTGATCATTTATACAATTCAGCTGTGTTTGCTCGTGTCATCATGATGAGGTCATAAATCAGCCATGCCCAAATATAGATTTTACGGGTTTACATGCTTACTCAGTTATTCGTTATGTGAAAGTCCTATGACGTCTATGATATCTGACATCATCATACATACATTCCCTTTTATGCCCATAAATGGAGATCCCCTCTGTAGAACCAGCCACTGACATCACTGTAATGTCAGGGGAACCAAATCCCTTTTATGCCCATATATGGAGATCCCTGTGATGCCAGGGGAACCAAATCCCTTTTATGCCCATATATGGAGATATGGAGATCCCCGTGTTGCCAGGGTAACCAAATCCATTTTATGCCCATATATGGAGATCCCTGTGATGCCAGGGGAACCAAATCCCTTTTACGCCCATATATGGAGATCCCTTATGTCATCAATATTAAGCCCATATCTGTGAATATCTTTGGGTACCAGATGTCTCCATATATGGTTAAATGGTCCGATATACATCACTGGCCAGAAGACCAAGAAATGGTGCAACCTCGCCCTTTGCTTTTCTCCCTTAGGCATCTTACTGGTAGGTAGTTTAATGAGGAATGCAGTATGGTGGTAGGTAGGTAGTTATGGCCTTTGATGTAAGATTTTCACTTTCTAGGATAACTATATTTGCTATTCCCAGATGATGCCCTTTTAGGGTACCCCTCATGCCCATATATGGAGATCCCCAGGCTTTACTAATTAACATAAGTTTTATGCCCATATATGGAGATCATTGTCCCAATGTCATCAGATATATGGGCATAAATGGACACAGGCAAACTAGATGGGCTGTATGGATATCCAGATGTGTGATGTAAGTGTTTTATTCCAAATGTGGCACCCCACAGACATATTTCCAGAAACAAAATCCCTTTCATGCCCATATATGGAGATTTCTGATGTCATCAATCCCAGGCCCTGTAAAAAACATGGTTGCTATGGTAAACAGTTGGTTGCTAGGGTAAACAGTTGGTTGCTAGGGTAAGAAAACATGGTTGCTATGGTAAACAATTGGTTGCTAGGGTAAACAGTTGGTTGCTAGGGTAAAAAAAACATGGTTGCTGTGGTAAAAAGTTGGTTGCTAGGGTAAACAGTTGGTTGCTAAGGTAAAAAACATGGTTGCTATGGTAAACAGTTGGTTAGTAGGGTAAACCTTCAATGATTTTGACATCGTGTTACTAATCTGTCGGTAGATAATGCCGGTCTTATATAAGGGTCATTTGTGTACGGTGTGATGTCATACTGATGTCAGCAGTGTGACAGGAGATAAGCGACCAACGGTCGCTTATCTCCCGATTAGGGAGTCTTACTGGTAACACTAAAATAAAACGATGAAGTTTCTATCATATACACCTGCTGTTGTTATTATGCACCATATAGGAGTAGTTCACCCCCAAAATGAATTTCTTTTCCTCTTGATTACTCATGCCATGGAGACATAAATTCAATAATAGTTTTTGTTTTTTGTCACATTCCTAACATAATAATTTGATTACAATAAATGTACCCCCACTGATTCCGGATGGGGACCCAAATGCATTCGGGTCCCCATCTGGAATCAATGGATGTACATTTACAATAATCACATCTTATTATAGATGCTATTATAGATTATTATTATAGATTATTATTGAGCTCAAGTCTCCATGGCATGAGTAATCAATAGAAAAAAAGTCATTTTGGGGGTGAACCACTCCTTTAATACTATGATTATAGTCCTCAGGCTCAGACACCAGAATCAAAACAAGAGCTCTTGGCTACTACTGTTAACATCACCCTATAACTGGCATAGCTTTTTAAGGGCAATATATTAAGTGTTATATTTTTCTGTTGAGTCAGAGAGCTTCAACCTAACCGGTGCTCTTATTTCTAACAGGCACCAGGAGGCATCGCAACACCTCAAGTCTACGCTCAGTTGCTTTCCCTGTATTTAGTTCACAATGACATGTAAGTTGACCCTTCGTTTTCAGGCTGTTCAGTTCTTGTAGCAGTGACAAAATAATTGTATGTGACACCTTCAGACTTGAGACAACTTTAATTGTGTATATCTGCCTTAACTAACTCGCAAGCTATGTATCATTCAGGTTTTTTTTGGTTATGGCCATTGAGTAATGTAAAATTGAAGGGTCAAAGTGATAGCCTAAGCTTGTAGACTTGTATTTGACATGAAATGTGTACATTAATGGATTTTTGCCACTGTATAGGATTTATGAAAGATGCTCTCACTGACACATTTATCACCTTTGCCTGGATTTAGATAACTGTAGTTAATGGTGTTGTAACACAGATAGTCTTATTTTGCTGTTTCTAAACAGACACGCGCTCATGTTGTTGTTGTTGTTACTGCTCCAACAGGAATAATGCCAGGTATCTCTGGAAGAGGATTCCTCAAGCAATAAAATCGGTAAGCAGAATTAGCTGCTCATGGATGCTCTGCTCAGTCTGCTGAAATATTGATCAAGGCCATCTCACTACCTCTTGAGTTCTGAATATGAATTATTGAAACCTGATTCAACAGAAAAAGGGCAAGGGGAATTGATCTATGAGCAAATGTTTCAGAATAAAACCAACATCTTTAACATATTTTTTTTATATTCTACAGATTTTGTTCAAACATGCAAATATGTACACACGATCAATATAGTCATTATGATCAAGACGGATCTGTCCGATCTTTCATATTCCGTCCTCATTGGCTAAAACTTTGAACAAAATGCCTCAAATTATGAACTGATTGCCGTGAATCTTCACATTGGCCTGTTATATTGCCCCAGGAGGCATTTCGACATATTGTTATCTGTGCAATAGATTCATACATTGCTGGCCCACCATAACCTACTTGGCCTGGCGTGAGGTTGTGCTTTCACGGTCCGGTCTGTACTCATACTGAAAGTCTAGATCAAGCAGGCTTTTGCCCTTCTGCTCCACGGGAGGTTTCTGTCCTCCCTGAGCCCACCTTTTAGGACTCCTGTGATATCGTTTGACAGGTGTACCGCCCCAGTCAATCACCTCACCTGCCGGGAGACCAGTGATCTGATGAGCAAATAGTTTTTGTTGTGGGGCTGTGATCCTTGCCTTCAACCTTGCCCAAATTTGGGGTCAAAGCCTGGCCATATTAAGTCCGAAATCCACATTTGAGGCATGCTGTATCTTTTTTCTGTTTGTTCTCAAGTCGTCTGATATCTAGATTTCAGGTGTCCTTACTTCACTGCTGCCAGTCTGACTGCTAACCCAGTTACCGTGGTTTGTACGCGAGCACGGGGACCTGGAGATTAAACTCTAGAGAGGAGCGATATATACACAGTATATATATATATATATATATATATATATATATATATATATATATTTTTTTTTTTAAGTTGTGTCCAAGTTCACTGTAAACATCATGTAGTCTGTAGGTACTGAAGAACCTTGTGATATTTGGGAAGAATTGTGTTAACGAGTGAATGAACAGGGGTGAATGTGTTGCAACTGTTGATGACAGACACAAACATTGAAGTTGTGTCGTTCAACTGACTTTTCTTGTGTTTGTGGGCTCTTGTCACATGCAGGCAAACCCAGAGTTAGCAGCCGTTTGGGCCGTTGGACAGCGCATTTGGCAGCGAGACTTCCCAGGCATCTACACGTCGATCGCAGCTTTCCAATGGTCTGAAAACATCCAGCCGGTCATGGAGGCTCTGCGAGGTACTGAATAAATCATTTTGTTTTAAGATTTTACTGTATTTCACATTATTAGGTTGGTGATTGGAAATCGTAATACCCGGTAGTTACCGTTCTGTACCAGAAGGGTCACATGTTCAATCCTCAACATCCAGTGTGTCCATCCAGTACTATGTGGTCTGTCAGAATAGCCCTCAAACAATGATAATTATATCATTTATATCAGTGGTTCTCAAACTTTTACATTTCAAGGTCTTCCCTTGTACACTGTCAGTTACAGAAGGGTCAATTTAGACCCCCATAGAGGAAACCACAGAGTCCCTGGAATCCACTTTGAGAACCACTGATTTATATGACTGACATCATACTGCTGACTGATGTCATAGATCTGGGGTTCTCAACCTGTGGGTTCTGGGGGGGTCCCAGATGACGTGACAATTTTAGGACCTTTAATACCTCAAAAAGAAAGAACCACTGATGCATCAAAAGTAATCAACAAACTATTCTATAAAAATTAGTCAAACTTTGACCAAATTGTCGAATAATAAGAGGCAAAGATTGCGAGGCGTTGTGAGCTTGTAGATCTGCGATTTTCACTATTTAGCCTATCTGTGGAACCGAGTCAAGCAAAAGGTAATGCCTCAACTCCTACAAGAGCTTGTCAGGGTGGGGGTGCCCTGTTCAAATATGATTATTTTAGGCAGTCGCAGCCTGAAAAGGTTGAGAACCACTGTCAAATATGACTAACATCACATGCTGGCTTTCAACTACTTTGTGCCTATTTCACCCAGTAATCGTTTAGCATTTTTAATTGTTATTCTCTTTGGCCTTATATCCATATATATATGAAATTTGCTTCACTTTTGGCTGTTGAGTGTTCCCTTAATAGATTTCTTTTGTCCCCACTATTTGGCACTGTATATTTGCATATAGCGTGCAATGTGTCCTCAGCAGCAACGGGGTAGAGCAGTTAGGCGTTAAATGTCTTCTACACATACAGTAGACCAGGGCCAGGATGTGAACCAGGGACTAGGGCTGTATTCAAACTTGTTATTTCTGTGCATACGGAAGTAAATGGTGTAAAACAACATGTGTGTATGTGTGGCTGATTTAAGGTACGGTCGCCCCACACATCTACCCATGTCGGTTGTGTTGTGGGCAGTGCTGGTTTTCTGGTGTGTAGTTCATTTCACCTAATAGGTGAAATGAACTTGGATTGGTTCTCTCTCTGAAAGTAAACTACAAGCAAAATGCCTGCCAAGTGGGGTGAACCACATGCTTCTTTCCTAATGGTTGATGGCATGGTTAAAGATCCTAAATGTTGAACTCCACGCTTCAAATCATTGTGTCAAAACAAAGAGGTTCCAGTCAGACCCAGACTTGACAGTCCTTAAATTTCTTGACATCACCACCAGATGGCGCAGAGGCAACACTGCTGCCATCATAGAGTAATTCTCAACATAAGACATTTTTGTCAATGAATTGTAATTTAAATTCAAGCAAGTTTTATCAGCACATTTAGATGTAGTCTAGTCTGCCTGTCAGTTAGCAGAGGGGGTTGTCTCAAATGTCCATTTCTATTGATGCCGTTGTTTAGTCCTTTAGTAACAGTTTTGTTATGTCATCATCATGTTGTTATCAAGTCAAATATTTATACATTCTCACGTTGACCAAAGCCAAGTGTTATACAAAGCAGGAGGTAGTGAAATCACAACTACAGAAACCATCGATATACAGTAGACATTATGCCATGACTTTCTATGAACCCATGATTTTTTCTAGAATTAATTAAAATCTGAATGAATTTGACTGTAAGACATGTGCATGTGTGCACACACTGACATACTGTATGAGTGTTGATGTTTGTGAGACACACGTGCTTGTGCGCACATACACATACACATGCATGCATACATGCACACTTAACTCACAAATAATTTGTTAATAATAAAACAAGCTAGCAGTTATTAAAGTTTTTCATAAAATAGAACTACTGGGGGGTGTAGTATTTTAGTATTGTATTACAATAATATTCCATGATGACATAATTGGTTCACCGACTTTTAAATGATTTCAATTAAGAAAACACGCTGGAATAATACATTTTATTACCTTATTTTTCCTTTGCACTGCTGTTGCTGGCTTTAGAGCCACGCTGAGCAGGGGGCTCCACTTGAACACATGACATCATTCATGTTGTGTCCCAGCTGGGACAAACAAACATATTGGGCAATTAAAGGCAGCCAGTCTGACTTTGTTTTGTCAGGCACTTAAGTACAGCAGCATGGTGTGTGTATCAACTTTATCTGCTCGTCACGTCTATATAGTGGGGATTCTCTTATTATTTTGGCCATTGTCAGACCTACACTTTGTTTACATTCTACATTCTAGACTAGGATGTAAACAAAGTGTCGGCCCTACAATGAAAAAGTTGACTATAACTCCTTTAAGACCATTGAATCAATTGGATATAGCCTATAGCAGGGGTCTTCAACAGGGGGTCCGGGACCCCTAGGGGGTCCTCAGAGTTACTACAGGGGGTCCTCCAAATCTTTGAGTGGAGGAGGAGTTTTGAAAAAGTAGGATGTTGGAATCTCCGTCTATATAACTATAACTATATGGTTGCATTGTCAAATATTTTCACAACTACCTAACAATTAAATTGGGACAAAGTAGAGGTTATTCTGCTACTCTGTCTTTAAGCCAAAAATGGCAGATCTACAAGCTCACAGCGCCTTGCAGCGGCTATTTCCGGCAAAGAGCTTTGGTGTTAGGGGGAAAAAGAGCAGACTAAGTACAGAGTAAAAGGTCAAGTTTATTAGGTAATGACAGTTCAAGTGGTTAAATATCAGAAAAGACAAATTGACAGGAATCAAAAATACAACGACGATTTTGCTGTCATTTGATGAAACTATATGGACTCTATGGTGGGGGGGGGGGGGGTCACTGCTTCATCTCTCTCTCAGCTAAGGGGTCCTTGGCCTGAAAACGTTGAAGACCCCTGGCCTATAGATTTATAGATTTATTTTACCCTATATATCGCCCCCCTTTGACCCCCCCCCCCATTATATCACCGCGTATCACATGTTTGTTTTGTAAGAGTTTAAGAATAGCTTGTCCCTCTTTGTCATGCTTCCTGTCTTCCTGACATCTCACCACTTAGAGTTTTTTGATCGATTGACTGAATATTTTACTGCAGGGGTCTTCAACAGGGGGTCCGGGACCCCTAGGGGTTCCTCAGAGTTACTACAGGGGGTGCTCCAAATCTTTGTGTGATAGAAACTTTTTTTTTTAAACTCTAGTGTCCATATTCAGAGAACTTTGGCCAAAAATAGCAGATCTACAAGCTCACGCCTCGCAGCGCGAGGCGTAGATCGGCTATTTTCGGCAAAGAGCTTTGGCGTAGAGGGGGAAAAGAGCAGACTAAGTACATAGTGAAAGGTCAAGCTTTTTAAGTATTGACGGTTCAAGTGGTTGAATATCTGAAAATACAAATTGACATGAATCAAAAATACACTGATGATTGTGCTGTCAAACGATGAAACTATATGGAATCTATGGACAGGTTGTGGGGGTCCCTGCTTCATCTCTCTCTTAACTAAGGGGTCCTTGGCCTGAAAACGTTGAAGACCCCTGTTTTACTGACATCTTAGAAAGTACGGTAGTACAACTGGATGAGAGGCAAAGAAAAGCCAAAGACTTTCCATTGTGGCCCGTTAAATATTCAACACTCAAACAAACTGGACAGACAACAGCGCAACAAACAATACAAAATATAAAAGGGTTCATGATAAGAGGGCCAGTGCTTGCTATGGAGTAAAGATTAGAAATGATATTATTGTCTGAAAGTTATCATTTTAACTGGCTGTGGTTGTGATTTTCAATCAATCTGAATTGTGGTAGTGGATTTTTTTATGTTTTAAATATCGACTGACAGTCAAATTGCTATAATACACATTGTTCTTTTTGTTCTTTATTAATATTTACTCTGTAGTAGCTGAGCACAAGTGCTCCTTTTCAGCAACACCCTGCACATATGCAAATTAATAATGATTTGAGAATGATAACTTATCTTGAATAATGGAACGAGAAAACAAATAAAGACCTTCCAGCTAGAGACGTGCCGATTGATCGGTGAGTGATCACCATCGGCCGATAATGCCTCTATCGGCTTTGCCGATCTACAAGCTAGATCAGCTATTTTCACAATATTTATCTGTGGGACTGAATGTAACCTCAGCTTCAAGTCCTACACGTTGAATTGGATACTAAAGCACCTCAGCCTGCAATCTCCTAATGTTTATACTTAATATGCAATGTCAATGTTTTGTAAGAAGAATCATTAAATATATAAATGCTGCTACAGTAACACAATAAATAGAAACAATTATGGATTTGATGCTGTGATCAGAAATATCGCAAACGGAGCATCTCTACTTCCAGCCCTTAGTGATGCATTTCCCAATTACGACAACATTCTATGATGCCAGGAACATTTTTCCATTCAGCTCACGATATCAGTTTGGACAAACAAGTCTCACATGGGATGCGCTGCGTCTGGTTTGGCTTGGAGTCTCCCTGTAGTGTGGCATGATGTAACGTTGTAAGACACAACAACTGCATCACAAGGGTGTGCTCAGGGACACCTTGTTTACCCCTCAAACTCTCCCAACTCTTTCAGTTAGATTTCTCCTGGGGACAGGCACATGGGGTCCCTCGTGTTTACCTTCCACCAGTAGACCTCTGTCAGATTTCAGTCACTGCAAGAGGGGGAACATGGCCCGCACTGTGACATGTGACACATGCAGCAGCCGGTGGGGTGGGGGCCAGTTTCTCCGAAAAGATCCCTGGCAAACAAGCGGGGAGGAATATGTGACCTGGTTGGTAGAAGGGATATCGGGTATCAGTGTCTGTAAAGGGCTGCTATAAAGGACAGGGGGGTCACTAGCTGCTAGTAGTCAGAACAGATATCACCACCTCACAGTTGTTAGTCAGACACTGAAGGACAAGGACATTTTTACCGGCCTTACCGACGTGGACACAGAAAGAACATCTTAGTTTCTTAGTTTAGAGGAGGTTCCTTATTGTTCTAGCTTTAAGATCATGGACGTCCAGAGGACAGGAGGGTCGGTGGTTCGTCCACCCAGCCCCATGGAGAGCCTGGAGAAGCAACTGAGCTGTCCCATCTGCCTGGAAATGTTCACCAAACCCGTGGTCATCCTGCCCTGCCAACACAACCTCTGCCGCGGCTGTGCCAGCGACCTCTACGACTCGCGCAACCCCTACCGCTTCTCCGGCGGCGTGTTCCGCTGCCCTACCTGCCGCTTCGAGGTGGTGCTGGACCGACACGGCGTCCACGGCCTCCAGCGCAACCTCCTGGTCGAGAACATCATCGACCTCTACAAGCAGCAGCAGGAGGGCAGCGGGGACAACAGCGGAGGAAGCAACGAACCCTCCCTGAAACCCAAGGAATCAAAGGAGCCCATGTGCGCGGAACACGAGGAGGAGCGAATCAATATCTACTGCGTGACCTGCCAGGTACCCACCTGCTCCATGTGTAAGGTGTTTGGCCAGCACAAGGACTGCGAGGTGTCGCCTCTAGCTAGTATTTACCAGACCCAGAAGGGAGAACTAAGTAATGCTATCGATGCCCTGGTGGCCAGCAACGGCCGCCTGCAGGCCCTGCTCAACCAGATGGAAGACGCCTGCCGGGCGGTGCAGGAGAACTCCCAGCGCGCCAAGCAAAAGCTCCAGGAACGCTTCGACCTGCTCTACGCCGTGCTGGAGGAGCGCAAGGCCCTGCTGCTGGAACAGGTCGGAAAGGAGCAGGACGACAAGGTGGCGGCCCTGCGGGCGCTGGCTCAGCGCTACGGCGAGCGTCTGCAGTCCAGCTCGGAGCTGACCGACACGGCGGTGAGGGCGCTGGAGCAGAGCGGCGCCGCGGAGTTCCTGCTGGCCTCCAAGGGCCTGATCTCACAGACCAAGGACGCTGCCAAGGGCTCGCTGGGCGAGGAGAGGCCAGAGCCGGGCTTCGAGAAGATGGACCACTTCGCCTTGTCCACGGAGCACGTGGAAAGGGTTCTCGCAAGAATGGACTTTGGACTCGTTGAGGATGATGAGTTTGAGGATGCAGAAGGTGAAGAGGAGGAGTGATGAACTTGAACATTGACTTTTTTTTAATGATAAATGACTTTAGTAGGTTCTTGAACCTCTACTATTATGGCAGGGACATGAGTTGCAATTTGTTATTCAAAGTAACAGTGAGGCTATAATGGGTTTTTGCCATTATATTGAGTGCAATAATTCACTTCAAATGTGTACTCACTCTTTCTTAACCTTTTTTTATACTTTTGTACTTTTATGCCAGATTTACTTTGGTTGTATTAATGTAGTTTTAATTTGCTGTAGATAGACTGTCTTGGAACATCTAAGACAATGCTCCCCCCAACACACACACACACACACACACACACACACACACACACACACACTGTTTAAGGGATTAGTGATTTATTTGTTGACTTCGCATTTGTACAAAGGATGTATTGTCGTTGAATTGAAAATGATTAATGCTTGAAGTTATCGTGTGCACTTGAATCATTGACTATAAAAATCAACAGCTCTGTCTTCAATGGAGTGTGAAATAAACAAGTTGTCTAAATATGATTCACGTTTTTGTCAGCAGTGTGAAGTAATCCATTTCAAGTAACCACCTCGAACCCAAACATGGTCAACCCCAGAGCTATGTTGAATTTTAAGTTTTTAACCTGACAATGTAATGAATTTTTGCAGACGCTTCAGTGTTTCTCTTACTTGGCTGCAGGCCTCACTTACTGTATGCTCTTTGCTTTGCTGGTGAAGAGCGGCGTCTATTTTTAAAAGGCGAGGGGCTGAGAAGTGATAGCGGACCCCCGGAATAGACCAGTCTGTGCAGGGCAGGTGGGGTCCTGTTTCTCCTTCACAAAATACCCCACCCCCGCCATGGACTGGCCTTCCTCAGCAGCAGAAGGTTGTTTGGGGCAGAGATTGGAGAGAGGGGCGCCACATGCCTCATCTCTGGATAGCACCCTATCGGTCAAGAGGCCTTGGTAAAAATATACACTGGCAAGGGATAGAGTTTAAAAAAAAAACCTTGAGGTGACCTGCTTGGCTGAGTTTTGGTATAATGACTTCATGAAAGTCCCTGTTCCTTTTTAGTGTACAGGGAGTGCAGCTATAAGACCTGTGAAATCAGCAATAGGTCATCTCTAGTGCTTCTCCTGTGTTTGCTTTTATGTGGAGCAGTGTTGATTTTGTCGACTAAAACTATGACGAAAAATGTTTGTCGACTGCGTTTTTTTCACTGACCAAAACTAAATGAAAAACTAAATAAAAATTAAGCTGTGATGACTAAAACTAAGACTAAATATATTGACAATTTCGTCAACAAAATAAAAACTAGACTAAAACGTTAGGGAGGGACTAGTGGAAAAGAGTCATTTTATGTTTGGTTGCTCTCAGGTGTTGCGTGCTGAAAATAGCAGATCTACAAGCTCAAAACGCGTCGCAGTGCGACGCTTTGTGAGCTGGTAGATCGGCCATTTTCAGCACACAACCAAGTGTAAAATCAGTCATTACGATGCCATCAAGGCCTGCCAAAATACATTTTAGTCGACTAAATCAACTGTAGATTTAGTCACCTAAAATCTTATGATATTTAGTCGAGTAAAATTAGACTAAAACTAATACTTTTCAGGTGACTAAATTATGACTAAAACTAAATGACATTTTATTCAAAAGACTGACTAAAACTAAATCAAAATTTGCTGTCAAAAACAACACTGATGTGGAGGCCATGTTCCTGATTGTGTAAAATAAGTAATAGTTAGTATTCATTCGGTAGAGGAGCTCCACCTCAGCAAAACAACAAAACTATTAAACCAGTTTTACTGCATCTGTTAAAAGCAGAGATGCAGTAATGCTGTTTATATGATTTATATTTTTTTAATCCAAAGACCACGTCTGCAACTCTACCAAATCACAGAGGAAATGAGGTCTCCGCATAGTCTGCCAAGTGAACATATTTCATCCCCTCCCGTTTCCACCAATTTCAGCATTAAGACAGAAGCAAAAACAAGGACAGGGTTAACAGGAAGTGCCTTTTGGACAGCAGAACTGAGGGGAAAATCCTCCTAACAAATCCTCTCGCATTTTTCCCCGCACACAGCTGTCCTTTCTCATCCCTGTTGTTATTGTTACTGCTGCTAATGCTTGGAGAGGGTGGGGGGGTGCTGTTGGTACACACACACACAAACCGTTGCTAGGCTGTAAAGTGGGACCGGCCATAACCCTCAGGTATTTACATGATAGCTGTCCGAGCAGCAACAAACAAGTCCCAGCGCCACAGAGCTGTTTGTCGGGAGACTATCAGCTCGCTGTTATTATCACATAGTTGTTCTGCTCACAGCGATGGCGGATCGCCGCTGTGCTGCGTTCAGGGGGTTAGAAAGTTACGTGGTCTCTAATGGCCTGTGTCCACGCTCTGTTTCATGTTGCAATCACTTGTGTATTAATATTTTTACAACAGAATACCAGCACTACAGAACTGTCCTTAAAGGAGTAGTTCACCCCCAAAATGACTTTTTTTCTATTGATTACTCATGCCTTGAAGACTTGAGTTCAATAATACCTATTTGTATTTGTCGCATTCCTTAGACAAAAATGTGATTATAGTACATTTACCCTCATTGATTCCGGATGGAGACCCAATCCGGAATCAATGAAGTTGATGATAATATTATTACAATAAAGTTATGGTAATTGAATTAGGAATGCGACAAAACCCCAAAGATAATATTGAACTCTCTATATGTCTCTATGGCATGAGTAATCAATAGAAAAAAAGTCATTTTGGGGTGGCAGTGTAAGTTAGGCACATTCAACACTTAGTCCTTTCCAAATATGTGGTACTTAAAAGCCACCATATTGTCCAACTACAGGCAAGTACAAAATACATTAAGCACATCTGAGTCCTTTACAATCTCGAGGTAGTAAATCACAATCATAGTATACAACCTACACATAGAATACAAAATATATCAATGCACATCTGACTGAGTCCTTTCTAAATAATGGGTTACTGATATCAGTATTACTTTTTATTTGGCAACAATGTGTCGCATCACAACACATTGTAAGCTTGTGGATAGGCTATTTTCACATTTGAAAACTTGTGAAATGGGACATTCTGTATAATGAGTACTTTCTACATTTGTTTAAGTACATTTTTATACCAATACTTTTGTTCTTTTACTCAAGTAACTTTTTTATTCCGGACTTATACTTTTTCCACCACTGCTCGTTGGTGTGCCTTGGACAGTCCACAGTCTTACCCCAGACCACCTCTCGGGTGGTAGTGCATGGGGTGGGTGAGGGCATCGCGTTCATCAGAACCAGGTGCGCATGGAAGAGAACTGGCAACAGTAGAAAGGAATTCAATGAAAAGAATCTATCACACTTTTATCCCATTTTTCCTTTTTTTTTTTTTTTTGTAGTTCATTTTGTATGTGAAATCGCGTTCATCTTGTTTTAGACTGTGTATGATAGCCCACCAAAAATATGAAATTATAGCCAAGTTGGAGCTTCATACAAGGAATGTGCATTGGCAAGTGGCACAGTGACCGCTCCACATTTAATGACTAATGGAGTACAACTTAGCTTAGTACGTTTTATTATCAGTGTATCATTTAGAATGTGGCTAGCTGTTAGCTAGCTGACTGGCTGTCACGATTACGAAGATTATGTTCACATAACATGTATTCTGTCTCATATGTGTCACATGCTTTATTTTTGTGCTTTCAAACAACTGTAGTACATCAGTTAGAATGTGGTTAGTTGTTAGACTAGGGCTGTCACGATTATGAAATGATGTTAATAACACATGTTCACATAACATGTATTTCTGTCTCATACTGTATGTGCCACATGCTTTACAGTATATGTGTGCTTTCATAAACAACTGTGAGTGTGAAGGGTGTTACAGACATACATTCCCATCTTAACAAAGATATACTGTAGGAATGCATTGTTAACCTCTACACAGACATGCCATACTTGCTATCAACATATCCCTGCTGTGTCTCATTATAGAGGGCATATTGTCTTGTGGGGTCAAGTTTACTCTGCCACTGCAGAAAAAAAAACATACAATAGGCCACACTAGCCTCACATACTGTAGCAACCAAGTGTATAATGCTATGTCGCTTTCATCATGTCCTTCATGCTTTAATTTGACTTAATAGGAGGTTCACAATAAAATGCATTTTTTCACTTTCAGCCCAGTGGTACAGAAATGCATTTAGAACTTCACTGTGATGTATTCATCCAAAGACGTGTCATCTCCCATCTAGAGCTATGACAAACCGACAAATCAATTTAACCACTTTGAACCTGGCGACTGGCGTCCTTATTTTGGGCATATTATTATAGGGGATTTCTTTATTTTATTTTGTACAGTAATGTTCACCGATTTTCAGAAATTGATAAATCAGAGGATCTATGAGCTTTAAAATGTGCCATGATGTGACACGTTGTTCAAAATTGTCTCCCGACTAGCAATGTGATTCTACAGGAATCGCATTAGTGCAATGTTACATTGCAGAACATTCAGACACATCATACAGTCATACTTAATACTATGTTAAAACCTTTGCACTCTATTTTTACCCACCGTGTATTGCTGCGCTCACCATAAAACTCTTGTAACTCATCGTTCCCACAGGACACAAACAGCACATGGCGCACATGGCGTCTCCACTACCCAGCCAATATTATGTTGTCTGTCAAACACCATTTTAAAACTGTCCTTTTATAAATTGCAGTCAGCAGGTTCTCATTGCTCCCATGGAAAGTATACATTCATGAAAGGCCATAAAAGATCTTAAAGCCTGGGGACATTGTGGTCCTCTAAAACGGTGGTTCTCAACCTGTGGGTCTGGACCCCCAGGGGGGTCCCCAAATTATTTTGGGGGGTCCCCAGATGATTATCTTAATGTGCAACATTGTTTTCCCCCTCAACAGTAAACAAACCAACATAAAGTTGAAGTGTATAGAGGGTACACTTCAACTTTCACTTCATTTTAGATACCTCTAAAATGGCAAATTAGATGTTGGCCAAATTGTCAAATATTAGAGGCAGAAATTGTGAAAGTAGCCGATCTACATGCTCACACCGCCTCGCGTTGCGAGCATGTAGATCAGCTATTTTCACAATAGAACTGTTATATAAAATGATAGGCCTCAACTCTTAGTGCTCGTAACCCTAACCAAGTTAAAATATGATTATTTTGGGAGTCGCGGCCTGAAAAGGTTGAGAACCACTGCTCTAGAATCTAGAACTCTGAGGACATTAGCTGTATTAATCTTTTTTTGGAGCGGTGATAGCCGCTTCCTACTCTTGACTGAGTGTGTCCTCATGTCCTTACTTAGGCTGAATCTGATTTATTTCTCAAATCCGATCTTTTGGTCCGACTGTTCACACTGCATTTGCAAGTGAGATCTGATCTGTGTGTTTAGACTGATTTTAACAACATCAACCCAAAGCCGCCCTGCGTCGACATATTCTTTTAATTGATTTGTTTTAATTGATTTGTAATGACTTCTGAAACCCACAGGTTTTGTACAGGGTACAAGGGTTTGTAACTTTGGCTTAACTATGACCACTCTCGTATCACAGAAAGTACACGTCAGCGTGCGTACGCTCTGGTGGCCCAGGCTTACACCTCCATAGCAGCAGATGACTTTGCAGCCTTCGTAGGTTACTCCGTGGAGGAAGCTGTCAAAGGTAACCCTTTGAACTTTTATCAATCATGCATAGTCATGCACAGAGAATGTACTAATTTTACCATTTGGTTACATTTGTACACTCTCAGAGTTGAAGTAATGCAGGGAATGTACTCTTCTCTCTCTCTCTCTAGGTGTGGTGAGTCAGGGTTGGCAGGCAGATCCAGCCACTAGGATGGTAATGCCCCAGAAACCAGGTAGGTGGCACTGTCACTCTTTCCCAGCTCTTTCCCACCTCATCTTCTGCCTCCCTTTCCCACCCTCCTGTGATAACATGCTACTGTTTCTAGATAGTCATGACTTGCTCAGTTGGATTTACGAACCATGGGATTCTATTTCTTCTTTTAACCTCACTGACTCTCCATCCACTCTGGAGTCTCTTGATCTCACTCATCTGTACACACACTCTTAACCTTCATTCCTTCATCCAGTCATTATTGTCAATTGTCTTTTAATGCTTAACTCATTCAGAGCCCCAGACATTAACGGATTATAATGTCCAAAGTGCCTCCTTCAGGTCCCATTCACTTGCGTTGTCTTATTTTGAAGGCCAGAAGTCCACCACGCAATCACTTCCGGTCTGACGTCATCGGATCGTGCGCCGGAACCGATCGTTCTCCACGTGGAGTTGTGTAATGGCCGACCGGAGCTTTTATCATTGTGTAACATAAGCGAGCATCTGCCTCCATCCTAGCTTCTAAAGTGTAGTTTTGAGATAATGGACATTAAAGATGAGATCCCCCGTCCACCTCAATGTTATGGATGGGACTATTTTGTGCTCGTGGAGCCGTGATGATGTGAAATCAGCGACGGATTTCGTCTCCGGACCGACGGCCATTCTTCTCGGTAATGTACTCGCCGTTACAGTAATCTATTACTTTTCCCGAGATATCCCGTGAATGGCACTACATATACTCGAGTACATTTCGCGAGACATCTCGCGAATGGCACTAGATGAGTTAATAAATCTAATTTATTTGCTGACTTTCCATCCATTCTTTTTTTTTTTGTTATTTTTTTTTTTCGAGGTTTTCTGACAAACAAGACTCGGACCTGGACATAAGACACAAGACACGAATACAATACAAAAAATCATACAAATAATATAAACTATAAAACAGACAGGAAGGAAAACAAAAAATAGAATTATCAAGTGGTATAAAGCTTCAGCAAATCTCCTCAGCCTGTATCCCACCTCCCTGATGAGGGGGAGAACCCTGGGGCACCCCCTTCCCACCATGACGGGACAGTGGGACGCAGGCCAGAGATCCGCAAGGCCCTCTATGTGTGTGCGCGGATGAAGGCGTAGATTACCTCACAACAAGACAGCTCATGTATGCAAAAGGTCACAAGCAAACACAACTCAGTTACTCCCTTCCAAGTAGTCCAGAAAGGGGGACCATACCTCCAGAAATACCTCTGCTTTGTCCAGCATTTCATATTTAAGCCTCTCCAGGGGTAGCAGTGACATTATTTGGGCCATCCACATATGTTCATTTGGTCTACTGTCAGTCTTCCATAGCGTCAAGATGCATTTTTTGGCCAAAAACCTAAACAAATCAAACAGTTTTCGATGTGAAGAGCTCATAGTTACATTTAAATCAACTCCTAAGAGATATAATAGAGGAGATTTTCTCAGTTTTAACTTGAAGATCTTTTCAATTGCAGCGTGAATTGTTTGCCAAAAGGGTTTAATCCTTGAACAGAACCAGAACATGTGAATAGGTACCCAAAGTTAATTTGCATTTATTACATAAAGGAAAATGCTCCTGGGACATTTTATTTAAGCAAACTGGTGTTAAAAATGTTCTAAAAATAAACTTGTAGTTGTGTTCCATCACTCTAGGGGAATTTCCATCTATTCTGTCTGGGAGCAGTCCTCCTTGTCAGTTTGAAGTCATTGTCTTCTCTTCACCACGCACGCACGCACGCACGCACGCACGCACGCACGCACACACACACACACACACACACACACACACACACACACACACACACTGTGTGTGTGTGTGTAACACACGTGTGCGGTCCAAGCGTCGGTCCAAGCGTGGGGGGGCAGACTCTAAACTCCATCAGTCTTTTCACACATCTTTGCTTTTCTCTTCTTTGGTCCAGCTTCACTGGCAGGATAGGGTCCCCATCCATCACCATCTAATCCTCAGTGTTAATTTCCATTTGTACACTCTGCAGAGTTAAATTAACACTGGGGATTTTGGAGTGCAGACATGCATGCATGCTAATGACACTTTGAATGCCATAATTCTGCCAGAACTAATGTAGATTAGCTGCCAAGGCTTTTTCCTATTGTATTTACTGGATTATTGGCGGCTCCGTGCACGTGGCGCGTGCCCATTGTGTGAGCGAGGGTTCTGATTCACGGCCGCTGAAAGTGTTTTCTTTCACGCAGAGAACATTTTTTATACAACCTTGATGATCCGTGTGTAAGTTATGGTCCATTGAAATCAGGCCATTTTGACCAAACGTGCGACATGGGAAAAGAAGGCGAGATATATGCATTTATCTGAAGCCAAACAACAAACAAATTGTAGAAGTGATATTTTCACAATATTCATCTGTGGAACAGAGTCAAACAACTAAATGTAATGCCTCAACTTCCAAGACGAGTGCTTGTCAGAGTGGGGCGTCCCCAGTTAGTTCAATTATGATTATCTTTGGGGGTCACGGGCTGAAAAGGTTCAGCACCATTGCTCAAAGACAGTGGTTCTCAAAGTGGATTCCAGGGACTCCAGTGGGTTCCTTTAGGAGGGTCTAAATTGACCCATACAAATCTGTAACTCTGACGGTGTACAAATGGAACCATTAACACGTTGCAAGCCGCGGCAGAACCCTCTGAACAGAGGTAGCGCCGAAGAAATAAGCCATTTATTTACAAACATGTTTTAAAAAAACAAAGCCCACATGATAACAACACGTACTGGAGTGCTCGACACAGCGTACATATTCATCCTGCAGAGGTCGGCGATCTTACTTTGGCGAGGCGGAGGGGAGATCAATTCCATTCGTTTACGTGCGGCGAAGCAGGGAAAGGAGCGATAGAGAAGCGGCGCCCGAACGTGATTGAAACCGCGATCCACGAACAGAGACAAAGACCAGCCATCTTGTTTGAGCTTCTTGCTGAGTTTCAACACTGGGGAGAGGATGAGGCTCCTCCTGGCCAGCCATCCATCCAGAATGTGAGTCAACGGCGTGGCCTGCTGGATATTAGGAGTATCACACCCAGCACCAGAAAATGACTGTCAGAGCATATTAACCCTTTCAGATCGCTCCAAAAAGACACAGAGAAGAATTTCCGATGTTTTTTTTTTTTTTATTATAATTTATATCAAAAGTCCGGGAATAGACGGCGTGGCTGATGGGACCCAGTAGGAAGTCCGAGGGAGTACGGCCAGGCTTAGAAGGTGTTAAGGGGAAACCTTGAAATTTGAAAGTTTGAGAACCACTGCTCTAAGAGACAAGGACGAATAAACTGACATCCCTCTCTCAAGTTTTTCCTGTAGCATCTTCCCGTTTTCTTCATCTCCATACTCTCTCTTTCAACAGATCCACCCCCGGTCTCGCTGGTTCCAAATGAGCAGCAGTTGGCCAGACTCACTGACTACGTGGCTTTCCTGGAGAACTGATAACCCCTCCTCCTCCGACCAAGACCACCTCCTCCATCCTCCTCTGCTGGGAGGAGACCCTCCTTGCTGTCACCAGGATCCCCCTCTTGGATAAGATACCGTACACATGCAGAAGACGCTCATACAGTACATGCACACGTATTTTTTTTTTATATATACTTAATTGAGTCAAGAACTTGTAACATTCTCTTTAAATGCCTTTTCATTTCATTTCATTTTAAATGTTAATTCCCTATGTTACGGACATTTCGACCCATTTTCATTTTTTTTGTGTGCATACCTTCACCTACATAAAACACAAAACAAAAACACAGAGGGAAAAAGACAAAACAACATAACCTATGTACACACACATAATCCACAAAACAAAAACAAAACAAAACAAAAAATATGCAGAGACCAAAAAATAAAATAAAAAAAATAAGATAAAGAGGCTTTTTTGTTTGATGATTGTGTCTGAAATACTTTTGGTTTGAACAAAAATACAATACATGTGTATTTTAAGGCATGATTCGACTTGACTCGCCTATTTAAATCTACAGAATGATAGAGCTTCTTCTTTTTGACCGTACCTTCTTCTTCCCTTTCAGATTATTATTTTGACTTCACGATGATGTTTCTTTTGTGATTCTTGTTTAGTTTGTTTCCTAGCTGATTCTATGTCCAGCACTTGGACCCAAGCTCAAACTAGACAAAGATATCATAGGAGATTGAATTCTCAACTCTTGTCTAGGTGGTGGTCAGTACAACATGGTCGCCATATAGAATAAACAGAAACGAAAAAAGACAATAATAATCTCCTCAGGTGACAGAAGTCTTTGCACGCATTGCCATTGATTAATATGATACATCAGAGTCCAATACATGCAGTTCCGCTGCATGAGACTTGGTTAGGCTTGTGGGCCTAAAACTCATCTCATAACTTCTCCCATCTTTAGATGTTAGCGTTTGATGTTTTGTTTTGACTGATGAATAAATATTTTGATGTTTGTAATTCAGAATTCGTCTCTTCTTCAGAAGTACTTTATTTTCATCTGATCAACTGCAGATCGCTTCAAGATGTTTTGAGGAGGGTTTGAATTTATTCAGAATCCTACGTACTGTGACATGAACACAAGCCCAGTTTGTATTTTTAGCATGTTGGACCCACAAAGAAACACATGAGGGAAGGCAAGAAATGTGATATGACCATAATTATTATTATTATTTTTTGGATGAAACGTCCAGATATTTTACACACACACACACACACACACACACACACACACACACACACACACACACACACACACACACACACACACACACACACACAGTTAATACAAATGGATAATTCTTTCCATTATTTCTCAGCAGAAAACGTAAGAACAAGTCAGTATAGGATTGGTTCTGGTCTATTTATAGCAAAGATTCATCTTGTCAAAGGGACTTCAATTTGGACTTTATTATACTAGTAAGACACCTCAGAGTGACATGCGACCTCAGGGTGACATGCGACATCGCCCTAAAGGGCGAGGTCGCGCCAATCCTTGGCCATCTGGCCAGTGATTTATATGGGACCAGTTACTCATAATTATGTATATTATAATATGTATGCCCATACATGGAGATCCCTATCTGAACCAGCCACACAGATATGGGCCATGCCTTTGCCATCTGGCCAGTGATATATTTCAATGACATCAGGGATACCCATATGGACTGTCACTGTGATATCACCTGTGATGTCACAGTGACAGTATGAATATCCAGGGTTTGATTTTTGATGAGGTGATTTCACGTGACACCACTTCCAGTACGGAAAGACACGTGACATCACTTCCTGTACTGAAAGACGGACGGACGGACGGACGGACAGACAGACAGACAAGCTACGACATTTCTCATCGTATACTTAACCACACACAATGGCCCAGTTCCACATACAATGCCTCAAATAAGTTACTTGAATTCCATTTGCTTCTCATCACCATAATAAGTTATTTTCAATCTGTCCTAGTGGATGTTAGGGCGGGGGATTTAAATATTTACGTACCATGTCATGAAGTTAAGTTTCTACAGTACTACGAATATAATTTAGGGCTGTTGTGGATGAAAAATGTATTTATATGGGTGACCTGAGCCAAAATTCAGATTAGACCAGAGGTTCTAATCTGAATTTTGAGTCAGTTTAGGTTACATGTTAAAATACAACATACTGTAAAGTGTAAACTGTATATTGTTGTTGGGCAGAAACCGTTTGTGCACAAAAGCATTTACTTATCAGAAAATGAGGAAACAAGAAGTCTTTTTGATCAAATGTTATCATTTGACACAAGCTCTTGTTGCTAATTGCTTTTCATTGGTTGAATATCTAACCATGCACTGTGATGTGATGCTTTCTGAGCTATTTTCACTACAGTACTTCACTGTCATGAGAAAATATACAAATTGGCATTCTTTTTTAGTTATTGTTTCTTTATTCAAAGTGTTGTTATATGAAGTTATTCAAGGTTTCTCTAAGTAACACTTTGTGACACTCAGGTTTCTGCCTGACAGTGAAGATATGCTTATATGTAACGGTAACTTAGTAGACAAGGTGTGAAAATGTAAAATCAGTTTGTTAAGGCCTACTATCTGGCTACCATCTGCACGTCAGTGCAATATAGCCTGCCAACTCTTCTCCTGTTCAAAAGGATTAGAGAAACAACTCGGTAGGATTTATTTGATCCACAGTTCTAACTTCAAGCTGCTATAAAGCAGGAAGCAGCAGACATTGCGTTTGTTTTGATCACGCAAACGACAAGGCCACCCGCCACGTTTGAGACGCTGGCAAAGGAAGACGTTTATTTCGCCAGACGGTTTGCTTTGCTTCTCCTTGAATGTTTCACACGGACCCACGTTTCATTTGAAGTCCAGTCCAGTGAAACCATGGCAACAACAGATCATGTTTCCATGAGTGCCTGGACCTGTGTACTGTTTACAAGCTGACATTAATTTGAAGAACTAGGCAGGGGGTCAAGTAGCATTTAATTAATGTGATGGCCTTTTGGGATATATATATATAGCTGTCTGTCTACAGTACTCTGATGTCATACTGTAGTACTGATGTCACACACTGGCCTGGACACGGAACACCATGGGCATAGGACATGGAACACCTTATATGGGAATAAATGGGTGACACAGTGCCCACATTTCTGACATCACTGATACCGCTGCCTGTACTGCGCATGTGAATAGAAACATTTCCATGCTGAAACAATACCCAAAATTTGGAGATGACTCCTAGATTAAATCCGTCATATATATGTGTGCACACCCCCCGGGCAAGGTCCTTGTGTGTGTGTGTGTGTGTGTGTGTGTGTGTGTGTGTGTGTGTGTATGAAGTCGATCCCCAAATAAGTATTTTATTTGTGAATTTTGAATCTCTCATCCACCAGTCTGTGGCCTGTCTGTTGCTGTTTGGATCTCCATATCTGGGCAAGACTGATTTCAACAATATGATGTCAGAGATCCCCATAGTGTTTTTCAGCGTTCCTAAGCGCTCCTACATCTGGCTGTATGTACCCGGTACTTATTATATGTATATAATATGTATGTCCCACACTTGGCTCATTTCCCAAGCTTCGCGGGACGCTTAATGAAATTAACTCATAAATAGCACTGCTCACTTCACACTGGGTGTGATTTCTTTCTGTTAAGAGCAGGTTGACTTCAATGTATATATAGCCCTAGCCCTCCTCTGTGGTTCATCTCAATTGTAACCTATACATAGCAACGCTATATGTCTGTGTGTGCGTTCTGTGTAAACAAACACGTGTACACACCAGCACATGTCCTGGCATGAATATTGCTGCTGGACCACATGGCTGTGAGCGAGAGAAGGTAACTCAATCTGGCCCCATTTAGTGATTTACTGCTGAGGCTTAGAGGCACTCACAACGTTCTCATATACCTGGGGGGGGAGAAACCTCTACATTTGTACATGTTGTTGCAGACAGATGGACAACAAGCGTTCGCATGCACTTGCACCGCTGGCACTGACTCAGCTCTGATTAGCTAAACTCAGCCACAGTGGTTTGCAGCGTTAATTTTGTTGACTAAAACTATGACTTATAATGTCCGTCGACTACCTTTAGGCTTTACCGTCCATTGAACTCAATGGACGGGGAAAGGTTCACTCGTTCTTGATAGATAATGTGTACCGATTTGCCTGATGTTTGGACAAAATCTGTAGGAGTAACATTAAAAACTGGAGGAGTAACATTAAAAATATATGTTTAGCAAATATCAGCCTCCTGGTGGCACTATAGCAGGCCAATGTGAAAAGTGTGTAAGCACAGTTTCACGTTGATCGGGCCAACGGTGCCAGAGATTAGCCACACATGGACGGACAGACGGGCAAAATCATAGTCTCGGCCCCTCCTTCGGCCTGGCGGAGACAATGAAGAAAGAGTCATTCCTCAGAAATGTCGCAGGGTCGGCAAATACTAAATCATTCTTTATAGGGCCCTACTTAAAGGCTTCTTATCAGAGCTGTAATGTTGAGTACTATGAAGGGAGTGCGAAGCCAGCAAAGGTTTACAGCGGTGGGAGATATATTGAGGATGTCAGAGGAATGTTGAGAAGCAGCTGGAGAAGCTTTGATGTTGAGGACATAGGGGTCAAACGCTGGCAGACTTCAGGAATAGACCGTTGTGAGCTTTTTATGGAAGTCTTGTTATATTGGGAGTGAGGGTCCGAAACAATGCAACACAAGCAGCCTGCCCTACTGGTTTACTAAAATAACTAAATACAGTATAAGTGTAGCTGTCCCAGAGACAGGTATTTTGTAATATTTTTTTTTGGTTTATCTGTACATGTGCAAATGGTGACTATTTTTATTTGGGTGATATACAGCATTGTGTAATTGTATGGTAATTGTTTTCTGTTGCCCATTGTATGGCAATATGGCATGGTCACATTCGGTGTATATTAGAGGCCACCTGCTGGGGTGCAGGTAATCAGAAGATGAGAACAGAGTGAGTGTGGTAGAGAGAGGAGCTCTCTGTCTCTCGGTGTTAGAGTCTCTTTAAATATGAAGATTAAAAGACAGAGTAAAAAGAGGTCTCTACAAATTAAGATAAAGAAAACGTTATCTACTCCTAAATATTGGGTGCAGAAGCCGCACACGTTATGTCACCTTTTATTGTTTGGTTGTCATTTCACCTGTCATTGTTTATACATGAAATGTTTAATTGTTCAATTCATTGCATTGTCTTATAGTTTTGTGTAACTGATCGGCATTGCATTGTTTAATTCATTTGTTGCGACTGAAGGTCGCAGTATACCATGAGAAATGTCTCAGCTCGTCTCCGTCTGTGTTTGTCAGTCAGTCAGTCAGTCAGTCAGTCAGTCAGTCAGTCAGTCAGTAAGTACACATTTTTACAGTCTATGGTTCTATGGGTTTGTCACTCTGACATCATGCTCTGATGTCACTGTGATGTCAGGGGAACCACTCTTAACAGAATCGGTTTGCCGCTCTGACATCACGCTCTGGCTTAATGTCCCTTTTATGCCCATATATTTTATGCCCATATATAGTCGACAATGTGGTGTCAGAACATGCCCATATATGGAGATCCCTGTCCCGATGACATCAATATCAAGGGCATATCTGGGATATGCCCATATTTGGTAATGCCCCATATATGGGCATGTTCTGACATCACATTGTTGACTATCATGCATGAATCTCCATATATGGGTAACTGGTCCGATGTACGTATATCACTGGCCAGATGGTCAAGAATTGGCGTGACTTGCCCTTTAGGGCAAGGTTGCATGTTGTCCTGAGGCGTCTTACTAGTATATTTGTTTGTAACGCATTGTGGTAAAAAATATTTGTTCCTGCAGTTTCATTATGAGTAAAAACATGGGTGTGAACAACATTCGGAGGTTAATCCATTCTGTACTGGAAGATGCGTTTCTAAGCAGTTATAACAAGTATTAGCCTACTGTAATTTGTAACTGTAACTGTGACGTTTCCTTTGTAGTCATACTTTTCCCCTGGTATTTCAGTCTGTAAATCAATCCTTTAAATTTGAGTGTTTTGAATCATTTAAATAAATGAGAGAACCTCTTCCAAAGTTTACATTGGGAAAAACACAAGCATTGACTGAAGGGGGCCAAAATGTAAACAGAGTAAACATGTGAAGTGCAACTGTGATAAGAAAATGGCCAGTAGGGGTCAGGCCTTCACTTGGAAATAGACTTGACCAAATTAACTACCTGACTATGGCTACTGCACACATATACTCTCACCACATACTAAAAAGTGTCATAGAAGTTTATAAAGCTTTCACCCAAAATGCAATAATCAATATCAAAAGAGAATCTGCGTTCTCTGTCTGTGTGAGTGTGTGCATGTGTGAGAGAGGTCCTGAGAAAGAGAGTTTTTTTTTTGTAGATATTTTCATTAAGAGTGCAGCGGGGTCAAAGTGTTTCCATGTGGGACGGTGAGTCATCCACATGAGACGGGAGAGGAGGACACTCCAAGAGGATGTGTGGGAGAGAGTAGGAGAAGAGGATGATGTGTGAGAGAGAGAGAGAGAGAGAGAGAGAGAGAGACATGGGGGAGGGAGTCCGGGAAAAGAGAGTTGATGAGAAGAGGGTGGTTGGAACTGCTGAAGACAGCTCCTACAGTGGAAAGAGGATGAGAGAAATTCATATGAAATTAATATTATGTCTTCAGTGGTGTCGCTACTGTGTGTCCATGTAGGTCAGTGGCTCTCAACCTTTTCAGGCCGCGACCCCCCAAATAATCATATTTTAACTGGGGACCACCCTCCCTAACGAGCACAAAGAGTTGAGGCATTACATTTTGTATAACACAGTTCTATTGTGAAAATAGCCGATCGTTGTGAGCATGTAGATCGGCTATTTTCACTGTTTCAGCCTCTAATATTTGACAATTTGACCAATGTATGATTTGTCATTTTAGATGTATTAAAAAGTCCTTCAATTGTCACTTTAGAAATGTGCAGATACCCTCTATACACTCAAACGTTATGTTGGTTTGTTCACTGTTGAGTGAGAAAACAATGTTTCACATTAAGTTAATCATCTGGGGACCCCCCCAAATAATTTGGGGACCCCCTGGGGGTCTCAACCCACAGGTTGAGAACCACTAATAATGATGATCCGGTTTTTTAATCACCTGGGTGTTGAAATGTCTCATTGCATTGAGGGCCAGCACACATTCCTTAATAGGCCTACTAATGTCATGCAAGGAGCATGACATTCCACTTTATAATTGATCGCTATTCAGTGAAATCCTCATCATTCATTTAATTTGTGGATTAAAACAGACCCGATTATGTACAGTACAGCGGGTGTCTTCTCTCTCTCATGTGTGAAATCTCTAAACAATTCATCTAGTGAGGAGCAGCATTGCAGCAGACCGGATGCAGAACAAAGTGACGTTTAGCAATGACCACAGCTGTACTATGTAATGAACTGTTTCTGAGTTAAAAATTGGGACTGGAACATTTTTAAAGGATTCTATGAGGGACATTTGGGTCTTGTTTGGAGAATTTGTGTGGATCTTTGAAGTCTGTCTACTACGTTGATCATAGCAACAGACTGCTGTCTCATCATGTGGTCATTGTTTATGGAGCGAATAAGCACAATATGAACACAGATCAAAGGGTATGAATTAGACAAAAGGCTATTTTAAATACATATCCAGCAACTATACGTTTCAAAAGTATTTTTTCAGGTCATATGCTGATAGTCTGTGAAGGTCATCGGCTATACCATTTAGTAGCCTCCATTTCCCTGACCACAGATTTAACAACAAACTGTTTTAGCCATTTTCTAACTGTGGATGGATCAGAAAGACAACATGTGTTTGCTTCGGGAATAAACACTTTTGGATACGTAGGCTACATCACTTCCAGACACACATCAGCACCTACTCTGCCAACACAGTGCATGTTGCAACCCCATTCTCATGGAAGTGGAGCATGCGATGCAGGGGTGTCGCACCAAATTCTGGGCCCTTCATTCTTCAAAGGGGGAGGGGGTTTAACCCATTTAGACTGGGAACGCATTTTTCTGTGCTTTAACTATTGAAAAATAGCAGATATACAAGCTCACAGTGCGGCACCGAGTGCCACGCTGCAAGCGTCTAGATCTGCTATATTTATTTTAATCGTGAACATTTGTGCAAGTCTTTGAATATATATATATATATATATATATATATATATTAAACTATTAAACTGTCTTTCTATGTCAGTGGTGCTCAAACGTTTTCGTGTCAAGGACCCCCAAAATGCTACTTTTCAAAAATAGCAGATCTACAAGCTCGCTGCGTGGCACTCGGTGCCGTGCTGTGAGCTTGTATATCTGCTATTTTTCAAAAGCTAAAGTATAAAATAATTAAGGCCGCTCTACCTTGGGCCCTAGTAACTCCCACTTTTCCCCCCTTGTGACGCCCCTGACCTCGCCCTGCTGAAAAAAGTGCATGTTGCAACCCCATTCTCATGGAAGTGGAGCATGCGATGGATTTTTCTTTTCGGCGCAGCTGTTTTTCTGTGTCATGTGACCTCTGTAAAGAGTTCTCAGATAAAGGCTCTCCGGGTTCCCTGCCCTCTCATCCTCGGCCCAGAAGATTTCCTAATACACTGTTAAAACTTTAGCTGTCCCCCGGGACGCTGATTGGCAGCGAGCGGCACACATGACTGCCAAGAGGTGAAAGGGTCTGTAGCAACTCATAATGTAATAACGGCTCATAATGTAATAAGGGCTCATAATGTAATACGAAAAATGTAATAAAAACTCATAATGTAATAATCAGCTCATAATGTAATAAAAGAACGAGCGCATAACGTAATAATGGATTTTTCAATAATGTAATAATGTAATAACGTGTTACATTAAGAACCTCCACATAGGAGGCTCATAATGTAATAAAACGTCATAATGTAATAATGTATTTTTATTACATTATGAGCTGATTATTACATTATGAGCTTTTATTACATTTTAATTATTACATTATGTGCATGTTTTTTATGACATTATGAGCTGATTATTACTGTAGGAGCCAAGCTGGTTAAATGGTATTTGGGCACTTGGTTAATTTGGGTTAATTAATTGGCTATTTGGTGGAGGCACCCATTGGCACCTCATTTTGTGGGAGTGTCTCTGAAGGTGGCCTCAAGGGGTTACAAAAGACACTTCTCCCATGCTCACCTTCAAGGCTGGTTTTGGTCCATGGAGGTAGGGTGAGCTGGGGGAGTGAAACTTTTGTTGACCGCACACGCACTTTTCATAGCTTTAAATCGTACTTTTATTGTTGTAATTTGCTCACTGATTATTTATTTTCATACACAGATTTATTGCATTTTTATCGTATAATTGTAATAATTGGTGTCACTGAGAATTCAAGTAAAGCATTTTAAAACTTATGAGCGATCTTGTGGATGTGAGTGTTTTAATGTGCGCGTCATACAGTCTTTTAACCTCCCATGCTTAGCCTACCGGCTCTTTTAACTATTGGGGTTATTAGCAGCCGCAACAATTACATTATGAGTTTTTATTACATGTTTTTATTACATTATGAGCCCTTATTACATTATGAGTTGCTACACACCCTGCCAACTGTGTTGATGGAGAATGGATCAACTATCTGCTAAACATGCAGCAAATGAATACATATGGGGATCATTTAGCTGTACAAAGAGCATCCACAATGTTCAACATACAGTTCGTGATTGTATCGACACTGGGTGTTGATGCAACATCGATAATATCCCCATGTGGTCAGTATGACGACAGTCTGCCATTGCTAGTTCTGGGCCACTTTGCCGAAGGTCATGGGGACCATTATGTAAGCCTTGATGGACCAGTCACACACTTGATTCAAAGAGTCCAGGAAGCAGAGGAGAGCGCACCACTTCAATCTGTCCCTCACTCTGGCCTTAAGTCTAGCCCTCACTCTGGCCCTGACTCGGTACCTCATTCTGGCCCTGACTCTGTCCCTCACTCTGGCCCAGGGCCGGATTTATAATAGGGCTTGACGTGCTAAAGCTAAGCTAAGCTAAGCTAACGTCGCTGTCTGTAATGACTGGTAGTATGCACAACTCTAAAAGAACTGGTGCACTATTGTGTTGGAGTGGCTCAGTGCGGCTGCAGAGTTAAGGTGCTATCTATCCCTGATTGATTGATTGATTGATTGATTGATTGATTGATTGATTGATTGATTGATTGATTGAAGACTTTATTAGAAGTTTGCAAAGGAAAAGGTTCATGACAGTGCAGTTCACTGGTACAAGGTCAACTAAAGGGAGATCCTAGTAAGCTTTTCAGCTTATTTGCACAGGAAACCTTCATGTATCTCATATAACAACTGAGACCACACTATTAAGTAGGGTGACCAGAAGTCCCGGTTTGGCCGGGACTGTTCGTTTTCAAGCTGCGTGTCCCGGTGTCCGGACAAATATCTCAAATAAATATCACTAATATGTCCCGCTTTTCAACATTCACTACAAAATTGTGCCAATAATATCTGTTTTTAGTGGTTGCATAGACATTTATCATGTTCTTTTCACGAAGATATGCTCAACTAACCAATCAGAAAACATGTACAAATTCATTGCGCGTCTGAATTCAACGCTGAGGCTGTTTGTCAATCACTCACTACCTGTTTGCAACCCTGCGGTGTATGTGCGCTTGCACGAATGTTAGAGAATGGGCACGCACGTGCGCGATAACGTGCACATTGCTTTTAGGGTCTTGATTTTAGGCAACAGTGGTTCGCGTCCCGGTTTGAGCGGCTGAAAATATGGTCACCCTACTATTAAGTCATTATGCTAATGTATGGACGTCTCTGTTGTTTCATACACCATCTTTGGGCATATTCTACACTATTGTTATTTATAATTTGAGGCTACCTGTTTGATTGATGTTTTTGTGGGATAGAGAAGTCAGGGCTTGTAGTTACTGGACTGTCAAAATTGTAGCTACCTGATACTGTATGCTGGTGAAAAAGGGGGGAAAAATCAAACCAAGTTTGAAGTGAGAGGTGGTGCGTGTGTCCCATAATGACATTATCCGTTCCTATCTCCTGCCCTGCTCTGCCCTCACTCTGGCCCTGACCCGGTACCTCACTCTGGCCCTAAGTCTGGACAGATCGAAGAGGTGCGCTCTTTGAATCAAGTGTGTGACTGGTCCATCAAGGCTTACATAATGGTCCCCATGACCTTCGGCAAAGTGGCCCAGAACTAGCAATGGCAGGCTGTCGTCATACTGACCACATGGGGATATTATCGATGTTGCATCAACACCCAGTGTCGATACAATCACAAACTGTATGTTAACAACATTGTGGATGCTCTTTGTACAGCTAAATGATCCCCATATGTATTAATTTGCTGCATGTTTAGCAGATAGTTGCTCCATTCTTCATCAACAAAGTTGGCAGGGTGTGTGGCAACTCATAATGTAATAAGGGCTCATAATGTAATAAAAACATGTAATAAAGACTCATAATGTAATAAACACCTCATAATGTAATAAAAAACAAGTGCATAATGTAATAATTAAAATGTAATAAAAGCTCATAATGTAATAATCAGCTCATAATGTAATAAAAAATACATTATTACATTATGAAGTTTTATTACATTATGAGCCTCCTATGTGGAGGTTCTTAATGTAACACATTATTACATTATTACATTATTGAAAAATCCATTATTACGTTATGCGCTCGTTTTTTTATTACATTATGAGCAGATTATTACATTATGAGTTTTTATTACATTTTTCTTATTACATTATGAGCCCTTATTACATTATGAGCAGTTATTACATTATGAGTTGCTACAGGGTCTTTTAATATTACCCCCCCAGCATGCATTCTGACCCATGTTGTGTTCATGTCCCGATGTCGAGTCGAGGTCTTCACCTTGAGACCTCTGGGTCATTTGCTGAGGTAATCGAGTGAGCAAATGATTGCAGACAACTGACCGTGGCCAACAAATCAAAGACTACCAGCAAGGAGCGTTTGGGTGCTTTGAATGGCCACTCTTTCCATATTTTCGATGATTGAGAAAGACTGTTTCATGAGAATCATATCAAACTGAAACAAAGACAAAGGCCTCTTACTGCCAAGGACCATTGCTGCAGTAAAGAGTTCATTAACAGAGTTCAAACTGACAGGACCTACAGTACTTTTTTCCAAAAGACGACAAGTCCTTCTACTCCCCTCAAGGTTTCTGAGAAGTCTGATTTATTGCGACCGAAGGTCGCATATACTCTGAAAAACCGTGTCGCTTGAGTGTCCTTCCTTCCTTCCGTAACCTCTGTGATGTCAGTGTGATGTCAGCGAGTTGTGACATCACTTCCTGTACGGGGCGGCTAAACGAAATGTGGATAACACTATATATGGAGATAGTCCAGTCCATCATGTCATATGGGACTACCGTCATAGACAGTAGCCAAAAGAGAAGGATACACAAGACTAAGAAAGACAAAAAAAAGGAGGAGGAGGATAAAGATACCAAAAGGAGAGAGAAGAAAGGGTGTACAATGTGTCTCAGAAAAGAAAAGGAGGTGGCAACGGGGGCTGTTAGATAAAGTTATTAGGCCTGGATCCGACTTTAAAGGCCACTTTTAACCGCACAGATTCGTCGACGATTCGGCGGCGGAAGGCGGCGGATAGCGTCGGTTGCCGAACGGGAGCTCATCGTCAGGTTTTCGGCAGCGGGTCGGGAATGTTATCGACCGAAAACTGGAAAACTGGACTTGCCCGGTTTTGTTGAGTCGGTCCCTTGCCCGTCGGCAGTGAAATGAGCCAACGAGAGCGGATAAAAGACAACACACAATCCGCTGATAGCTATCTGTTTGGCATACATACTGTTTCCACACAGTCACAGAGGACACCGAGACAACACACTACACACAACTGAATAAGTGGGCTAGTAATAGTGCAGCAGTTGCCCGTGTTGTTGTTTTTTTTTTTCTTCTCCTCTGCACGGAGAACAGTCACGTACAGAGTGCCTCCGTGCCTACTAGTGGTTAGATTACCTCCTCTTTCAGCTGTGAAAAGCTGGATGTGTGCTTCAGCGTATGACGGTGCGTGTCGAGCATAGCAGACATACAAGCTCACAACGCTTCAAGTTCCGACATGTTGTGAGCTTGTAGCTCTGATATTTTCAATGCGCGACGTCACACCATCGGATCGTATGACAAAATAATACAACTGCACACAGCAGCGGAGGCAGAACGCTGAAGCAGCAACAAGCTGTTGTGAAAGTGTCAGATCATGATACAATTTTAAAGGATTATGATTGGTTTTAAAGGTTGTTCTACTTTATCCAAATAAATATTAATAATAGGCTTAATAACAGCATTTTCCGACAGCGACGGCATGCAGGGACGATCAACTATGGAGTGAAAATAGCCTTTCAGACTACTGCCACCTCCTGGTTTGGAATGGTATTTCATGCGATCTCTCCGCGCATGCGCACAATTGCATACAGTAAGTACAGTCGGCATACAGTCGGCAGACGAAGTTCTGTGCAGTTCTTTGCAGTCCTTTGCAAGTTCTTTGCAGTCCTTTGCAAGTTCTTTGCAGTCCTTTGCAGACTTTTTGGTGTGGAGAGGCCTTAAGTCGACGCACAGGATTCCAGAAGTGTAGCGCTTATTCGCTCTTGTATCAAACTGGTACTCGAAACGTTCTTAGAATTTAATATATATTTTCTAAAGTAAATATGGGGGCGGCTGTGAAAAAAAGAGAAGAATAAAAAAGAAAAAAAGGAGGAGGAGGATAAAGATACCAAAAGGAGAGAGAAGAAAGGGTGGATGAGGTACAATGTGCGGTATCCTCCTTGTCAAGCTCGACGTTGGTCCTTTGGACCTATACATGGAGAAATGGAGCGAACCTGTTTGGCCCAAACATGGAGATGTGGTACAGAATGACTCATATATGGGCATAAAAAGTATGTCATGTGACATCACTTCCTGTACAGACAGTCAGACAGACAGACAGCCATTGACTCCGGCCTAACAATGGCTACTGTCTATGACGGTAGTCCCATATGACATGATGGACTGGACTATCTCCATATATAGTGTTCTCCACATCTCCATGTTTAGGCCCTATCGCTCACACCCTAGGTGGGGTTGGCGATAGGGCCTTTCTGTGTGGAGTTTGCATGTTCTCCCCGTGTCTCCTAGGGTTGATACCCTCACAAAAACATGAACAAACTCCCCCCAGAATGATAACAACTAGAATCGTCAGAGAAACGCTGTGGTTGGCCAGATAGTCAAGAATTGGCGCGACCTCGCCCTTTAGGGCGAGGTCGCATGTCACCCTGAGGTCGCATTCCACCCTCAGGTGTCTTACTAGTACTTCATCATATACTTCATCAATCATACGACTGTGTCTTATAGAGCTTATAGAGCTGCTACGTTTGGCACGCAACACCGCTGTACGGTGGGCATTAGAGAGGGAGACAGAGGCAGAAGAATTCGACTCATGCAGTTAAATCCTTTGTCAAACAGCAATTCATTCATTCATTCATTATACGGTAGGTTTTAGATCAAATGTGAATTACAGTCAAAGAGTTCAGGTACACAGCAACATCCGCTGTTCGTTTGTGTAGTGTAGTGTGACAGTTTGCTGTTTACTGACAGGCTAACAAGAGCATTTTTTATTTCATTTAATTAAGTGTCCCACTGGCTGTGACTCAGACGCTCCACATGTTAAGGTCTGTATTCCCAGACTCATCAAATAGCTGTTTTGCCTTTTTTAGTAGCAGTTCTTAGTGTTATTACTCATATACCAGATGTCTGATATGTTAACCTTGAAAGATGTTTTGGATCTTCAATATTCAGAATCAGAAATGCTTTATTCTGTTATGCCCATCCATTCTTATGGAAATACTAAATCACAAATGAACGTACATATACTATTCAGTTGCTCTACAAACAAAATGTTTGTCCATCGCAGGGTTAAACCAAATCATTGGATTGTGGTTCCCAGTGAGTCATCACTAACATACTGTTATTCCATGCACTGTTATATTATGTTTCCATCATAAGAATTCTGTGGATATTTGAGGTAGCAGAGGAAACCTTTACATACTGTTAGACCAGTAATATTGTGTTGTATGACATTCTTCACATAATAGTATGAAAAAATTACCTTTGGACGTCAGCTTTGGATGCCTTCTACTTGCATTCAGATGACTTTACGGGAAGAACAGACAAGTTCAATTTCAATGTATTTTGATGCTGTTATTCATATTTGTTAAACTATCCTTACCCATTCGATCTCGGTCCGCTCACGTCTAGAGATCGCCTATTTATGAACTGTATTTATCCAGTTCCCATATTCAGCCTTATGTATATGCCTTGATATTATAATGCATCATTATCACGTGATGTGTCACGTGAGGCTTGACCAATCATGGAGACACCACCCGTTGCCCCTCTCTGATTAGCTACGGGCATAAAACACAGAAACACACATAAACACAGACACATGAAAAAGTAAAGGCATTTGGAATTTACAGACACTTGTAAACATGTAAGTATGAGATGGAACCCATCCCACTATTTCAAAGCTTAGATAGATAGATACTGTAGATAGATAGATAGATAGATAGATGACTGCCAAGAGGTGAATGGATCTTTTAATATTACCCCCCCAGCATGCATTCTGACCCATGTTGTGTTCATGTCCTGATGTCGAGGTGAGGTCTTCACCCAGACCCAAAGGTCTCAAGGTCTGAGGTAATTGAGTGAGGAAATGATCGCAGACAACTGACCGTTGCCAATAACTCAAAAACTAGCAGCAAGGAGTGTTTGGGTGCTTTGAATGGCCACTCTTTCCATATTTTTGACGATAATAAATTGAGAAAGACCGTGTTTCATGAGAATCATATCCAACTGCAACAAAGACAAAGGCCTTTTACTGCCAAGGACCATTGCTGCAGTAAAGAGTTTATTAACTGAGTTCAAACTGACAGGACTTTTTTCCCAAAAGATGACAAGTCCATCCACTCTCTCAAAGTTTCTGGAAAGTCTGATTTATACTTCATCATATACTTCTACTCTATATGGTCTATCTGCATTTTGCTGAGGACCCCCTGGAGATACTTCAAGGACTCCTGGCGGTCCTCGGACCACACTTTGAGAACCACTGCTATAAACCCATGAGTTGGATTTGTACACCACATATCCCAAATCCTATTTGTGGTGGTATTTGATTCTTAATTTATTAATTACAACAATCATTAAGGGAAAAGAAAATGACTAAATCGGCACTTCAGTACTGGACACTTAACAGTCTTGCCTTTGGCGAGTTTTTCACCATTTCCGTTACAAATGGTCCTCATGTTTTAAAGGATATAATTGTGTTACATTCAGATGTTTCCAATCCACCCCTGAGGCCAGTGATTTCTCTCTCCAGGAATCTGCCTGGATGCAGATGGTGTTGTTCTTGATTGCGTGGTCATTATCCACTTGCACCATGACGCCATGGGCTTTGCGAGCTGTTAAAGCTCTTACCAGGATCATTGTAATTGTGACACTTCGGTGTTCTGTTTAGTTTTGCACCTCACTTGTTGGTTCTAATAGAGCAGTGATTCCCAGACGTTTTAGCTGAAGACCCAAAAGGGAAATCAGATGTTTGCATGGGACCCAAACTAGTGAAAATAGCAGAGCTACTATTTTTACGACTTCTTGAAAATGTGTTTTCTAATTTAGGGAATTTCTTGATTATTTATTTTATTTTATTCATGAAATTCTTTTTGAAAAAAGTTAGAATTTGTTTCCAACTTTCAAAATGTATGACGTTTTGTGGAAATCTTTAGAAAATATTTTAAAATATTAATAATAATGAATTACCAAATTTTGTAAACAAAAGATAAAGAGATATTTACTCACTCATGGATATGTCCTGAAATGGAGTAAGAAACTCGAAAATAGCTGTTGTATACATTGCATCGGGACACATTGTGATCTTGTAGATTGGCAATTTTTTTTGACAAAAACAATATGTTGACCAATCTTCTCTTATGGGGTGACATCTTTTCAAATGGGGTCCGCCTTCAAATATAAAATATGAAAAGGTTTCAGAACCATTGTTGGAAGCATCTTAGCTAAATGTTCTTCATCCACATCTTTTATTGCTTGCTGTGTACTGTAGGCTATTTGTGTAGTACAAGAACATATACACAAATACATGCAGCAATTTGAAAAAAGACCCAGGACAGGTGTGTTAATGTGGTCTGCTGGTTGAATCAGTAGTGGTTCCTCGTCCATTACATAACTCTGCTGCATATGATATTATGTAAGTTACTCCATTTCAAAATGACGTCTTCACAGTTATATCTACTGAAACATTACTGGCATCTCTCTCCTCTCCACCATGGCCTCGAAACCCCAAAGTAACATAAGTCTGTTTGACTCCCGGATCTCTAGTGCAGCGGTTCTCAACCTTTTCAGCCCGCGACCCCCAAAATAATCATATTCTAAATGGGGACCCCCCACTTTGACAAGCACAAAGAGTTGAGGCATTACATTTTGTATAACAAGGTTCTATTGTGAAAATAGCAGATCTACATGCTCACAACACCTCACAAGCATGTAGATCAGCTATTTTTACAATTTCTAATATTTTGACAATTTGTCATTTTAGAGGTATTAAAAAGTCCTAAAATTGTCACTTTAGAAATGTGCAGAATACCTCAAACTTTATGCTGGTTTGTTTACTGTTGAGTGAGAAAACAATGTTGCACATTAAGTTAATCATCTGGGGACCCCCCAGAATCATTTGGGGACCCCTCTGGGGGTCTCAACCCACAGGTTGAGAACCACTGCTCTAGCGTTAAGAGTTAATGGTTTGTAACGGTTCTACCACTGCCTTTGCATTAATAGTGGGTTTACAGGTGTTACGATTGACCTCAGAGCTGCAGGGTCCACAGTGGGGGACAAACTGCTGGTCTGGCAGGAAATTGAACACAGAACTGTAAAACTATACTTTGTGTTTTAGTTTAATTGAGAGAATCTATAGTTACAACATGTGATGATAAGTTGACATTCTTTGGCATGCTCACTCAAAAGACTACAAGGAGATAATTGATACAATAAAAAAGGAGGAAATGAGGAGAATCAAGATAATAAGATACATTATAAATAAAAGATAATAAAATAAACATTAAATACGTTTTCAGACATCTTACATATACGTGCCTATATTCGTACTGTAGGCCATACACGTTCTAGGGAAACTATGATTTTAAAACGATTAACACAGTTACTAGATATCACTATCTAGAACAGCCACTAGTGATATAAATGATAAAACCGACTCTATATCAACATAACCCTCTGAAATTAAGTATGGGAGTATTTCAGAACAAATCAAGAACATTTAATTCACCTTGCTGTTTCCATTACGTTTGGAAATTTGAAAGCACAAAGTCAGAAAGTCTGCTTTCATGCCGTGAGAAAAATAGAGCCCACAAAATAACATCCAAAGGTTTGTGGGCATGCTGTGAATTCGCAGCAGCTGGAAATGTGGTGTCCATATTGGTAATGTCATGTGACATACGTAGGTAGTTACTGTGGGTGGGGAGAGGAGGGAGTTCCTTCTCTTCTGTGCCAGTGTTCCTCTTTCCTACCGAGGAATGTGACCACATTTAGCAACAGAGAAGCTCAGTCAACCTGCCATTGAACTCTCATTATTTAGAGCACATAAACAGTTCAATATACTGTAGCTATACATTACATCATCTTGTGATAATTTCCTCAGATCTACAATACAAAATCAATCAATCAATCAATTATGTGTACTGTAAACACGCACGCGCGCACAAGCGCGCGCACACGCGCACGCACGCGCGCACACACACACACACACACACACACACACACACACACACACACACACACACACACACACACACAGTACATACGTAACATACTGTAATGCATACGCATGACCTGTGGATCGCTACAGCTGTGTTTTATTTAATCTTTTCCCCTGAAGCTTTCTTTTTCTCACATTACAATAAGATCAACTTGGGTCAAAAACCGCCTAATCTAATGTAAGCACCAGTCTGATAATACTGGAGACCTTGGTGATTTAGCGTGGAAGGAATTCTTCCCTCATAGACATGAACTTTGGTGCCGAATCACCAAGCTATGATGTGGTTTCAACTGTTATTTTTTAAATCACCCTCTTATTAAAAAGCAACATAAAGCAGAGACAGATGTATTAATGAGATACAATGTGTCTGTTGATCATTCATCGTGTTGACATGCACATTTTAACCCTAACCCTAACTGAGAAGGATTCAACAATTACAGTGTATGGCACTGAGTTCACATTGATCGAAGAATCCTAAATGCATTCGGATTGAATGTACCGTTTTACCAATATTTTTGTTTAGTCATTTACATCTCTTATAAGAATCGTGGTCCAAACTTAAACCAGCTGTCATTCTTCATATTCATATTTGATTCTGGCGAAAATGTGACTAATTCTGCGGCAGTAACAGTTTTCTTGCCGTCAGTTGAATCTTCATATACATGAGTCAAACTGCAGAGATCATTTGTTTATTTTTGGAACACAGTTCTTAAATGAAGCGATATGAAAAAAAGTCTATGGGAATTCAGAATGTGGAAAAGAATTGACCCAGGTAGGATGTGTAAATGGTGAGACGTGTTTGCTCTATACAATGTATAACTTTCCTACTAGGTGACACGTTTCAGATTGAAATGTCTCAGCAGTCAGATTCCTTCCAGGTGTCGGAGGGGAAAGAGTTGTCAGATTGAACACATTGGATTGTCTCCATTGAGACAATCTGGAGAATGCACTGAACTTGTTTTATCAAAATATGTTTATATCTTACACTCCTTCTGAGACCGTGGAGGTTCCCATGAAGTTCTGTCCAGACTATGAGGATATTTACTTACTACTGAGGGACCCAGAGTTCCAAGTAAGTAAGTTAAGGAGCTAATCATTGTTTTACTTCATCTCCGCTTTCCAGTGCTCTGATTCATCAGGTTATCTGTTTGCACTTGTTACTACGGTACATGGCTCCTCAAAGCCCCACTAGAAGAGAGTCCTAGGGTCTGTCTGTCTGTCCGTATGAGGTCTGTCCGAATTGACGAGGAGCATCGGGAGCAATACCAGTTTTTTTTATCCAGCATCAATTAGACTGCTTAAGAGCTAAGCCTGTGGCCCCTGCACACTGAACTGAACTGTGTTTTTAATGCCCAGACTCATCTGATCTGTGTTTCAAATTGACTCTCCATTATATTCACGACTTAAATTATTATGCACATAAGCCACTTTTTGGAGCGGTGAAAGCGCTCCCAATAGACAGGTATGTCCGTGGGTATGTGGGTGGCTGGGTGGCTGGGTGGGTGGCTGGCTGGCCATGTCCGTAGCCTGGCAATACCTTGAGTGGCCACACACAACACACTAGTTAAAGGAGGGGCGCTGTTTTGTGCAGGCCAGGCACACTCACCACTCACTCACAGGCACAGTTTACTCACTCACTCACTCACTCACATAGGGTACAGCTGCTCAAATTCACCGCTCCACTTCGAACCGAGGTTTGATTTTTCTAATGCACTTGGGTGGATGGGACTGCACAATTAAGAGTTTCACCCAAGTTACTTGTGATGTGATGTAACAATGTCAATATAGCTTGATTCTGATTCTGAATGTTTTTAATAATTAAAATCTAAATAAAATGATAGCATTGCTGAAATGAATAAACAATCACAAAAAGCATAGTAATGTTTCTCAAGGGTCTGTGACACAGAGCTGATCAGGGTAGCCAGCCTGCAAATGCCAGAAAAAGAAAAGTGATTGAATACACAAGTTGTAGCCTAGCTATGTTTTGACCAAAAGGAGATCATCTTCAGGCAAACTAAAACCTGCTCTTAAATATACATAAACAAACGACTTAACAGTACAAACATATTCCAGTAAACAACGTGCTGTATGATAATCAACCAATTCAGTTTAAAAACATATAAATCACTGCAGTCTGTTTAAAAATGAACATTCCCCCCCACCCCCCATACTTGGCACATATAACTGCTTATTCTTCTGCTTCTGTACACAATTCCACGACCCAATGACTTATGACAGTTTTGTTCTCGACCGACCGTTTGTGCTCAACTAGTCTCTCAAGACAGATTCTGCTAACAGCAGAATGCAGAATCTGTCAGCAGCACCCGGTAGGAAGTGGACTAAGAAAGGGGAGGAGCCAAACCTTCTTACCGAATGAGTTCCCAGATTGGTGCACAACTAATTCCGAGGATTAGGTACAATATACTGTAGCCAACCATGGTGTCTGTAAGAAGGAACGTGAGTTTCGACTCCCATGGTGGCAAAACACAGAACCTCTCATTTTCCACTCTTCTCTAATTGACATGAGTTCTAAATGAGAGAGAGAGTCCTCACTCTTTCCTCTCTCACTGAACCATGAAGGACCATGTCTTCACGCTGTCCTCACAAGACTCCTACGAGATTAGCACATCGTTCTGGGCAAAAAACGCTTGTGAGTAAACTGACCCCTGCACCCTCTAATTCCCTCTGATCTTCTCGTCCTCCTACGTCGGATGTTGAACTTGGCGTGCGTGCAGAATGCGTGGTGGACTGCTTGCTCAGCATTTAGGGCCGGCTGTGAATCAACAGCGGGGTGACAGGCAGGTTCACGGTGACATGGAATGCCTGTTTGGTGCAGCGTGCATGGATGGCAGCCGAGGGGAGATGCTGGGCGGGAGAGGAGAAAGTTTCCATGGGAACACAGATCTTTAGAAGTTTGTTTTTTAAGAAACATTTGCTGAACTCTATCTGCTCCATTCACGGGGATAAAAAAGAACAGAGAAAATAACATATTATACTTTGGATCTCTTTTCAACCGATGCATGGTCTGGTAAATAGTTGGTTCAAAGAGACATGAATGTGTTTTAAAGCATTTGGTTCTACTGTAAAACAACAAGGGGAGACTACTAATGGCTACCATCTTTCAGCCACATTTGCCCTGGCATAAAACTACAGTCAGCAAGCATCACAGTATAAGTTAATACAAACGTATTCAGAAAAAAAAGCACTTCTCCGATTTGGGACATTTACCATTGGTGTTTCAGCGGGACCTTCCTTCAGAGCGGACAGGAGGCTGTTTCCACTATGACTCAAAGTGCAGAGGGATGGGAGAGCGTTTACAGCTCCAATGTGAAAGTCATTACAGAGCCCTGGGTTTATGGCTCCTGTGGAAAGATGGAGGGCCCAGTGACTCATCGCTGTGAGCTGCTGCAGTGCTTGTACAGTAAAAAAATAAACAGTGAATTTATTCATCCATTTAGTAAACTACTGTACTTTAGTCTTTTATCCTTTAACACACGCATGACCGAACATGTCATTTTGACCTATTTTGAGATTTAGAAATTGAACAATTCTGCTCAGGAAACACTCAAAAATATTTATTTCATATTTACGAAACGTCTCAGATGTTAGGAAAAAACTGGTTTGCAGAAATGTACAATGGTAACACTTCTCCGCAGGTGAATATTGTTCTTCGGAACCTCCAGTGTGGAGCAGAGAAGAAATGCAGCTGTGGTTCAGCGACTGTAAGATGAATGAAACCTCTAACACGGTGGTTCCCAAACGTTTTAGCTCGAGACCCAAAAGAGAAATTTGATGTCTCCCTGGGACCAAAACTAGTGAGAATAAACTATCTACAAGTTCACAACATGGGTCCCGACTCCCGACCCACTGTTTGGGAAACAGTGCTCTAACAGCACTATGTCAACCCTCTCCCCTACATCTCCTGTGTAACAGAACAGCTATCTTATATTTTAAAACGTAAAAAGTAATTCATTCAACTAACATAGCCTGAAGAAAAAGAAAGACAGCAAAGAAATGCAAGCACATGCATGGCTGTTTAGATAAGCATGTGTTGCAGTTACCAAACGGCCCTACGCCTCGTTTCCAAGGAGCTGTTTGAATCCCAGTGATCGGTTCGCCGGTCATCGCAGAAACATCACGCGCATGAGACCGTTTCCCTTTGCACTGCCAAACAGTTTCTCCCCAATTTATTTCCAGCTACATCTCTGAAGACTGTAAGATCTTGGCACCAGTCTAACAGAGTTTACATTGGCAGTCTCATGGACTAATGGCTTCTTAGTAGCATATGACTCATCATCAGGCTTATGGTGGGGAATAGGCTAGACTTGTGGTAGACTAGAGTCAAAGTTCTCCTTTTGGTGAAATGGGAAGAGAGCTTCCCTACTGTGTGGTTCCAATGAACAAGAGCTGTCAGAAGATGAACAGAAGACCCGCTTCAAGTAAATGCAACAAGTATGAGCAGTTATGACTTGATGATTTGTTCTATCACTCTAACTTATCAGTAACTACACTACATTTGACAGTGTTGTATACTTGAACATTGTTCTACTGTAAATATGGACTAAAATATTTAAGATACAAATAGCATGAAGCTGTTTTCTCACCAAGCTTGAGATTAAGCTTCACTGTGCCTTTGGCCAGTATTTATCCATGCTGTTTAACTCATCAATCCTCACATCACATCTATATTGAATACTTTTATCACTAGCCATACTTTCTTTGCAGTATTGAAAAGACCAATGGAGTGTTTCAAATACACCAGAACCAAAATATAGCAATATTCCTGAGTCTTCATAGAGAGGTACCAGATCATGTGTATTGGAGCAAAGCAGAGGACAGAGGGAGATTATATAAGGAGGACAAGAGGTTGGGCAACCAAGCAGGACCTAAATACCGCAATTTCAGACATATTCCTCCTTTATGAACCATATCAAACGGAAAACCAAAATAATGATTTGCACCGTTAGGAGGTTTAATTCATTTCTGTGACTGGTGTGGTTGCGTGGCGGCGAGCAGAGGTCCATTTGCTTTGGCATCGACTGAATGTCTTTGCACTGAACGGCACTTAGTCACTGAGCCCAGCGGAAACTCTGAGTCACGCTGGTGCCAGCCTGCTTGCCTTGCGTTTCTGTTGTACATGGAAGGTTTTCAATTGCTTTCACTCAAAAGCCTTAAGGGCTAGTGTCCACACCAAGCATTATTTACAACTATAACTATATAACATATATATATATGTTACAGTTAGTTTGGGTAACTCAGTTAGATTGGGGTAGGAGCGCTTGTTTTTGTTCACCTCATGTCCCAGTGGTAGAGCATTTGACTGCATTAGTCCCACGCTGGTGAATGCTACTATGCCTAAACCTAAACCTAACCCTAAACCTTACCCTAAACCTAACCCTAACCCCTAACCCTAAACCTAACCCTAAACCTTAGCCTAAACCTAACCCTAACACCTAATCCTAACCCTAAACCTTACCCTAAACCTAAACCTAACCCTAACCCCTAACCCTAAACCTAACCCTAACCCTAAACCTAACCTCAGTAAAACTATGCCTAAACCTAACCCTAATCCTAACCCTAACCTCAGTCAAATTATTCCTAGTTCCCCGAAGGAGGCGGCGCCTGCTCCACATTGTGCACAAAAACGAGCGCTCCTGTTCTCAATCTAACTGAATCTCAAACTAACTGTGACATATATATCTAAAGGTGTGTTTATATACAGTACTATACTTGTGTGTGTTAAGAGATTAAGAGGTTAAGAGATGTTCTTCTGAACATGTCAGCTGTTTTTATGTACTTATATAATAACTATAGGCTAATAACTAATAACTACTGACATTTCATGACGGATGTTTACTTCTTGTCTCACACTGGTAGCAGTTTTGTTCTTACACACATCACTTTTTCGGCTGCTGACAAATGAGTCCAAACAATAAAATAATAACAAACTAGAAGCAGTGCTCTTCCGAGCACAGGTCTCCACCAGGCCGTGTGTCCCGGTGGTGCTACTGTATAATAGGCCAATGTAAAAAGGGTGGCATGTGTTCTTCACCATAGATCTTTCATGGAAATCGGACGCTGCATGCATGATTTGAAGCATTGTGTTCCAAAAATGTGTTTTGCTAAACTCTACCTGCTGGTGGCGCTATAACAGGCCAATGTGAAAAAAGGTAGCATTTGTTCCTTGACGTAGTGGGAATATGTGTGGCAAATTTCACGGTAATCGCAAGCTGCGTTGATGATTTGAAGCATTTTGTTCAAAAACGGAGCAATCCTGCAAACTTTGGGAGCTAATATTAGCCAATCAGGATGGAATATGAAATATCAGACGGATCGGACTTGATCACATGACTATAGAGATACTGTGTACCGATTTGCATGATTTTTGGATAAAATCTCAAGGAGTAATATCCAAAAATGTGTTTTACATAAGTCTGCCCAAAGGTGGCGCTATAAAAGGCTGATGTGAAAAATGCAGGGCAAAGGTTTATCCTTAGCCTCTAGGGAGTGCGCTTACAAAGTTTGAAACTGATCGATGGAGTTATAGGTAAAACCACAAATCGGCCTGTTATAGCGCCACCATGAGGCTGATTTAAAAAAAATTAAGTGGCATTTCTTCCTCGGCCTAGTGGGAACGTGTGTGCGCGATTTCATGATAATTGCACTTTGCGTTTGGGATTTGAGGCATTTTGTTCAAAACGGCTCAATCCTACAAACTTTGGAAGCCAATTTTAGCCAATCAGGAAGGAATATGCAAAATCGGACAGATGTGTGTCGATCACATGACTGTCGAGATACTGCCTACCGATTTGTAGGATTTTTGGACAAAATCTGTAAGAGTAGTGCACAGAAATGTGTTTTGCGAACATCGGCCACTAGGTGGCGCTAGAAAAGGCCCATTTGAAAAATTTAGGGCAGAGGTTCTAGATTGGCATCCAGGGAATGTGTGTGCTCACTTTGGCAGCGACCGGGCCAACGGCGACTGAGATTAGCTGCACACAAACTGCGAGGACACACGGACGGACGCACGGACGCACGGACGCACGCACGCACACACGGACGGACGAAGGGGAAAACATACTCTCCCCCAAGCCTTCGGCTGGTGGAGACAATAACCAGGGGAAGTAAACAGGTTAAAAAGGGTAGTAATGTACAGTACAGGGACCACCAGGCCTAACCAGTGAGCCAGTCCAACTTGGGAGGCCCCAGTCAACCTAACACACAGCAATGCACCACATAGAAGTTTTGGAACAGCTGCCACCAGATACCGCTATTCTTAGACAGAGAAGAAAGAACCAAAACAGAGCACAGGAAACCCTGGACAACCTGGATGAAGAAGGGAGCATGGAAGAACTCCAGGATGGAAGACAAACCACCCCAGACAGCCCAACATCACCAGATGGGATTGACGAAGGAATAGAGGAACTAAACGCAACAACTCCAGCCACAGAGAGTCCCCGAGCAGAAGACACAGAGGAAGAAGAGGACAGCATTCCCTGCACCGCATACCAACCACGCAAACATGAGGGCAAAAAGAAGAATTGGAGACTACACCTCAACAAACCGATAGTCATCATGGGTGACTCTAATCTAGCAACGATTCCCACCTACTCAGATTCCAACGTACAGATAGAATCATACCCAGGCATGAACCTGGAGTGGGCAATCACAGTGTTAGAGCACACCGAAGTTAACGAGGAAACAGAACGTCTCATTCTGAGTGTAGGTCTAACGAACATGGACCAGAAGAATACCGTGACCAGTCAGAAAAACTTAGGACGACTGATCAAGATAGCTAAAACCAAATTCCCTAACGCAAACAGACAAGTAGCGCTAATAAACTTCTCTGAGGATCTAGAAGAAAACCAAAAATGGATTCTTACCAATTTGAATAAAGAAATTAAAAAAACCAACTGTCTCCCAATGTTGGACCCAACCAAATTTAAAACACAATGGGACAACGTACACTGGACGAGAAGGACAGCTACCAGTATATTTGACCTTTGGATGGAGTCGTTAAACTAAGAGGCCCTGAACGCCACGAAGCACTAAGGGAAAAAGAAAAGACCCAAACAAATAGTATAATCAATTTATCGCATTATTTTAGACCTAACGAACACGAAAAAACCCTATTGGAAATAGGGCTATCATTTGTACCCACAGTAGACATTTACCGGGAACAGATGAATAATCTGAGAAAGGACGTCTCCAAATATCACCGGAGGCTAAAACTAACAACACATTTTGGAAATACGGACCAAGAGGAAATCCCCAGATTCATGCCAGCATCTTACTGGGAACCAGCAGGGGAGCAACTCCCACAGGGCCTAAAGCTACTGATCCAGCAAGATCTGACGACGATCAGAAACATGCCGGGTCATCTAAAGGAGAAGCCGAACCTCACTGCAGACCAGGTAAGAGCACTCCGATCCCTAACTAACAACCAAGATATAATAATCAAACCCGCTGATAAGGGGTCATCGATTGTGATATTGGACAGACAGCAATATATATTGGAAGGCATGAGACAATTGAAAAATGTGAACCACTACAGGGAACTAGCCAAACCGATATTTGAACAAACAGCTTTAGAAGCTGAAAAAGTTATAAACACCTTAAGGCAGAAAAAATTTATAAACAGAAAACAGGAAAGATACCTGTTAGGGGTGGACAAACCCAAGGCTCGAACTATGTATCTTTTACCAAAAATACATAAAGATCCAGCCAGTTGGACAATTCCCTACGAAATTCCAACAGGGCGTCCGATTATCTCAGACTGCGGATCTGAGACTTATGGTACGGCTGAATTCATAGAATATCACCTTAACCCCTTATCCATAAGACACAAGAGCTATATTAAGGATTCCTATCATTTTGTGGAAATAATAAAGAACATTGTCATTCCAAAGAATGCGATATTATTTTCGATAGATATTGACAGTCTATACACAAATATTGACACAAACGCAGGGCTACAAGCCATCAGGGACATATTCCGGAAATACCCGGACAGAAAGCGACCAGACAAAGAGCTTTTAGAATTATTGGAAATAAATTTAACAAAAAATGACTTCCAATTTAATGGCAGGACGTTCCTCCAGATCAGTGGAACAGCCATGGGCAAAAGATTTGCCCCGTCACTGGCCAATATCTACATGGCTTCCTGGGAGGAATCAGTAATGGAAAGATGTCCACTCAAACCATCACATTATTACAGATACCTGGATGACATATGGGGCACATGGGAATACACCATGGAGGAATTCCAGGATTTTATTACAATCCTAAACACACATCACAGAACAATAACAGTCAAATATGTCACAGACATGACACAAATTGATTTTTTGGACATCACTACATACAAAGGTAAATATTTTGACACAACAGGAAAACTTGACCTGAAAGTATTCTTCAAAGCTACGGACACACACGCTTTATTACATAAGAGCTCGTTCCACCCACAACACTGTTTTTCAGGAATCGTCAAGTCACAGTTATTGCGTTTTAAACGTATTTGTACGCAAAAAAATGACTTTGAAACAGCATGTAAAATTCTTTTCAAAGCCCTAAGGGAAAGAGGCTACACAAGAACTTACCTAAGAAAGGCCTACAGCACTTTTGAGGAGGTCAAGATCAGAGACCAGAGACCCCTTTTAGCCCTAGTAACAACTTATTCCAGCCAAAGCATATTGGCCAACAAACGCCTAAAAAGCAACTTTGAAAATAGGCATAACAATCTACTACAGGATTACAAGATAATCTCAGCCTATCGCAAAAATAAAAATTTAAAGGACTACCTGGTCCGGAGTAACTTGAAACAAAGTAACAGGGCTACAAAACCAACCCCAAGCTACTTCAGCCCACAGAAACAAATTATAAATAGATCAAAAAGAAATGTAGTTGAAATCAAACAAATTATACCCTACAACACACAAAATGTGATATACCTTATCACTTGTGACATTTGCAAACTACAGTATATTGGAGAAACGGGAAACTCCATAGCATGTAGGCTTAACCAACATCGCTATAATATTAATAACCATAAAGAAACACATTTACTGATTGTAAAACACTATTTAACACATGGGATCCAAGCCCTTAAGGTGTGTGGTCTAGAACACAACAGAAACTGGACTGTTGGAGAGAGGAAATTCCAAGAACAGGAATGGATTAGAAGACTAGATACGAGATACCCAGGAGGGCTAAATCTATAAAAGTTAAAACACTCTACCTACACAATCCCTAACACAAAGGCCCCCAATGCCTCTGTGATTAAACAACAATGAGCCTACTTGGCCTTTGTCATGCCTAGGGAGGGGGTACCACAACACACCCTAACCATAACAATGACCCAAGTGATGGACCATTATCACACCTGGAATCCTTTGTTATGCCTAAAACAGAAGATCTGGGGATTAACACAAACTCAAAAAAATTGAGATTTGAATAAACCTTACAAGCCTTGTCATACCTGAAGTGAATGGCCCTGACTGTCATACAACAGTCAGGATTACTTACTTAATCTGCAAGGAGACCTATTGAAACCTATTTGAAATGTAAAATGAATAGAATAAGAATTGTCATGGCGTTTATCGTGCGCTTGCCCAGGCCTCACGGCCTGGGCAGAAATATAACGATTGCATTCACCACGGCTTCGTAACTCGCGCGGCGCTCCGCCGGCCGCGCAGCCCTGGCCCGCTCTTCGCGGCCACTCGCGCCTGCGGCGCTCGGGGGCGAAGAGCAGGACCAAGGTCTGCTGGCCTTCGCGCCGCTTGCAATGTCGTGGACAATAACTATGACATCTATTGTTTTATAAAAAACAACACTAGAAAGGCTAGTAAACATTTGGAAAAACTAAAAAGGACTAATTATAGCCCATAACCTATTTAAATCCTAAACACATAGTCCAAACAGACTATAACCATAGGGAACTTAAGAAATGTATAGAATATACTAGCCCTCTCCTACATTTTTAAATTATGGCGAGTGCAATCATTCCCTCAGAGCTGTTTACAGGAAGGAACCACTAAATATGATTCCTTAATGTAAACAGTACTGATCGAACTCTGACAACCTACCTAAACCTTAGCCTAAACCTAACCCTAACACCTAATCCTAACCCTAAACCTTACCCTAAACCTAAACCTAACCCTAACCCCTAACCCTAAACCTAACCCTAACCCTAACCCTAAACCTAACCTCAGTAAAACTATGCCTAAACCTAACCCTAATCCTAACCCTAACCTCAGTCAAATTATTCCTAGTTCCCCGAAGGAGGCGGCGCCTGCTCCACATTGTGCACAAAAACGAGCGCTCCTGTTCTCAATCTAACTGAATCTCAAACTAACTGTGACATATATATCTAAAGGTGTGTTTATATACAGTACTATACTTGTGTGTGTTAAGAGATTAAGAGGTTAAGAGATGTTCTTCTGAACATGTCAGCTGTTTTTATGTACTTATATAATAACTATAGGCTAATAACTAATAACTACTGACATTTCATGACGGATGTTTACTTCTTGTCTCACACTGGTAGCAGTTTTGTTCTTACACACATCACTTTTTCGGCTGCTGACAAATGAGTCCAAACAATAAAATAATAACAAACTAGAAGCAGTGCTCTTCCGAGCACAGGTCTCCACCAGGCCGTGTGTCCCGGTGGTGCTACTGTATAATAGGCCAATGTAAAAAGGGTGGCATGTGTTCTTCACCATAGATCTTTCATGGAAATCGGACGCTGCATGCATGATTTGAAGCATTGTGTTCCAAAAATGTGTTTTGCTAAACTCTACCTGCTGGTGGCGCTATAACAGGCCAATGTGAAAAAAGGTAGCATTTGTTCCTTGACGTAGTGGGAATATGTGTGGCAAATTTCACGGTAATCGCAAGCTGCGTTGATGATTTGAAGCATTTTGTTCAAAAACGGAGCAATCCTGCAAACTTTGGGAGCTAATATTAGCCAATCAGGATGGAATATGAAATATCAGACGGATCGGACTTGATCACATGACTATAGAGATACTGTGTACCGATTTGCATGATTTTTGGATAAAATCTCAAGGAGTAATATCCAAAAATGTGTTTTACATAAGTCTGCCCAAAGGTGGCGCTATAAAAGGCTGATGTGAAAAATGCAGGGCAAAGGTTTATCCTTAGCCTCTAGGGAGTGCGCTTACAAAGTTTGAAACTGATCGATGGAGTTATAGGTAAAACCACAAATCGGCCTGTTATAGCGCCACCATGAGGCTGATTTAAAAAAAATTAAGTGGCATTTCTTCCTCGGCCTAGTGGGAACGTGTGTGCGCGATTTCATGATAATTGCACTTTGCGTTTGGGATTTGAGGCATTTTGTTCAAAACGGCTCAATCCTACAAACTTTGGAAGCCAATTTTAGCCAATCAGGAAGGAATATGCAAAATCGGACAGATGTGTGTCGATCACATGACTGTCGAGATACTGCCTACCGATTTGTAGGATTTTTGGACAAAATCTGTAAGAGTAGTGCACAGAAATGTGTTTTGCGAACATCGGCCACTAGGTGGCGCTAGAAAAGGCCCATTTGAAAAATTTAGGGCAGAGGTTCTAGATTGGCATCCAGGGAATGTGTGTGCTCACTTTGGCAGCGACCGGGCCAACGGCGACTGAGATTAGCTGCACACAAACTGCGAGGACACACGGACGGACGCACGGACGCACGGACGCACGCACGCACACACGGACGGACGAAGGGGAAAACATACTCTCCCCCAAGCCTTCGGCTGGTGGAGACAATAACCAGGGGAAGTAAACAGGTTAAAAAGGGTAGTAATGTACAGTACAGGGACCACCAGGCCTAACCAGTGAGCCAGTCCAACTTGGGAGGCCCCAGTCAACCTAACACACAGCAATGCACCACATAGAAGTTTTGGAACAGCTGCCACCAGATACCGCTATTCTTACCCGCCATGTGCACTTATTCCAGGCATTGAGGCCATCGGGGAAAAAAAGCAGATCTACAATGTGGCCCTCAACTAATGTAACCCTAATTAACATTGGTTAAGTAATAGCAATTTCATAATTTATTAATGGCAATTAATGATGAATGAATGATAATCTAATGGTGAATTATTGTATGAGTTAATAATTAATTAAGCATTAATTAAGCGTTAGTATATTTGCTCCCTATACAACCCCTCAGTGCACGTCCCACCCATCCCATAATAGTGATGCTTATAGCTTGTAGGGTTAATTAAACCTTACAATCTCACACACAAGCTCACAACGCATCTCTACGCAACACATTGTAAGCTTGTAGAACTTCTATTTTCACCGAATGTTCACTCCAGAATAGTGACGCCAGGCTTATATGTGGTTAAGACAAATCCACTGGAAGCTACTTAAATGTCAGAATGGAAAGAATGTGGGCTGGCTGCATCTATAGTCCTAACTGATAATATTTATTGTAGTGATAATTCTACCTGCTTGCCAAAGAAAATGTCAACCTGGTGTTTGGGAGGAACATGTTATTGTGGATCTGTACGTTGGAATAGATTTGCAGCTTATTCCCACAATCAAGCATACAAATCAGATTTGACAGACAAGGGCCACAGATAGGAGATGCTGTTATGTTCATAGTATATCTAAATGTTGGTGTTAAAAGTCTGTCTGTGTACAGTCTCTGGGATGAACAGAGCAGATACACACTTGTAGATTGGCTATTTTCAGCAGGTGTTGGTGTAGAAGGGAATACTAGCAGAACTAAAGTCATAGAACCCTGAGCTGCTACGGTCAAAGTAGGGTTTAAATAGTCCCCCCAGGAATCCGCGGAGAAAATGTATTGATTCCGCGGAGAACAATCCTGATTCTGCGGAATTCTGCAGAGAACATTTCTTGATTCCGTGGACATTAAAAAACAACCTAAAATGACCAGTTATCAAGCTAAAAATGATATAGTTCTAACAATCAAGTAGAACCCTTAATGAAATAGCTACAATTAATTGTAATTAGTGGTTAGAATAATCAAATAATCATTTTTGAGAATAAAAATCTAATATTAAATCTATTATTTTTTTAATTGCTATTGTTTTTAATAATTACTTTCTGTTGCAAAGACTATATTGTCATCCAAACCATGCCCATAGTAACCACATTTTAGATGATAGCCTACCTACTACCTAGTATGGGTGTAATATTTATTTATTCTCTGCATTAGTATTGTTATTGCCAGGACCATAGAGGCATAGAGAGGAACTATAGTTCAGGACACAGTTTGTGTCAGGAACGAATGTGGGACCGGACCATCCAGCGTCAGTGCAACTAGCAGGAGGGAAGCTAAGCTATTCCCCCAGGCTCTGTATGAGGTGGCCACTGGCCAAACCATGTACAAATCGTTTTATAATAGTAGTAATAACTACTCCCGCCGCTCTGCTGCCACTCGCGACTGTTATTCCGCGGCCATCAGAAAAGTCCTCTAAAGGCCGAGAAATCCGCGGGTGCTCGCGAGTTCCGCGATAAATTCCGTGATCGCGGAATCGCGGATTCCTGGGGGGACTAATAACTTAAACACAACCAACAGATTGTTTATTCACGAGGGACAGCAGATCGAAATCTGCAGAAGAAAATGAGGTAGGCTACTGTAAATCATTAACTCATTTACTACCAATGACGAGATATGATGAGCTATTTTAAAAAGCATTCTGTACCAATGAAGCATTCTGTACCGAAGTCTTTACGCTGCTGTTTATCTGCTCAAAAAGTAGCGATTCTTGTTTTGACCGGAAACAGTTAAAAAACGGATATGAAAAAACGCATCTGCATTGCCTCTCATGTTAAATTTTGCAGGAAAACGCATTCCTCTGTTTCCTGATCCGCCCACTCATCTTCTGCATTTCTGCATTAGTTTTTGAGCTCATAGCATGCTAACGGTTGGTCCCTGCGACATGGATGTTTTTGTGGTCATATCTGTATGGCGACAGACCGTGCACGTTCCGTGCACCATCGTGCACGGATGGACCTACTGTGAGCACATTAAAAGGTAAGAAAAGCGATTTGATGAGTAGTTGGGGCGGCATAGCTCGGCGGCATAGCTCAGGGGTAGAGAAACCGTTATTAGAGCACGAAGGATTCCCAGTTCGAATCCGGGCTCCCCCTGAGTTAATGTCGAAGGGTCCTTGGGCAAGACTCTGAACCCCACATTGCTCCCGGTGAGCTGGTTGGTGCCTTGCATGGTTTCCTCCGCCACCGGTGTATGAATGTGTGCGTGAATGGGTGAATGTAATGCACAATCTCTGTAAAGCGCTTTGGATAAAAGCGCTATATAAATGCACCATTTACCATTTAGTTTGGTTAAATATTCCGGCAGTAAAAGAGTTAATGTCTTTCAAATCTTTAAACTATGCAAACCGTTATAATCCCTGTCCCTGACTGTAAATTAAAACCTTAAAAGACAGACAGGGCTATCAAAATGCCACTCATTAAATTTACATTCCATTTAAGATGTTTCTCAACTTTCCTCCATATTTAATTTATCGCCCCGTGTAATTAATTGGCTTGCAAACTAAATTGCTTTAATATAATCGGCGCTCTCTCGCAGTACAATGAGCCAAGGAATAGATCTGCAATCAATTCAATAGAGGGTGACGAATCAATGTACATTAATTTAACTGAAAACGACAGAGAGATCCACCAAATTGCTGGCTGTCTTGAGAGGAGTGTTAAATGTAAAAGATGGCAAAATGGTGAAAATGTAATGGTATTGTGTTGTGTTTGCTGTGTTGTACTGTAGGCCAATGATTAATAACCGGCCCAGGCACTACAGATGAAAATGAGCTCATTAGCTATGTTGATTAATGTGTACTGTCCGTGGTAAATAAACAAACACACACACACACACACACACACACACACACACACACACACACACACACACACACACACACACAAACACAATGAACGAACAAATGAATTAATAAACAAATTAATTAAATTAATGAATAGTCTGTCTGTCTGTCTGTCTGTCTGTCTGTCTGTCTGTCTGTCTGTCTGTCTGTCTGTCTGTCTGTCTGTCTGTCTGTCTGTCCGTCCGTCCGTCCGTCCGTCCGTCCGTCCGTCCGTCCGTCCGTCCGTCCGTCCGTCCGTCCGTCCGTCCGCCCGTCTATACATACATACATACATACATACATACATACATACTGTACATACATACATACATTACATACACACATAGGCTACATACATACATACATACATACATACATACATACATAGATACATACATACATACATATTTACTGTACATACATAATAATACGTGCTATGTGCTACCATGTTCAGGAAACGTGTTTCTACAGCTGTCAATGACACAGTCAACATGTGTTGGTTATTTGTAGTATTGTGTGTGTTAACACAGTAAATCAGTTTAGACAGATTGCATTGCAGTGGAAGGGGTTATAACGGGGACAGGCACAGCTGATTTACAAACACACAGCGCAGCCTGGCAGGAGGTAAAGAGTATGTCAGTGGTTTTAAATCTTTTTCATATCAAGGCCCATTATTTATTCGGCATTGAGCCACGGATCACCATTTTGATGAGGTTTAGTCTCTCAGACCCAAAACTTTTTACCATTTGGTTACCAACTCTCAATCATTTAGCATGGGGACCACCTGGAACCGTTGTGAGCTTGTAGATCGGCTATTGTCAAATAATATTATAATTTATATCTGCAAAGTAACTAGTAACTTTTCAAATAATTGCATTGGAGTAGAAGTGCAATATTTGGATCCGAGATGTAGTTAAGTAGAACCAGTACCTAAGTACCTAGTTACTTTACCCCACTGGACACCACATGCATGCAAGAGTAGTATACGTATACAGTTTGTGTTAAATGTTTGTGTGTGTGTGCGTGCAGCACAAAAACCGTACAAGCAGTTCCACATTCATTGGCGTGTCGTATACAGCTGTCAGAAGAATGCTTTACACATCTGTCTGGAACATTAGCCCTGGCCCCCCCACAATCCCCCCCCCCCCACCCCTGTGTGTGTGTGTGTGTGTGTGTGTGTGTGTGTGTGTGTGTGTGTGTGTGTGTGTGTGTGTGTGTGTGTGTGTGTGTGTGCGCGTGCGCATGCGCGTGTGCGTGTGCGGGGAAAGAGAAACAAGTAAAATGAAAAAGGCAGAGAAAGAAGGAAAGAAAGGAAGGTCAAGTGAAAGACAAAGGGACACACAGACAATCACGTGCACCACTAATGAGCAGCAACCTAATTCCAGTTTCCTGTGCTGATGTGAGACTGTGAACTCAGGAGGATTCATCTGGTGAACCCTCATCCCAAAGATCCCTCTCTCTCTCTCTCACACACACACACACACACACGCACGCACGCACACACACACGCACGCACGCACGCACGCACGCACGCACGCACGCACGCACACACACACACACACACACACACACACACACACACACACACACACACACACGCATGCACGCACGCACGCACGCACAGACACACATGCGAGCATGCATGCATGCGTGTGAGGTAATTTCCTGGAGGCTCAACAGCAGTCCCACCTGGCCCATAGCATTCAAATAAAAATAAACAGTGTTACACGCACACAGCACACAGTTGTTTTTACATTTGTAGACATGATGCTGAGCCCGTTCAGAGGTTTCCATTGTTTAATTGCACAGAGAGTTCAAAGGCGGAGATACAGCTCCATCAAGACCTGGTTTATATGGATGACAGATTGGTGTGCTCTCTGTGCTGCAAACTGTTGTTGCACGATTCTATTTCTGTTATATATAAATATATATAAACCCATGTTGATACAGGTTACTATGACAATGACAAGCAATCTGGCGTTAAACATATCTCCTAATAAGTCCTTTCTTTTGGTTCCATTTGAACACTCAGAGTTATGGGGGTCTGTTGCGTGTATTGCTATGTAGCCCAGTCAATCTGAGGTTTGACCCAAAAGAAATTGCAATAGTAATGGTTCAAGGTTTTTTATGATCCTTAGGGTCATCCAAAACACATGTTAAAAATCTTCCAAAATATTCTTAGTGGATCAAGGTAAATTCAGTTGGTTCAAGTTTGGGTCCCTTCACTTACTATATAGGAAAGAAATCTTCTTTAAGTAGCATGTGAGGGGTCTAACTAGGGGGTTTTCATGATTCTGAATCCATTGCAAGCATTTGTTTTGCACGAAAAACATTCCTCTGGCTAAAAATGGACCCCACAAAGTGTGAAAAGTGATGACTCATCACTAAACCATCACTATACCATCGTGTTGTGGGTCAGTTTTTGGCCAGAGGAATGTTTTTCATGCAAAATAAATGCTTGCAATGGATTCAGAATTATGAAAACCCCCTAGTTAGACCCCTCACATGCTACTTAAAGAAGATTTTTGGGGGGGTCTTTTTTCCTGTATAGTAAGTGAAGGGACCCAAACGTGAATCCCCTGAATTTACCTTGATCCACTAAGAATATTTTGGAAGATTTTTAACATGTGTTTTGGATGACCCTAAGGATCATAAAAAACCCTGAATGATTACTATTGCAATTTCTTTTGGGTCAGGCCCCTTTTTAGCTTAGATTGACTGGCCTAATGGGGGACATTTGTATTTGACTGTTTTCCTCCCCTCTGCTCTCTGCTCGCTTGCCTTGCTGACTGTCACTTAGTTTCACAGGTCCAGCCCCATTCACTCTCAGTCATGCCACTCCTCCTCTCACCACCGGTTGGTCCTCCACTCTTCAGCCAGCCAATCATCAGCAGCCATCAGCCTATATAAATCACCTGTGTTACCAGCCATCTTTCTCTTTCCTGCCTGCCATGCTTCCACCAGCCTTGTCCAAACAATAGCTCATAGTTTGTTCAGTCCCAATCACTCAGCTAAACTTAGTCTCCCAGTTCATTATTACAACCTATCTAAACCAGCCAAACGTATAATAATGGAAGTGTAGATATTTCTGGGGTACCCTATACATACCTGTATGTAGGTGTATTTGTTTGTTATTCTCACTAGACTAGAGGTGAGTGTCACTGGTTGTAATTTTCCTTTTTTGTACTGAGAGTAGGAAGATTTTTGTTTCCCATTTTTGACAGGTCAGTTCTTTATTTTAGTTGGATAGTGGGGTTTACTGTATTTCTTTTGGCACCACCAGTCCCTTTCCCTGTATTTTCTGTAATTTGGCTCCTTACCTTTTTGTTAATAAAAGCTCTCAGTTCCTTTTTTTTATTTTTTTATCTCCGTTTCTAATTTGTCATACTGGGTATAATGTTATATTCCCAGACCTCGACCACCAACCGGGAAGTAACGGGGTCCTTGAAATTAAAACGTTATAAGAGTTCAGGCGTGTGAATCTGCAGCTGTTAAAACTCTTGACTTGACGTTTGCTCTTATAGCCAAACTCCTGTCTTTTATTGTTACTGCTGTGACAACTACATCTCCTACTATGGGGATTACATGCTGTATCTTAAAGGACCACTTCACCTCTGGGACAACCAGATCTTATCTTATTGTTGTTTGGGACACGATCAACACAATCCTGAGTATTTTTTTTCCTGTTCAATCTGTATTTTTAGATATTTTAGTGTTTCAGCATGCTGCTTTGTATTATGATATTGCATCATATGATGCATCATATGATATGATGCTTTGTAGCATGCTGAAATACTAAAATATCTAAACAGATTGAACACAAAAAATAACAATAGATTGTGTTGATCGTGTCCCAAACAATAAAATAAGATCTGGTTGTCCCAGAGGTGAAATGATCCTCTAAGGACTTTAGGGTGTGATAATACTGCTTGAGAAACCGCAGAGAGAGCCTTTGCAGTATTTCTGTAGGTTTTTACATATTTTGGTGAGGAGGAAAACTCTGTGAGGAGGCTCAATTTGAAGAAAAACTAAATACTCAATTTACTCAGGTGTAATTAGTCACTGATTAGCCCCTCCCTTATAAAACCTTGTGCCTATTTGCTACTTCCTGTTTGTCCTTTCTTTGTATGAGAAAGGTAGGAAACCGTTTGTTCTTTATAGTCAGGGACCCACAAGTCCAAAAGCTCAAGGAATAGGGGTGATACCTGTGATGTCTTGCCGTACTTTTTATTTCTGTTTTATCTATTAGTTTGGTCATTAAGGTCCACAGAATGACAGGCCTGCTCTGCCGGAAACATCGCGAAAAAGAGTTATGGCCATTTGTATATTCACTGTCCCATTGACTTCACTCTACAGGAAAAGAAAAATATTAAAAAAAGAAAATAAATGTGCTTTAAGTAGCATGTGAGGGGTTCTTCATGATTTTGAATCCATTGCAAGCATTTGTTTTGCATGAAAAGCATTCCTAGGGCAAAATATCGGCCCCCCAAACTGTGAAAAGTGAAGATTTTTTGATGACTCATCACTTTTTACAATTCTGGGGGGCAAAAATTTAGCCCAAGGAATGTTTTTCATGCAAAACAAATGCTTGCAATGGATTCAGAATCATGAAGAACCCCTAGTTTGACCCCTCACATGCTACTTAAAGCACATTTATTTTTTGTATTCTTTTCCTGTATAGTGAAGTCGATGGGACAGTGATTATACAAATGGCCATAACTTTTTTTCGCGATGTTTCCAGCAGAGCAGGCCTGTCATTCTGTGGACCTTAATGACCAAACTAATAGATAAAACAGAAATAAAAAGTACGGCAGAACATCACAGGTCCTCTCCCATTAACAGGGACTGGGTCCCTGACTATTAGGGCTTTTTGAATTTAGGCTATTTTATTTTAGATGAGATGGTTCTCCTGTGTTTCTCTCAGGTGTCCCCTCTCTCTATGCATCAGTGTGTTGATGACTGAGGCGCGCCACACACATTTACGACAGCTATCGTGTCAAAGAGGGGGGGAGGGGGAGGTCCAATGCATTGTCAATGGAAGGTTGTTTGGTGTTTTGTCGTTGCCGTGTCTCAAGCTAGCCTAGCTAGCTTGAGACACGGCAACGACAAAACACCAAACAACCTTGCATTGACAATGCATTAGTACAGCGCCCCCAGTGGCCATTCTCAGACGATGTTTCACGCATATGTGTGAGTCCAGCCTAAGAGGCTGGTTGTAGGCCATGCAGTAACCCGAGGAGTGTTTAGAAATGTTCCCTTAATTTTAAATCAGTACCTTCATATTGTGGTTCTAAATTACTTCTGCTTATAGGCTTATCCACTCTAGCCATTGTGGAATTCGTCCCACTCCTCGACTGCAGGTAATATGGTATTCTGTATTCTGATTATATTTTATTGGAATCTAATTATGGTACATTGTAGAAGGCTAACTGTTTAGAATAGGCGTAGCTCCATTTATTCTTGTATTTAGTTTCATTGTGATAACCCGAATGCCACTTGTTTTTAATTATTTCCTGTGTGAAACAGATGGGATTGAAACCTCACCCTACTGACCCTTTTTCTCTGTCTCCCCTACAGTCTGACTGTGGCTGCTTTTACCGGCGTGTACTTGCATGTGTTGTAGTTGTCATTTTTATTTTATTCAGATTGATAAACCACTTCTTACCATTTGGTCTGCCTTTGACAAAATACGTTTTAACAATGTCTGGTTTCAAATAAATGCACTTTGTCATCTTGAAGGCTGAAGCTCGTCTCTGCTCCCTTTCTTTACAAATGCGAACCTGTGTTGTAATTCAATGTAGTTACCGTAACACTTTAATGGATTCCTTGTGTGAAACTCCTAAGGTGTCGTATAGCTTAAGTCCTATCTGATTGTGTTAAATTACATTAAAACTCCAAGATTGCAGCTGTACAGGGTTATCATCTTTATCTGTACATTCTTTTTTCTTCATAAAAATCCACTATAGAAGAGTTATGACCTTTGTCTTTTGTTTTCAAATATGTCTAAGGCAGCAGGATGTTGCCTTAACGCAATCAATTTGGGGGTCCTTGGAATGAAAACGTATTACAGACTTAGAATCGGCCTCAGGTGTTAATGGGTTAAATAATTTGTTATCCCCTAGTAACTATATAGAATAGCTCAAAACAAATTGCAAGTATGGGGCTCAGCCAATAATTGATCATTAATTTGATTGATATATGAGTTTCAAGTGATATTTTCTCAAACTTAAGCTATTCTAAGAGAAGCTGTGGTCATAATACAGCACTGTTTGAGAAACTACTTGAAAACCTTAAAGCCATAATTTACTGTCTAAAAAAAAGTTAGAACAGCAAATGTACTTGATTTAACAAAGACAAAATTGATTTAAACTGCTATAAGTGTTAATCATCTGAAACTAAGAAAATATGACAAAGGGTTATGAATTTTAATGACATTATGCTAAATCCAAATGTCTATTTGCTTTCAATTAAAGTGTAAATCTGGGTTTAGACTCAAGAGTAAACATTTTTTTTAACAATTACCTAAATGTCAGTTGTGTCATAATGAACCTTGATCATCAGAGGGTGTATCTGTAGATTCAGTCATTCTGTCAGGGGTAGAGGTGTTTGCTGTGGATTTTCATCTTTTGACCTGTCACGTCTCCCTTTAACTTTAAATATAACCTCCGAATAATGCTTAGTGTGAAGGTCCTAGTGGTGTAAGAGTAAAGCATAGGCCTCATAAGCTAGAGGTTGTGGGTTTGAATCTTGGTTGTGGCAGATCTCAATTTTCTGCGTTTTTAAGCCAGGAGGCATCGAGGCAGCCGGCCGCCATCCTCACGCCCGCTTTTAGCTCCGGTAGGAGAGGGAGGAGTTAATTTCCAGGGGGAGGAGTCTAATAAATTACATATTAAGCAAATTGGTTTTTATACAAAGGTTTTATTTTTAAGGATTTTCTTTTTTACATTTTTTATTGAGATTGTATTTAGTTTTTTTTATCACCAGTTTGAGTTGCTCAGTTTTTTGTTTTGTTTTTGTATTGTTTATTTGTTTTGAGGTTTTGCAGTTTTAGGATGTTGAGTTTTGTTGGGGTTTTGAACCAGGGACATTTGGTTTACAAGTCACAGATCTAGCGTTTAAGCCACGCTGGCATGGAAGATACAATCGGGAACGTTATACTTAAGCCACATTTTAGAATTTAGATGAACAGTGAAAATGTTCCTTGGGAGCTTTGAACCATTGACCTTCTGTTTACAAACCCTGGATTCATCTCTTCAGCCACACAGACTTACATGATAATATTGAGAATGTTATACTTAAGCCACATTTTAGAATTTAGATGAACAGTGAAAATGTTCCTTGGGAGCTTTGAACCGCCAACCTTCTGTTTACAAACCCTGAATTCATCTCTTCAGCCACACAGATTTACATGATAGAACTGAGAACGTTATACATAACCCACTTTTTACAGTTTAGATTAGACTGTAAAAATGTTCTTCAAGCGATTTGAACCCTCAACATCTGGTTAATAAACCATAGGTTTATCATTTGAGCCACACAGGCAAGGCATATTGAGAATGTAATACTTAACCCAACTTTTAGAATTTAGATCATACATGCCACATGCGGCCCCCACTTTCATTTAAAGCGGCCTGCAGGTTAATATCGGAATACTGATATAGTATTGATTTCAGCTGTTCTAATTACAAACATGCAAACATGGCCCGCTTTAATTACTTCAGTCTATATTAGTAGCTTAATGACTAGTATTTAAATGTTAATCTTTTTCATGTCTAATGTAGGGCTATTTGTATTTAAGTTCATAAAGTTAACATAAGTATAACTAAATACAGAGATAAAGATTTCTGCCCGAAAGTATATGCAATGTGACCCTTAGGAGTGAGGCCCTCTCCATCATCAAAGTTGCCCACACTTGACTTACTGTATGTGTGTAGTGAAAATGTTCTTCAAGATTATTTAAACCCTAAACCTTTGATTTATAAACACTGGAGTTCTATTTTGAGCCAAGCTGGCATGGAAGAGAGCATGACACCATTTAGAATTAAGACGGACTGTGAAAATGTTCTTTAGGAGCTTACAACCCCAAGTACTGACCATGGTACTGTAATGTACTTTATCAGATCTCATCCCAGCTCTGTAATATTATTTATTGTGACCGTAGATCACAGTTAATATGAAAATTGGCAGATCCTGCCTCAATGTCTATAGCTTCTATATGATCACATTGTTGACCCATATATTACCAACCGCAAACTCGTATCACACTTGCAAATGAATTCCATCCTGTGCGAATTCTGTCCTGCACAACCCCCACAACCCCTATAACCCCATAAAAAAGGGTCTTAAAAACCTTTAAAATGGTATTTTAAAAATCAAACACTGAAAATGGAAAATGGCACGTTATCGTAAAATGACCCGGGTACATTTTCTTGTACACAAAATGGCTATAAATCATTTGGAAATGTTTTGTGACTGCATTTCTTGAATTGGTGTTTTTCACACGTGCTGGCAAGCATTTATTGACAGCCTACACAACCTACCGAGGACATTAAGAAAAACTATCTAGTTCACATCACACCGTCAAGAAAATAAAATAAAGGCTTCATTATACAAAAATTGCCAATCACTCTTTTTCAGGATGTTTCTGGCAGAGCATGCCTCTCATTCAGTGGACCAAATGAATAAAGAAACACAAAAAACTAAAAGTATAGCACGCCTTTTTCTTGAGCTTTTGGGCCTGTGGGTCCTGGACTAATAGTATCATTTGATACTATACATCACATGGTTTCTCTGAAAACAGTCAGCTAGGGTGGGACATATGAATGAAATCTTTATGAAAAAGGTCTCTGTATGCACCCTAGCTCCCCCCCCCCCCCCCCATTGAGAAACACTAATGTCGTTAATTTGCTGAAAACTCAGATTTGCTCTCTCTTCTGCCATTGAACTAAAAAACTACCAACTATTATAGTTACATTTACATATTTACACATACTGTACAATACACATCAACTGATGCCTGCATGCACACATAACAATCATCAATCATACGTGCATGTACAGTACACACATGAGGTCACATGGACTGACAAACACACACACACCCACACACACGCACGCACTCACAAGAAGTTATGCTGTAGATTTAATCACAGTCAATCAGATATTCTCCATCTCCGGTCCTCCCTCTGCAATTCATTTTTATTTGTATTCAGTCGTCCATATGTTCCGCCTTCAAAGGGACGTCATTCTGTGATTCAAAGAACCATCAGGGGGAAAAAAAAGAATCCATTGCTCAAGTTTATTAGAAAGTCTAATTCATTTTTATTTCCCCCTTTCCCAGATGAAACACAACTTTAAGAAAACAAAAACTAAACAAAAAATAACAAAAAAATCAGACAAGTACATTCCCTTTCTCAATAACTGGAACGTGTGTTTGAGGCAGCGGTTCCAGAAGTGCATTTGTGTTTTATGAATTCTCTTTCCGCCTCTGAAGCAATTGGTCACTGTCCTTAAAACACACATCGCCATATTGGACTTTGTGTAAACGTGGCCGTTGACATGGTGACTTTAGGAGTCTTTAACATGGCGAGGGAGAGATTCCATGGTGAACAAACTGATTTGGAATCAGCATCAAATCAAGGGTCGCTGTCGTGTGAGTGTGGATTGTACAAAGAAGGTTACTGCGTTGCATATTGACATTCCTGCAAATAACGATTTATCGATAATCTCTGTCCAAGATATTCATATATATACGTGTTTCTTGAATTAATAATAAAACTGCATTTAACAAACATGAAGGATTCGTAGGCTGTAGTCATTCCAAAAAAATATTTCTTTTACTTTACAAAACTGGATGTACTCCACAACTCCAATCTGAGCAAAACAACAAAAACGATGTAGCACCAGTAGGTTTAAACAAATCATGCAGCAAATTGTGTTGCTTTTCTTTCTGTTTGTGAGGAAAAAAAGACTACTTCAAGAAGTTTGGTGGAATCCAGTGCATCCACTTTTGTTTTGGCATTGAATCTCTATGGCCTGCTGATCTTCCTCACAATCCCCTGAACAGAGGAATACGTTGGCGGCCACCTTGTTAATGTCCTCCTATGTTCTTATTGCAGCGATGACTCCTTGTTGGACAGGTACTGTATGGAAGAAAAATTAAAACAGCATTAGAGTTTGAACCAATATAGATATGATGTTAGAGTTATTTTCACAGTTTTAATTGGTTTGTGGGGTTGGTTAAATATATTCATTACTTTTAATATTTGGTTAGCACTTGATGCCTCTCCCTTCATGATTGAAGAACTGTTTAGGGATATTTCACTTTCAAATATGTTTGGGGTCATTTTGAATGTCTACTCAGACTTTGTAAGCACCCCAGACAGTTGCTTGAGTCAGTATTTAGATATTTGGTATTCCTTTTATCAGAAACGCCCCCTTCCTATACAAACCCATTGTAACTTCAAACTGCCTCACCTATTAGGAGGGCACTATGAGTCACCAGGAAGCTCGCTCACAAAAGCCTGAGTAGACGCTAAAATGACCCCAGATATGTTTGAAAGTGGTATATCCCTTTAACATGTTCTACAGTTGATAACAGCTGAGCAAGTTTTAGAGCAGGAGTCTTCAACAGGGGGTCACATAAGGGGGTCCGAGACAATAGGGGGTCCTCAGAGTTACTACAGGTGGGCCGCCAAATCTTTGTGTGATAGGAACATGTTTTTTACATTAACCACTTCAGCCCTAGCATCCCTATTTTGAGTGGAACGTTAGTCAAAAATAGCAGATCTAAAAGCTTACAACGTATAGCAGATCTACAAGCTTACAACGCCTTGTAAGCTTATAGATGGGCTATCTTTGGCAAAGAGGTTTGGTTAATGGGAAAGGAAGAGCATACTAAGTACTGATGGGTATGTGGTTAAATGTCTGAAAATACACATTAATCCACCATGACAGTGCTGTCAAACAAGTCTATGATCGTTTAAGAAATCTATGGACATTTTTAATCTTCAACACAATTTCATACAATATGTCCCTGCTTCATCTCTCTCTGGGCTAAAGGGTCCTTATCCCTGCTTCATCTCTCTCTGGGCTAAAGGGTCCTTGTGTTGAAGACCCCTGTTTTAGAGCCTTTTCTTTGAAAGTTAATTCTCCGTTATCAAGTCAAATTCCTCATTCCTCATACAGTATCTCCTCATACAGTATCTCATCTCTTATACTTGATAAACCACACTGCGCTCATACCTGGTTTTGCACAGGCCGCCTCACACTCGTCATATGTGTTGAAGCGGTTCTGGTTTCCTCCACAGCCTCCGAACCAGAAGCGCGTGCAGCTCTTGCTGAGGGCATCGTAGTGCCACTTGAGCACGAACTTGGCACACGAGCCCTCGTCTTTAGGAAGCTGGCAGAGGTCCACCGCTGTAGATGCTGCTATAAGACACAGAACAATTAGAGCAGAATTAATGACGGCCATTTGATATACTGTAAACAAAACAGAATTCTCTGATCAAGGCTCATAGCCAAAGCGCGTAAGTGTTCTTTTGGTGTTGATGTGCCAATGTTTTCAATTCCTACTTTTTATGTAAACAAAACACCTTTGTTTTATTCTGAGTCAAGATGTGTTTTCGGGTACTCAGTGGCGCAGTGGTAAAGTTAGCAGCATTGGATAGTGCAATAGTACTGTTACTGTAGGTACAGTAGCATGATCGCTATACTGTAGTTAACAGACCACAGATTCACCTATTTGCCTACAGCACATTCAGTTTAACTTGCACATTGTTTAAACCTCTGCCTGCTAATTTACTGTGAGATTGACAATCCACGGACGAATAGAGCTTGGTTTTCACAAAGAAAAACAATGTGCTGGCAAAAAAATAAAAATAAAACAACGAAGCAGCGAAACAAGGCTTTCATTCATGTCTTCTATGGTTGTGACTTGGCCAGCTCATCAGAATGACTAAAGTAGAAGTAGATATTTTTCCCCCTCCGTGGCTACAGTTTAATTTGTTCCATGGATCATTGTGGAGCAGTTGGATAGCATGCATGGCCACCATCAAACATAACCAGTCTTGTTTATGTATTTATTTATTTACCGTTTGTTGAGAATGGAAAGAAGTTAGAGGAAAATGTAATTATTCGACACTAGCATACCCAGTGTAGTGGAAACTCCATATCAGATGAAATGTCATAGATCTGGGCAGGAGGTTTCCGATTCAAATCACATTGAGTCCCTTGTTTGAAAAGGAGACTGGGAGAGGAAATGCTTTCTCCTTAATGTTGGCTAGACATTTGCATTACATACGCATGCATGCATGCATGCATGCAGATCAAAGCGGGTCATATGTTCAGCAGAGGTAGTTGGAACGGAAGGAAACGTAACAGGATCAGGCTTATGGGACCGCAAATAGATCCAGAGGCGAGTTGAGCGGAGCAGGACTCACCAGGTGCTGGAAGGATCTCAACCTGTTCCATCTGCTGTGAGTTCTGCTGAGGCTCGACAGCCACTGTGGACATATTAAAACAATCATTTGTGTTCAACTCTAGAAAAAAAACCTTTCCCAGCTGGTTAGGAATCACAGTACAGTATCAGTGACATTTTCAAGAGAATGACAAAGGGAATGTGGGCACAGATGCTGATGCATAAACTCAGAGCGAGTATATTTTCCACCATGTGTCAGCTGCATCTTCAGTACAGTCTAATGTGTGGTCTACTGTATATCCATGGCCTGTGACTCATATAAATGTTTAATGTTGACACAAAGATATACAATCATCATTTTACGGAGATGAAAACTCCCCCCAAAAGTAAACAAATAAATGCCATATGTAAGTAGCATAAGTGTAGAGTGTAGGAGTGGGACTGAGTTACTAGGGCCCAAGGTGGAGGGGCTAGGGCTAGGAATTATTTTATACTTTAGCTATTGAAAAATAGCAGATACAGTATACAAGCTATACGAGCTTGTAGATCTGCTATTTTTCAAAAGTCACAAGAATGTGTGCAAATCTTTGAATATATGTATTTTTTAAGCAAACATTCGTAAGTCAAATTTTGCTCCTGGGGGGTCCCTGGAACTAAATATTTTGAGATGGAAAGTTTGAGCGCCACTGACATCGAAACATACTGTAGGTTTTTCAAAAGAAACCTTAGAAGGATTTGAAATATTCTAAGACTTGCACAAATGTTCAAGACTTTCAAAAAATAGCAGATCTACAAGCTTGCAGCGCGGCACTCGGTGCCACGCAGTGAGCTTGTAGATCTGCTATTTTTCAATGGTTAAAGCATAAAATAATACATAATAATGCGTTCCTTGTACCCAGGGCCCAGAATTTGGTGCGACACCACTGCCAGCCTTACCTGTCCTCACGCAGTGTTTCAGGCACGCCCAAGGTGGAGGGGCTAGGGCTAGGAATTATTTTATACTTTAGCTATTGAAAAATAGCAGATACAGTATACAAGCTATACGAGCTTGTAGATCTGCTATTTTTCAAAAGTCACAAGAATGTGTGCAAATCTTTGAATATATGTATTTTTTAAGCAAACATTCGTAAGTCAAATTTTGCTCCTGGGGGGTCCCTGGAACTAAATATTTTGAGATGGAAAGTTTGAGCGCCACTGACATCGAAACATACTGTAGGTTTTTCAAAAGAAACCTTAGAAGGATTTGAAATATTCTAAGACTTGCACAAATGTTCAAGACTTTCAAAAAATAGCAGATCTACAAGCTTGCAGCGCGGCACTCGGTGCCACGCAGTGAGCTTGTAGATCTGCTATTTTTCAATGGTTAAAGCATAAAATAATACATAATAATGCGTTCCTTGTACCCAGGGCCCAGAATTTGGTGCGACACCACTGCCAGCCTTACCTGTCCTCACGCAGTGTTTCAGG
>NC_137829.1:37997125-38192125 GCF_963921795.1 Nannobrachium achirus
AAAGCTTCCGAGGCTCTTCAAAATTAAAGCGTAAGTGAACGACGGCAGCAGCAACAGCTAGAAATGTTAGAAACCTTGGCTTCCCATGTGTTAAAAGGATTCAAAAGACACTTATAGAATCGGGTCAAAATTCAAATTTTTCAAAACTCGGTGCCGCGCTGTGAGCTTGTATATCTGCTATTTTTCAATAGTTAAAGCATAAAATAATGATACACAATAATGTGTACCCGTTCTAAATGGGTTAAAAAAACAAATCTCCATTGGCTCCTGTGTTTAATTCTGCTGGAAAACGCACGTTTCTCTGTTTCCTTTTCTCGCCTGCTGTCTCCATTGTAAACACTGCTAACCAGTTAGCTTGCATCTCTGGAACAGTATGAAGGATTCGAGTGCGGCCTTTTGTAATCGGCCACGAACCGCAACTTTAAAAAGGTAAGAAAAACTAAAAAAAGCGGAAGCGAAAGTTTAATGAAAGCAGACGAGTTAATACACAGCAGGTTTCTGTAGACCAGCAGCGTTGAGTCCAATACGTATTTAGCCAACTTTACCTTTGTGCTTTCTTTGATGGACTGTCTGGTGGTCATCGTGGTGTTTGTGATCTTTCCTATGGAGATTTACAAGAATTAGTGAATAGAAAACATAGCGAGGAGGACCGATTAAATGACGGGACAGATGATCAAATTACTTACTCCTCAGGGGGTGAGGATTTAAAGGGATTTTTCAATGGCTGATCATTCTGGAACCACTTGCAGTTTTTGGAGACCTCAGGGGACATGTAGAACGCATTCTCAACTGTAAACACGAGTAGGACAGGACAACGGTTATTACTGACAGAGACCTACAGCTGTAGTGCCATTATGCTTTTAGGGTATTATGGTGTTTCATTCAGGGGATATACAGGAGAATTTGTCCAGCATGGAATTGCATTAAAGGCAGTGTAAGTGATGTTGTGTGTGTGTGTGTGTGTGTGTGTGTGTGTGTGTGTGTGTGTGTGTGTGTGTGTGTGTTTGAAAATGTTAAAGTGATATATTCTGATAGTAATTGCTATAGAGTGTTTGAGGTTTCTTATCGTCACTGTCAGGCAGAAACCTCGTATCTCCAAGTTTCAAATGTGTATGTTTTTTCCGTAAAGCAAAGCCCTGCTTCATCATACAAGCTTGTTGCACAAAACTAGTGAAAATAGCAGATCTACAAGCACACAATGCCTCGTGGCGTGAGGCATTGTGTGCCTGTAAATCTGCTCATTTCACTAGTTTAAAACCATTTTTAAAACGATAAACAGAAAAGCAATGGTTTCGGACATGCAAGGTTTCCACTCGACAATGACGTGTTCTAAATAAAATGCATTGCTGTTGCTAGTATTATATCTTGCACTTACTGCTAATGTACTTTGGCAGCAGTCGACCAAAGTTCTGGATGTGCTTGTCGTAGAAGTACGAGGCGCTCTCCAGCCTCTTGAAGAAGACGTCGGACGGCTCGCTGGCCATGCGCGCCAACACGCGCGTGTCCCCGGGGGTCAGCCTCTCGCCCACGCCCAGGATGACCAGGAAGTAGCCCTTGCACTTGACCTCGGTGGCCACGCGCACCAGCGCCTCCTCGTCCTCGGCCACGTCGCCGGTCACCAACAGCATCAGGACCTTGCGGTCCCTCGGCGACGGCGCCCTCTCGAACACCTGCTCCACCGTCCACTCGATGGCCGCCGCCAGCGCCCGGCCGCCCTCCAGCTGTGGCGTCTTCTCCAGAAGGAAGTTGATGATGTCCTGGGAGGAGCTCAAGGTTATTATGGGTGCGTTCGGAAATACAGCACCGAGCGCCAATACAAACTAATATGCGAGTGCGCTCGGGGTGCGCATATCTGAACGCACCCTATATTAAAAAAATAAAATAAAATTAAAATAAATCGTTAACTGAACTAAATAAAAAAACACGATAACTAACTGAAACTGTATTGTGTGTTTACGAAACTAACTAAAACAAACTGCAATTATTGACAACCAAACCGGTACCTGAATATACTATATATTTTTTAATCCTATCTTCTGTTGACTTTTTATTACACAATAGGCTTACTTAGGTGCCCTCCACACTAGGCGCGGTTGCCGTCGGAGCTGCCGCTAGGATCAGCGGTGGCCGCACCGCGGTGAGACACAAACACACTCGCTCAGTGAGTAAACGTTGCGCGGTATTTCACAAAGATGAACACAATCCATCTCTCACGCATGCACAAACGAGCACGCTCGCGATGGATTTCACGGGACCGCACCTGCTCGCCTCGCCGCCCCAAAACTTGAAAATGAATTGCTAGGAGGCGGTGACCGCGCCTAGTGTGGAGGGCACCTTACTCAGAACTAATTAAAACTAAACTATAATAAAAAAAACCAAACTATTCTAACCTTGGAGGAGCGGTGGTCCGTCAGGCCGATGTCCACATGGATGGGGGAGCCGCTGCTGTTGCGGAGGAACTCGTAGGGCGCCTGCTGGACCACCGCCACCCTGGCGTGGTGGATGGACAGCGCGGGCTCCGAGGCCACCTCCAGCTGCTCCACGATGTGCGCCGCGTAGCGCTTCATCTCGGTGAAGACGGAGGGGTATGTGGACTCTGAGCTGTCCATGACGAAGGCCATGTCGATGTCCACGTCCGTGGTGAAGGACCGCCTGTCTCGGCCGGACAGCGGCGGAACGTAGTCGCACACTTGGTCGGGAGCGCAGACGTCTGAGGAGGAGAGGTTTGGCTCAGGGAGTTTTGTCTTTGTTATGATTTCCATAATATGTCTGAATGGATTTTGTTTGGAGAGTTATTTCTGGACTAAGTGCAACTTTCACTGCTGTGAGGAGGCAATGTGCTTCCAATTAGCTGCAACAATGGGAGTATTGTGGTCAGCCAGCATGCAACGTGTTACGTGTAACACACTGTACTCTCCAGAGCGGTGGTTCTCAAAGTGGGGTCAGGGGACCCCCAGTGGTCCTCGAGGGGGTTCCAGGGGGTCCCCAGATAAACTCATAGTTAGGAACCAACTGGACCCTTGCAGGTCTTTAACTCGTAGAAGTGTGTAGAAATGGAACCAAATGGACCCGTCCATTTCAAGCTGCATTTGTATGCTCTCTAGTTGCATACAACCGTGGTGGTCTTAATACTGTACATATCAAACTGGGGGGTCCCAAGTTTGAGAACCAATGCTCTAGAGACATCAGACAGTGTGCTCCATGTAACATCATACTCTGGTCTAGAGACGTCAGAATGCAACATGGGTCATAGATTCTGACAGTTGCCTAGCTCAGCTAGACTCTGCCATTGCTAACACAAGGCAGTGTGATATTGTCTGGCTAAGCCAGGCTAATGTGACAGCGTGCTTCCACGCAGAGTGTGTCATACTCTTGACACGTATTATTAATAAACGGCTCAAACAATATCCTTCAGTTGGCAGCATTAGTATGAGGCCATCATTAGTGCATAATAGAATATGTATACTGTACATATAGGCTACTGTAGTATTACCTATTACCTGTAGTACATTTATAATATGTATGTATATTACCAAGGCACACGTGGCAGTTCATAATCTTCTGGATGACTGAGTTGTATTGAGCACTTCCAGGACTGGGCAGGACAATCACCTGAGCCAGGGCTGTGTTGTTAATCTGATGCAAAGAGAACAAGAAACAAATGTTTTGAAAATGTAGAGCTGCAACTTGTCAACGATATTATGAAATATACAGTATTGTCAATACCTTCAACCCTAACTGGAGCCATATGTTTAACTGTGTCAATGGATTTTTTTTGCATGCAATACCAGATGAGAAATGTGGGTCCATTCTGAATGGTGCTTTACTAATTCAATACCCAGAAGACTATGTTTTTTCTCAATCTGTTCTAGGGGCCAGTATTGGCAGAGGAAAGGGAAAAGGGGTCTTTTTTCCACAGTACACTTGGCACATATTATGTGAAGTTTGTCTTCTGCATTTAACCCATCCTATATAGGAGTCCAGAGAATGCCTGTAGACTAAGACAGACTTTTGCTGATAAAAAAAGGAACACTGACAGACTTAACACAGTGTGTTTCATCATTTAGAAGGAAAAAGAAAAGAAAAAAAAGGAGGTTGAAGAACAATATTTCTTCTCCCAATTTAGTTGGTATGCCAGTTAACCCTTTCCCTTCCCACACGTTTCTGTATTGCCACTTCTATCGTACAGTACTGTCTCACCTGCCAGTCAGGATGTAGCACCTTCGTCCTATACTCTCCCACTGACAGATGCCACCCGGCCCGTAGGGAGTCACTAGCACAGTGACAAACATCGCCCTCCCCACCTGACATCCTTCCCCTGAAACACCGATTGTGCCCTATTTTATACATAGGCTATTTGTAAATAGCCGATTGTAGATTCTGGTGATGCGAGGTTAGTTCACCTGCAGTGCTCTGGTGAGGGCTCTGTCGTCGCGGTTGACCAGGAACACGGACGCTATCCCGGCGTCGTAGAGGCGGAGGGCCGCGGCGCTCACGGGCTGCGTGTCTCTCACCGGCCCGTTGACGAAAAAGATGGCCACCTTCCTCATGAGGAAGCCGCTGCGGACCCTCTTGAAGGTGTTCTGCGCCACAAAGTTCATGGCGGTCTCCAGGCTGCGCTGCTTGCGCGTCTGCAGGGTCTGCAGGCCCTCGATGCGCTGCACCAGGGCGCGTCTCTTCAGCGCGTCGGCGAAGCGGATCTCGGTGGTCACCTCGTTGTTGTAGAGGGTCAGGGCCACCCGCGCGCCCCTCGGACAGTTGCTCTCTGAGATGGTTATGTTCCCGACCAGACGCAGCACCGTGTCGCGCATGGTGTTGAAGGCCGGGCGACCCACGCCGTCGGACGCGTCCAGGGCGAAGGCAAGCTCGGTCGGGTACAGAGGACACTCCTGCTGGCCTGACCACGCAAAAAAAATAAATTAATAATGATATTATAATCGAGTAATGGTAGCCTAGGATCCATACTGATTCGCTACGTTTGAATTTTTCCTCACTCTTGCTACTCTTGTCTGGCCATTTTGCTAGCCTAAGATGGCTCAGCGTTGAAGACAGGGTTAAACAACTAAAAATGGGATTGACTTTCAAAATAGCGAATGCAAATCTGCCCTCAATCCCCTCAGTACCCGCTTATCTGACCAAACATCTCCAAAAAGTTAGCGACACCCACAGCCACAACACCAGAAGGAGCGCACACAACGATCTGAAAATACAAACCCATAAGACAAATATGGGTAAATTCTCCTTCTACAACACTGCCACCCAGGTGGGGAATTCCGTGACTACTTCCCTTAAAACACGTAGCTCACTGGCCTCCTTCAAAACTGCCCTGAAAACTCATCTTTCAGGAGGCCAGAGGCGGAGGTAGTTATCACTTCTCCCATAGACAGGTGAGAAGTAAGCACCCCCCCTTACGTTATCCCACCCCCTTGTTTACCCTACCCTGTACATAGTGTTTTTATAACTGCGATGATTTTTGAAAGTTTTTCTTTTTTTTGCTTGCTATTTGTTATGTCCATGAATTGAATACCAAGGACTTCCGACGTAAAAAAGATCGTAAAAAGGACTCATTTGGGATGCTCCTTCAGGGTGTTTTACTGTACTTGACGGTACTGTATTGACTATACTTGTACTGTTCTTCATTTTTTGTCTAATAAAATAAAGGAAGCTTTCCAGACTGTGAAGCAAAGTGAGAGAGAGAAAAAAAAAGCTGAACGTAGCAATCAGTCTGGATACCAGGCTAGAGAAATGGCACACATGGTCCTGAAATTGTTTTAGTGGATTATCGTTCATGATCAGTAGATTTATTGGTTTTATTTAAGTGTTTAGACTATTATGAACTAGAGCAGCTGGTGTAAATTAGTTGGAACGTTTGACACATGGTTGACAGGCCAGTACTTCTCATTTAATAATTGTGGAACTGTGGAGTATGTATGACCCATTGTTACTCACCATAGCAGCAAGCTGGAGAAGAAAAGAAGGGAAAAGAGAGGTGTCTCTTTGTTATACAAGTTATCACACTGGGCATCAGTCTAATTATTATACTTAGGCCTGACTAATATAGTTATCAAATCATCACATTATACTGTGCACCAGTTTAATTATTATATTAAAGCAGGGGTCTTCAACAGGGGGTCCGGGACCCCTAGGGGGTCCTCAGAGTTACTACAGGGGGTCCTCCAAATCTTTGTTCTTCTCCTTTTTTTATATAAACCACTTGAACCCTAGTGTCCTTACAATAATAGCAGATCTACAACAGCAGATCTACTTTGCCAACAATAGCAGATCTACAAGCTCACAACGCCTCGCGCTGCGAGGCGTTGTGAGCTTGTAGATCGGCTATTTTTGGCAAAGAGCTTTGGTGTAGAGGGGGAAAAAGAGCAGACTAAGTACAGAATGAAAGGTCAAGTTTATTAAGTCTTGGCGATTCAAGTGGTTAAAAAACACACTGAAAACACAAATTGACATGAATCCAAAATACACAGATGATCGATCGTGCTGTCAAAACAATGAAACTATATGGAATCTATGAAAAGGTTGTGGGTGGTCCCTGCTTCATCTCTCTCTCAGCTAAGGGGTCCTTGGCCTGAAAACGTTGAAGACCCCTGTATTAAAGTATTGCATAGATATCAACATTTTGATGTAATTATTATACTCACGACAGTTATCTCTGATCTTCTTGACGAGGTCACATTGCTAGGGAAAAAAAGAGGCAACGGGAAACATATTTGAATCAAGTCGACGACAGATCCTAGATATCGATGTTTACTGTATACACAATACATACCACAACACCAGGTCCTCTGGGGCCTTTCTCCCCCTGTGAAAACACAGAACCGTTGTATTAACAGCTGGACAGAACCTCAACATCCTTTGCTTCCTACAGTATGTGACAACTTTATGTGTGTGGAATTGTTTGAACAACCAAGGAACTCACTGTGATACACAATACACATGTGGCAGCCATGGTCTGAGTCCAAATCGCAGGGTCAAAGTAACACTGTGAAACCCTGAGTGCTAATTTAACTCAAAGAGTATACAAAACAGAACCAAATGGACCCGTGCGGGTTCATTTGGTTCTGTTTACGTACACTCTCAGAATTATATTATCGCTGAGAAGTTTAGTGTGCAGTGCCCAGCAGCTAAAAGTTGTACAACCCCCCCCCCCCCCCCCCCCCACTCCATTAACTGTTATGGAGGCTTTTGTTTAATTTATATGGATTTTCCACAGCTTGTAAACAAAGGGAAGGGAGTTTAATTACTCACATAGGGTCCAGCATATCCGACCTCTCCCTTCTGCCCTGGTGTTCCGATATTCCCCGAGACGCCCTGGAGGGAATAAAACACATGTGATTATTGTCTACGCTTGTTTATTTGGGTTTCTTCACTTCAAAGGATCACTCTATTACCTTAAAAAGTGACAGTGAAAATACGATCTTAAGCTGGTTGCACACTGCACTGCGTTTTTCGTTGCATTTTTGGAAATCAGAAAACCGGAGGTCAGGGAGAGAGAGAGAGGAAAGAGAGAGAGAGAAAGGGTGACAGCTGCGAAAATCGAAAAAAATCAACCCTGGTCCGAAAATAAATACGATACGGGCGGCAGAGTGAAAAGAAGTGATTGACATAATGTGGGGTTGATTCTTTTATTTACGTGCTGCGAAATTCGCTCCGATATTCGGCCCGAAAAACTCAGCAGTGTGCAAAGACCTTTAGTCTGTGATTGATTGAATACTTTAGCATAGGAAAAGCAGTACAGTTCCGATACAAGGTCTACTAATAGGTTTTAAACCCAAGAAAGCACTATGGTTTGTTTACATTGGGGTCCTTTGTAGTCTACCCTGCCATAGTAGCACGTATACTGTATGCACTCAGAAACACAGTTTTCTATCCAGTAAATCCATGTATCAGCCAGGATTCATCTAAGACATGAATCTCCAATGTGTATCTTGGACTAGCCTACATGTGGCGAGCCTGTGTCATCCACCATGACATACATGTATGCATCCAAATTATGCATCCAGATTTGGTTTTAGTCTGATCAGATTCCCATTGACTTCTATTATAAAATGTAAGTTTAATATTAAACAAAAAGTATCCAACATAATGTGAAAATAAATACTACTTCTGTGGCCTACTGGCAGCGTTCACAAAAACATTGGCCGCTGATTGGTCCTGTGGTTTGTGCAGAGCCTGCAGCGGATCTTGCAAAACCACAGGTTCTACCGTGTTTTCTGTGTGCACCGCCAAATGCACATTTTGCATTTCGGAGAGAACTGCTGATCTGAGCAAGGGTTCAACACAGTGTTGACGACAAATTTTGATTTAGTTTTAGTCATATAGTCTTTTGAATTAAATTGCATTTAGTTTTAGTCACATTCTGAAAAGTTTTAGTTTTAGTCTAGTTTTAGTCGACTAAAATTAATTTTGACAGAGAAAAAAAAAGTATTTTGAAGGCATTGACGGTGTCGTATTGGCTCATTTGACATTTGGTTGCATGCTGAAAATAGCCGATCTACAAGCTTTTAAATCTGCTATTTCAGAATGCCCGAGCACAACCAAACATAAAATTACTTGTCTTTTGGTTCTACTGGATCTCTTCTCTAGTAGTTGTATTTTTTATTTGTTGCTGAAATTGCCACAATATTTAGTCTCAGTCTTAGTCATCATGTCTTAGTTTTTATATCGTTTTTAGTTTTTACTTCGTTTTTGTCAGTGAAAAAAGGTAGTCGACGATAGTTTTTCGTCATAGTTTTAGCAGACTAAATGAACGGTGGTTCAACGCTCACCCTCTGTCCACGGTTTCCTCTGCCTCCAAGACCGCCACTCGTCCCGAGGTCACCAGCTTCTCCCTGATGGGCGACAAAGACCGAAAGCACAGAACAGGAGAATGAACGTTAATTGAAACCTGAGTTCTCAGTGTGGTGAAACCATTGTTTTTTATGGCTCATCAGTTCTGACAATATAGTTTACCTTAGGTCCTGGGAAGCCCGGGAAGCCTGCATCACCCTGTGACACAAACGCACAAAATTTGTGTACCGTCATTGGTTTATCCACGTTTGGATGGGGTTCATACACCAGATGCCAAAGCAAATTCCTTGTAATGAAACCTCATACTGTATTTGACTCTGATTGTGACAAAGGTTAACCCACTTAAAGGAGTAGTTCACCCAAAATAATTACTTATTTTCTATCTATTACACACCCCATGAAGTGTGGTTGCCCCTGCACAGGACAACCAGACTATAGTATAATTGATTTCATTCCATCCATCCATTCATCTTTTCCCCCTTATAAACTTTATTTTGACGTGCTACTCCTCCCACAGTTTTGGTGGCACGCACTTGGGCCATCGATTTATTAGTGAATACATTTTCCCCATTGACTTGAATGGGGAAAATTCAAACGGTAAGACGAAATTAATTTGCAAATGTTACTCGCGTCACGGCAACCACACTTTCTAGTTTTAATTTTTGATGACCGGCAGAGCCATGCATTCAAGGCTTCATGTCTCCATTGTCTGACTTCCTCTCAGTTGTTTTGAGGTTTGTAATCTGTATGTGTCAATTATGATTTAGCCAACGCTTTTTTTTAATATTTAGAAGAGTGCCTTGGTTTTCTTTTTTTCTTTTTTTTTCGCTTCATGGGGTCCTACTCAACCTTTTTCAACAATTTCAATTTTCTAAAATAGCAATATATAATAGGAATAGGTGATCTACAATCTCTCAGAGAGTCATGATGCGACACGCTGTAGGTACCACATGATACTGACCCAGTATGTCCATATACAGTATGAGCATTCCAAGATTTGGGCTTAATATTGATAAGATCAGGGATCTTCATATATGGGCATGAAAGGGACAAGGACTGACAGATACAGAGATATCCATATATGCACATGAAGGGGATAAATGGTAACAGAGAATACATTTCCCACGCGTCAGGGCAACCACACTTGCAATTTCCCTTTCTAGTTTGTTACTGTGTTTTAACTTGATTTGGGGTTTGTTGAATATGACACTGACCCTCCTGCCCTTGGGTCCAGCGATGCCAAATCCATCTCTGCCGTCTTCACCCTACAAGAAAACATTCAACAGGTTAATAAATAGATATTCATAGTGTTTATTACTGTACACAACAATATGTTATGTTTTCCTAGCAAGAACTACATTTAGTTTAACCGTATCAACTACTTGTGCCAGTTTGTCACCATAGGCTATATCATGGTGACCCTAGTAGGCATCAGCTGTCAACAATGTAGATTACAGAATGTACATAAAAGATCAACAGACCGCAAATACAGTCAGACATCACATGTATTCTGGGACTCTGCAGTGTAACAGAAGCAACTGATAAAAGGCAGAAAGTCTGATGCATGGGAAATCCACTGGGAAAAATACCATTTCCCTGATTAAAAACACACCATAGATATATTCTTGGGGCCCAGAAAGACACAGAGACATAAATCCTACTTAAAACCATCCATGACGCACAGGCTAGCGTCTGGAGTCGATCCTAAGTTCTGCTGCCAAGAGCTATTCTCTTTTACAATGCCCAAAATGACTACAATGACCCTATAAATTCATCTATTTAATAGTATGGGAGAAGGAATTAATGGCTGTTTCAAAGACAACATGATTATTTGCATATGTCCGACTTATTTATGCGGGGGGGGGGGGGGGGGTAAGTAGTGTACAGAGGGGATGAGAACGTGTTCTTACAGACTCCCCGCGGGGGCCGAGGGGTCCCACAACACCTTTAGGTCCCGGGTCACCAGGCTCTCCCTGCAAAGATAAAGGGGATCATTTAGACTTTAGAATCTGATTGAGATAGCATAGAGATAGAGACAGACAGTGCAGATAAAAGACAGAGATACACAGAAAAAGATTGAAAGAGAGCAGTCAGGGTTAAACAGGATTGAGGCGGTCACAGAGGCGTTTGAGGGAGAAAAAGAAAAATACATTTATATACAGTATATATTTCTACAGGATATTGAGTGAATTTCCACTGGCTTAATTGAGCTCACATGCTTTTATTTGAAGTGGCTGTGAGAAGCAGCATGGCTGTTTTTTTTTAGGGTTCTTTCATGTTTGCTCAAACAGACTGTGGGTGTGTGTCCAGTAATGTGAGAGTTCAAGGCATAGGAGCTGATGTGTTTCTAACCGAAACAAAGTGTTTTTGTTTTTTTACAGCCATGTCAATCATATTTTCTGTATAATGGTACTGTACCTTGCGACCGAGACTTCCTCTTCTGCCCCTCTCTCCATTAGTACCTTGGAGTCCTCCAGGGCCCTGGAAAAAACAAAATATGATTTTAGAAAACGTTTTATTGATGGTTTAAGTGATCTAATAATAATAGTCAGGACAACAATGCTGCAAAAATCCTTAGAGATATGTATCTTCCATCAACTTGCCGTCAACAGAAGGTATTCTTTTGGCTGAATTTTTAGCAGCTAGCCTATTATAAACCATACCAAGAGATTGTCACACCGTAACATGGATTGCATACTTTGTTTCCTTCCAGACATTGCTCTTTCTGACTGTATGAATATGATGTTCATGTGGACAAGTCTCAATCAAAACATGACGGTTGAATTATCTTAAGTCAAACTGAGATATACTCTCTGATACAGAGGAATGTTCTTAGTCAAGAGGCCAATATTCTGAAGGCCAACCTCTGTAGAAAGAAAGCTGGCTAACACAAAAGGGCTGGGTCAACTTGGCATTACAAAACCTCCCAAGCTTTCAAAGCAGTATACATCGTTTTATAGAGAATCAAAGTCTAACATAATATACACATCCTACCTGGGTCGACTTTTTTCCCCCCATTCTCTCTTCTTTAAAAAAGAAAATTGCATCAAATGCAAATAAACTAATTTCCCTAATAAACAAATGATCCCGGAAGTTTGACTCGTATGGATATGAAGAATGAACTGACGGCGAGAAAGCACTATGTTACTGCCGCCAAATTAGTAAAGTTTCCGCCAGAAACAGACTATATCAAATATGAATGACAGACTATCATAAACGATACAGACCCGACGATATCGCTGAGAGCAGTTTGTTTATTTTTGGACAACAATGCTTATACTCTACGAGACGATTTTAAGATGACCGAATGTTATTCTCCATAGAGAAAATCTTCTGCGACCCAGGGGATGACGAGTGACCTCAGGACTTCGGGAACTCTATTATCATATGAGCAGTGGGGGGAAGGGAGTCACAGGCTAAAGGCCTGTCCATAGTAACTCCGAAACTTTTGTTCGATGAGTTACGACTTTCCGACGTGCAGATTTCCAAACTCTAATTCGGTGTAATGCTTGTCAGAAGTCGTGAGTGACGTCATTTTGTAGTCGAACCGGGACATTTCCGATGAAAGGTTCGGTTTCGGAGAAAGTATGGACAGGCCTTAAATGGTCCTGATAGGTGCACTCACCCTTGGTCCTGGGTTCCCGTCCTCTCCTCTGGTTCCAGGTGTACCGATTGGTCCAGGAGGGCCCTGAAGAATGAGAACCATACATCTTTACTTAACAAATCTTGTGAAATAGAGGAGGGCTAAAACAGGTACTACCAATGGAAAATGATCCCAAAAGATATAGTCTGCGTAATTCAGCCATCAAGGTCCAGTCAAAACATTTAGTCATGCAACTAAAGCGGCCAATATAAGCATTTACTAAAGAAGCCCTACAACAGCGGAGGACTGTGATTTATATTTTGGCAACGGAGGACACTGCATGTTCACCGGCTGCAATGAGCCGGCTGTCAAACACTGTATAAAGGATGGGCGAAGATAAAAGATGCACTCACCCTGGATCCTCCAATACCAGGCTCTCCCTGCACACCTTCTGCTCCAGGTTTTCCCAGAGCTCCCTGCAACGTGGCAGAATGCCAAAGCAAAAAGTCTTAATGAAGTTTAACACAGCAATAAACACGCTGATAAGCAATAAGGGAAAGGTTCTATTTGTGAGACAAAAACAAGGGGGTGGGCATTTTAATGACCACTTAAGTTCAGTCTTTACTTTAAACCAGACCCCCCCAAAATAATCACATTTGATCTAGGCATCCCCAAAATAAACACATTTTAACAAGGGACCCCCACCCTGAGTTGAGGCATTACATTTAGTTTGACTCGGTTCCACAGATAAATATTGTGAAAATAGACGATCTACAAGCTCACAGCGCCTCGCAACGCATGGAATTACATGCAATGCAATGCTTGTAGATAGGCTATTGGTTAATGCACAGATATGTTTTGTAATAACAATTAAAATCTGCTAAATAACTTTCCATTACAGGCTTATGATCAGCACAGATAGCGCCTGGAGATAACAATACTCACAGCCTGTCCAGGCGGACCTCTTCTGCCATCGGATCCCTAAAAAAACAGGGCATAATTATAAGGTTTAAAACGCACTCAAGTGAGCATTTGGAGCATTGGAGAGATAGTGACTATAGTACAGATAGGTGATGATGTCATACCCTCCTTCCAGGTTCACCAGGGCCTCCCTTCTTCCCGTCCTCTCCGGCTTCTCCCTGTCATTCCAAACACAGTGACATCATTACCAGCATGCAGTGGTGGGAAAAAGTACTCTTTTTTTTTTTTTACTTAAGTAAAAGTATCAATACTGCAATGTACTGTAGAACCTCACAATTGTACTCAAGTACAATACTTGACTAAATGTACTTAGTTACTTTCACTGCCAGCATGTACATGGTTAGAAACAAGCAAAGTGGACATGCATAACCATTAACCAGCAGGTCATTGGTGTAAAAGGACAGGTAAGTTGAAGATGGCAAGAAGATGGATGCTGGAGGACATTACCACTGGTCCAACGTCGCCGGGGTCGCCTTTGGCTCCGGCCTGTGTGTTATCTCGTCCCGGTGAACCCTAAGAGACACACAAAATCTAACACTCAAAATCTGTTTTGGGTCCGTTTTGTTCTAGCTGTCAGTACGTCGTTTCATTATTGTTGAAGATTTACAGGAATGGCCAGAGAGTCGTTGCACGGTGTGTCCAACCACACAGCGCTCAGGTACTTGGACAGTAGTCATTGAGGTGCAGTATTGTTAGCAGATTTGGACAGAGTACTCGACAGGGCCGGCGCCAGGAAACAATGGCTTAGGTTGCGTGCGCTTAAGTGAACGGTGCGACCAGGCTATATATAGGCTATATCGTTTTTATGTCCAAAAAAGCAGTAAAACCAGTTTCACTGATGCTTCATGCTACTCTTCCTGCCTAGTGACAGGTGCCCATAGGAGTGCAGTGACCAATCTAACTGAACCAGTAACTAAACTAATTTCGCTGAACTTAAGAAGAACACCATCTACATCTGGTTGCGTTGCCTCATTTACCTACCAATTTTGCATGTATACTTCAACAAATATAATAAGGCTGTAAGATTATATTCTATAAGCTTAGAACCCCAAAGCACTTCGGACACATACGGTACATACAAAACAAAGAACTGCACTTACAGGGTCACCTCTGATACCCATGTCTCCTCTGTCCCCTGCTCCACCTTTAGCACCTTTAGGACCCTATAAACAATGACAAAAAGCAATTAGCATATACATAAAAGTATTAGAAAATACAAACCATGTGATTGAATATTATGTCCAAAGAGGAACACAAAGTGGAGTTTCAACGATAATTCAAGACACTCACTCTTCTGCCAGGGTTTCCTCTCTCTCCCGGGGGTCCAGCCACTCCAGCTTTGCCCTGCCAGAAAGCAGCAGATGTCAATTAAAGCACACAGTCATGCATATAACCTCCAAATTAGCTTTGCATGTCTTTACCACAAGAAATCGAGACTATCATTTGATTGATGATTGCTGAGAAGTCTCAAGTGAGATACTGTATATACAAGTCTGTCCAGACTGTGGGAGGGAAACAAGAACATCCATTGCCAGAGTGGTAACATCAAGCCAAGGCTGTTCTTATGTTTACAGTACACTGTGAGCTTCCATTTGGGCTTGGATTCCACACAATAATTAAAAACAAACATCCAGAGAAACCCATAACTGACGTACCTCTTCTCCATTAATGCCGTCCAGGCCAATTTCTCCAAATTCACCCTGTAGAATGGCGGACACGGTTACAAACAATCATGGCGAAAAGTCAAATTTGGCGGACATTTAGCATCTGACAATCACAGACAGCCAGTGGGAAAATAAACTCACCTTTTCTCCAGAGTACCCACGGCCACCCTGAAAAAAGGAGGGGAAAGCAGCGTTACATTTGTGAATAATTAGGTTTATATTACTTGCAATCAATTAAACAGTTCAAGGTGGATCTTTTACCTTGACGCCCCTCTGTCCAGGACAGCCCTGGAAACCTTGAGTTCCATTCACACCGGGTGGACCTCTCTCCCCCTGTCATTCAAGACCAAACATGTTATTCAAAGCACGCATGTTGAAATATACACATACTAAATACATTACAATTTAAGCATTTAACAGAAGCTCTTAAACCAGAGCGATTTACAATAAGCAAGGACATCACAAGGTAATACATCAGAAATAGTCATCTAGGATCGTAGGTAGACCAAGAACCATCAGTAGAATAACCAAAAAATCAATAGTACATTGAAACTATGCACACTATAGGATGCCAGGTCAACAATGCCCTGGCATCAGTCTACATTAACATGGTATCTAAATTACATTTTAGCCTTTGCATAAGCCTGCAAGGTCGACAAGGCTAGAGCAAGTGCAATGTTGAGTTCTACGGGCTAAGGTGGAGTCTGATGAGGTGAGTCTTCAGATTACGGCGGAGGATTGGGAGTGAGTCTGCAGTTCTAATTGCAATGGGGAGATCATTCCACAGTTTGGGAGCCCAAAGGGAGAAAGTCTGGGACGTGTGAAGTGTACATAAGTTTGATCCATTTAATAAATTCCGGGGGGAAACCAAATTTGTTAGTCTGGGACGTGTGAAGCCTTGTCCTGGATGTTTTACATGCATTACTTTTTGTGACCGCAGGTCACAGTTATTGTGAAAACCTGCAGCAATTGTGTCACATGTTACTCTTGCCTGTCACACTGTCTGTAATGCTTGCCTGTAATGCTACAGTGATAAAGACCCCTCCGCTATTGTGTCAAGGTCTAATCACCACGTCAGGGTTTATTTCTCAATAATGACCCACTCCCCATTGATTATCCCTGGCTTAGAAATCTGTATAGGAAACTTCCAAACAGTAAGGAATCAGAGATGTCTTATGACAAGAACAGCCTCTGTCCATCACATCAGTATCACATCATATCAGTTCTGGTTGAGTGTAGGAATTGAAACTTACAGGACCGCCCTCGTCTCCAGGATGTCCTGGACTGCCCAGACCTCCCGGTCCTCCCTGGAAGACAAATCAAATGTACATTTAGTCGACTAAAATATGACTAAAACAAATTATTTTTTTATTCAAAAGACTACTAAAACTAAATCAATATTTCCTGTCAAAATGAACACTGGTTCTGGTCACCTTGGGTCCTGGAAGGCCCACAGCACCACGGTCCCCTCTGGTACCAGTACACTTGCATGGTACAGCACAGCATTCCCTCTCTGCGATGTTGTCCTACAAAGACAGAGCAAACAACAGCAACAGTAATATGTATTAAAATGTCTCACATCTTTATTCCAGCATTTAAAAATTACATTCTAATTGGTAAATATGTCATGGGATCTCACAAATATCTCTAATAAAAAAAAAAAAAAATACAAATATTTTATATATTATTATATGTAATTTCTGTGCCTCGGCTGACGCTCAGACATACAGTATGTGTTATATATGATGAGGAATCTTTGTGATTCCACATCGGAATCGAGTTAATAATATATTGATTATTATGTGTTATGGCTCCTTACCAGCTCTTCCAGCAGCTCATAGTCCAGGTCCATAATGTTGACGCGCAGGGGCCTGGTGTACCTGAACCCTCGGCCAAATTCCAGCATCACAGCCTCATCAAATCTGGGCACCCGCTCCAGACCCACAAGGATTAGACTGTTCACACCTATCAGGTACACAGCAGAGTTAAATGAATCCTTTGCATGACCCATGCATGTTTGGGACATGGAAATCATGGTCTGTGGCGTCAGTACTGTTCCAAAGGGAACGGTTCATATTATCTTTGATTCTTTGGTACCTGACAGACGAAGCTCATCGACGCGTCCCCTCATTTCAGCGTAAGGTGCGTCAAGACCGTCAGTCAGATGAATGACAACCTTAAGGCGGTTAAAACAGCATTTACTCTCACATTTCATTTCATCTTGTACATGAGTGTTAACAATTATAAGCGGCAGTGGTGGGAAAAGTACTACATGTTTTTACTTAAAGGGATATTCCACTTTCAAAAAACTTTTCGTCATTGTATGGTCTAATCAGGCTTGTGTGAACACCCTGAACAGTTTTTAATTTTCTTCATTCAGTATTTAGATATTTGATGTAAATGTTACCAGGCCCTCCAGGCTCAGGGTCTCTCCCCACAAACACTCATTGTAACTTCAAACTCCATTTTAACCATGATAGATTCATTCAAAACACCCATTATTTTTTCTGGTGACTCATACTACCCTCTTAATACGTGAGCAGGCCGTGATTTTTCCATAACGTTTTTCATGTATTTTTAATAATTCTTTGGGAAAATGGAAAAATGTTTATACAATACAAATTTATAAAAAATACATGAAAAACGTAATGGAAAAAACACAGCCTGCTCACGTATCAGGAGGGTAGTATGAGTCACCAGAAAAAATAATGGGTGTTTTTAATGAATCTATCATGGTTAAAATGGAGTTTGAAGTTACAATGAGTGTGTGTGGGAGAGGCCCTGAGCCTGGAGGGCCTGGTAACATTTACATCAAATATCTAAATACTGAATGAAGAAAATTAAAAACTGTTCAGGGTGTTCACACAAGCCTGATTAGACCATACAATGACAAAAAGTTTTTTTGAAAGTGGAATATCCCTTTAAGCAAAAGTATCAATACTGCCGTGTAGAAATTATAAGTAAAAGTCCAGAATTTAAAATTGACTCGAGTGAAAGTACAAAAGCATTGGTATCAAAATGTAATTAAAGTGCCAAAAATAGAAAGTACTCATTATGCAGAATGTCCTATTTGAAGTTTTCAAATGTATAAAAACTTTTGAAAATGGCAGATCTACAAATTCACAATGCATTGCGAGCTTGCAGATTGTCCATTTTCGAATGGCCGAAATGTATATAGGGTTAATGTATGTTTTGTAATAATAATCCAAATCTAGAAAGTTAGTAAATAAATGTTTCAAATAAAGGTGTGTGTGTGTGTGTGTGTGTGTGTGTGTGTGTGTGTGTGTGTGTGTGTGTGTGCAGGGCCGTTTTTAGCTATAGGCGGACTAGGCGGTCGCCTAGAGCGCCAGCCTAGAGGGGGCGCCAAGGGGGCGCCGAAATGGAGGGAGTGGACCCAAACCAGCCCAAAACCGACCCAAAACCGACTAAATTCACGGCAAAACCCGCAAAAATCGCGCGCGCGCGGGAGTGGGGGGGCGCATTCGAGAGAGCTCGCCTAGAGCGCCGATTAGGCGCGCTACGGCCCTGTGTGTGTGTGTGTGTGCGTGTGCGTGCATGCATGCGTGTGTGTGTGTGTGCGTGTGTGTGCACGCGCGTGCATCATAATAATTCACCTTGACAACATTGTCCTGCCTGGTCTTGAACCTGTTGGTGTAAGCTGTGATGGTCCTGCCGTTGAGGAGGAAAGGCCCGCGGCTGCGCAGGGCCTTGAAGGCCTCGAACAGCTCATCGGCGTTGTCCGTGAAGTCCAGCTGAACCGGCTCGTTGGCCGAGTCCATGGCGAGCATACCCACGTGCACAGAGGGAACCTGGCCTGAGGAGCAGCTGATGCCTGCCATCTTGGAGATCCTCTGAAGAATAGCACCCATCTTGCTCTGGAGGTTAGTCTGGGCCGCGAAGATGTTCTGGGACGAAACGTCAAAGCCCACCAACACCTCCACATTGCAGGCTGTGTGACAGAGCAAGGTTGTGTGTTAGCGTAATGGCTTAATCTTCAAAGCACAAGCAATTATATTATGTCAAAGCGTGACTTATATTCCATAAATCATGGTATGATGGTGATCTGTGTCTATACATTAAAAAAAAAGTAACAAGAAAATGAATTCAAATGTACTGTGTGTAAAATACTCACTCAACTTCAAAGCCTATTCCATTAAGACCTGGAACACATCTGTTTCGCTTTAGATTTTAACCACTTTAACCATTATTTTATAGTATAGCAGATATACAAGCTCACAGCGCGGCACCGAGTGCCATGCTGCGAGCTTGTAGATCTGCTATAAAAATAAAAATAAAACATTTGGAACTCAAATCTTTCTTTCTCAGGGTCCCTGGAACAAATCATTTTGAGATGGTGTTCCGCGATCAATTAATGATAATTCTAGGGGTCCTTGTCATTAAAAAGTTTAGTGCCACTGATATAGAAACATACATTCTTCAGAAAGGATTTTGTAGATATTTGTAGGTATTTTTCAGGTCTTAATTATTCATGAACAAAATGCGATCTCACTGACTCTCACCTTTGGGGCCTTCTGTCACACCAGTGCACAGCTTCACACCCTTCACCTCATCATCCAGGGTCTCCAGGATCTGCTCGTTGAGCTCGGACAGCTCCAGGAACGTGCTGGCTCGAGCCACCGTGGACGGCTCGCTCGCCAGGTTTTCCAGCTCGTTCTCGATGTCACCCACGCCCACCGCGTAGATTCTCACCCCGCTGGCCTTCAGGGCCAGGGCTGCCGACTTGCTGTCATCGGCCGAGCGTCCGCCCGTGACGACCATCAGGATCTGAGGGACCCCCTCGTCCTTCCTGCTGCCCCGCTGTTTGATGAAGTGGTTCTGCGCAACGTAATTAATGGCAGCACCGGTGTTGATCTGGCGTCCCCCTTTGTAGTCTGTTCTGCCGATGGCGCTGATGATGTCGTCCTTGTTCTTATAGGTGTTCAGGTAGAAGACGTTGGTGACATCGGTAGCGAAATGTGCCAGGCCGATCTGCAGGTGGTCCCTCTCGGTGTAGAACAGGTCAATGAGATTCAGGATGAAGTCCATCGTCTCTTTGAAGTTGTCCTTCCCCAAGTTAATGGAGCCGTCCACCAAAAACACAATATCAGCTTTCTTAGCTGGGGGGAGACCTGATGCTGTGATATGGAGTGAAGTAGAGATATAACAGGGAAAAAGAGGTGAGGGGAAGAGATGGAAAATAATTTACTCAATAGAAAAATAGTTAATTGTGGTTAATCTGAAGATAATTTTATACCTGCTTCATAATAATTATTTACCATCATTCAACAACTAGATCTCATTTACTTTATGTTGGATTAAGCACTCCCTATACACTATACTTCTTTGGCCGGGGTCCCCCAGGGGTTTGTACTTGTCCACCCTCTTTTGTTCCTTCTTTTGTTCTTGTCTCAACACAACATCTATTTGCCGAACATTTCTACAAACTGACGAAAGCATAGCAACATGACACACAGTGAGCTTGTAGATCTGCTATTTTGCCAAATGTTTGCCTATTATGACATGCTAGGAATAGGGTTGCTAGGGTTCACATGGTAAAAATTCAATCTGTAACTGGACATTACAGATCTGGTGGTCTGACAGAACTGATCACACTCACCTTGCATTAAAATTCATTTTTCACTATCCAAATAAAACATCCAGATACATAGGTGAATGCAATGACTATATGAGGTATTAGTTCCAGCATTATGTGTACAATTTTGTTTTCCACAACTTACTTGGATCTTCGGGTAAGGTGGGGATTTCGTCAGGCAGAGACGACCAGTTCAGCCTGGCGATAAACCTGTCCTGAATGTTGGGCAGACTGGGGAACGTCGTGACCTTGATAACATCGTCTGGGCTGGTGGCAATCTGGTTGAGCTGCCTCGTGTCAGCGGCACCGGCTCCGATACCAATGCAGTTGACCCGGGAGCCCTTGAGCAACGAGCCGTAGAATGACAGATCACTAGGGGAACGGTCGCCAGTGAGAACCACAAGGTGCTGGGAAGCTTCTGCTCGCACGCCCGCTGAGGCTACCAGCTCGTTCCTGATGACGTATTCGATGGCCTCTGCGAGGTCTGACGAGCGGCCACCCATTTGACGCAGCCTCTTGACGGCTGAAAGAACAGCCGGCTTGTTGTTGTGCGAGTTCAGAGAGAACTCCGTCTTGGCTTTGTCAGCATACTGGACGACGCCAACGCGAATCTGGTCAGGGTTCACGTCGAGCTGTTGGACAGTGTTGATGACAAAGTCTCGGATGTGAGCAATGCCAGCAGAGCCAGTGGTGTCTGATCCATCAATGAGGAAAATGATGTCTTTTCTCCCAAGGTTCAGGGCTCCTACAGAGAAGAGGAGGATCAGGGTACCACGGTCAGAAGAAGAGTAGAGAAGCTGAAACTTACATTACATGCATAATAAGGAATGATGTACGGTATATATATATATATATATATATATATATAGTAGTGTAGTTGTTCTTACGTATTGGTGGGTTTTCGGGTGGCTGTGGAACATTTGCGATATCAGAGGCAGTCATGGTGTTGACTGAAGCAACGAGCTGCTGCTCCACATTTGGAAGCTGCTGGAAACTGTTGACTGTATAGACGAGCTCAGGCTTCAACGAGATCTGTCTCAGTTCATCTGCGTCTGCGTTCCTTGAGCCAATGGCGAGAGGCGCCACATGGTTTTTCTTAAGGTGGCGAGCTGGACCTGATACATCATCTGTGGACTTGCCCCCAGTGACAAGGATTAGGAACTGCGGCACGCCCTCCTCGACACGGCTTCCTGCTGACCTCTGGTAGATGTTTTTGGCAACCCACTCGAGAGCGCGTCCTGTGTTAAGGCTGTCCCCACCTCGACTCCGAAGTCTTGAGATAGCCTGGCGGACTTCATCTTTGGTAGAAAATTGGTTCAGGAGGAACTCTACATTGGCGTTGTCACTGTACTGCACCACTGCGGTACGAACGTTATCCAGTCCCACTTCCAGCTTATCCACAACCCGTCTTATCATGTCACGGATAGAGGGGAACTCACTGCGCACCGCTGTTGAGCCATCAATGAGGAAAACCACATCCCTCTTGTCTCCTGAGGCGGGACCTTGACCAGGGAATGGCTCTGTAAAAGACCACAATGACAATGATACCAATGTTGGTTAGCAGTTAGTTTTTTGTTCAGCATGCATGGCAAGCCATAATTAGCCTTAGTTTGTAAATGCAGTGCAAGAATGAATTTAAATTGATAAAGCTATTGTGAGCCAAAATACTTCACCCATTTTGAACCTTATCTTCATGTGTTTCCGAAACATCATCGCTGGGGGATCCAAGCTACTAGAAACTGCAGGCTTTCTATTCCTGGTTAACATGCTATAATTGAAGCTATTGTTCTCGCATTAATACAAAATAAAATACATCATTTTGAAATCTTGTTTGGAATGACCAAACTTGCCTACTGATGATGTCACTAGTAGGCAGTCCGAGTAGACATAAATTGTACCATTTGTAGTAGTAGAAGTCGGATCATAATGAACCTTTAATCATCTGAAGTTGTCGGCCAGTAACGAGTAACCATTAAAATGTCAATAACTAAACTCAGCACAAAAAGAAAGGAAACATATTGATAATTAATTATATCTCCCCTTTAATAATACCACATTTTATTGTGTTTTATATCATTTCTATTGTTGATTTGTCACCTTTACAACGAGGTACAGCTTGTAAGCATCGGGCATTCGAGGCATGAGCTACACAGCCAAACGTGTGGGTAGCGCCAACCTGAATTTTGCCAAAATGGCTTGCAATGCTGTCTGCTGACATTTACTCTCTTTTTGGGCTTCCATAACACTGAGCTTAACATTAACAAAGTGTAAAAATGGCCAATATGTGTTGTTTTTTTCTTTCCTTATTACTGTGGGAGAGTGCAATCATTCAATGCCCCAAGTAACCCCAGTATTGCAGGCCTGCCAGGCCATTTTGACAATTTTTGGAGGGGCGCTACCCACACTTTTGGCTGTGTTGCTCATTCCACGAATGCCAGATCCTTACAAGCCATACCTTATTGTAAAGGTGACAAATCAACGATAGCAATGATATAAAAAAAATATACCATTTGGCATAATTAAGGGGGGGATATAACAGACCAAATGTTGGCAAATTTTGCATTGAAAGACATTTTGGCAAAATTCTGGTCAGCGCTATCCACACGTTTGGCTGTGTAGCTCATGCCTCGAATGCCCGATGCTTACAAGCTGTACCTCGTTGTAAAGGTGACAAATCAACAATAAAAATTATATAAAACACAATACAATTTGGTATTATTAAAGGGGAGATATAATTAATTATTAATATGTTTACTTTATTTTTGTGCTGAGTATAATAAAGCTTTACGGATCTGGGAAAAAGGACTGTAACTAGTTACGTTACAAGTTACTGCAAAGTAGCTGCATTACAGTAACACGTTAGTCCCAACAGAGGAGCAATTATATGAAGATACATTGAAAATGGGTGAAGAGGTCCTTTAAAGCAAAATAAAATTATTGAAACTATTGTTTTGTATTATAAATAATTGGAATGAGTAACGTTACCATAGGTTGGGAAAACTGGGGTTAAACGGGCAATGTCGTCATCTGACAACGTCAGAGTGGAAACAATCTGGTCCTGTACGGTGTACAGCCCAGGGAGGTCCTCCACGGTGTAAGCAAAGCTAGGAACATATGAGACCACCTGAAGCTCTGTAGGATTGACGTCTCTGGTCCCGACACTGACGGGCAGAACGCCAGACTGTTTGAGGGATGATGCCGACCGTCTTAGGTCATCTGTTGAAGGTCCGCTGGACACAACAATTACAAACTGTGGTACGCCCTCTTGCTTTCTGCCGCCTCGTGCTGCTGTCAGAACATCTCGGCTGACAAATTCCACCGCCTGGCCCAGGTTACGCTGCCTTCCTCCCCTTTGCCTTAATCCTGTGATGGCATTCACGACGCCCTCTTTGGTCGTGTGTGTGTCCAGATACATCTCAGCACTGGGAACGTCACCGTACTGGACCACGGCGATCCGGGCCTTGTTGTCACCCACATTCAGGTTGTCCACGATCCTGCGCATGAACTCCTTAATGATGGGGAATTCCCGTCCTACGCCATCCGACCCATCAACGAGGAAAACCACGTCCTTCCTGGCAACCTTGGACTCGGCTGAATGAAGAGGAGAATAAAAAAAAAGATAAAAAGAAAACTATAATTAGAAACCTTAACCGGGGTCAGCTCTGTACTTGGTGCTCTCTTCCTCCCCTCTACGCAACATCTCTTCACCAAAAATGCAATGCGTTGTGAGGTTGTAGATCTGCTATTTTTGGTGAATATTACCCCCGAAATAAGGATGCTAGGTGATTAAATGTCAGTGATTACAAAAGAAAGGAAAACTGCATTCGACTGTGTAATGAGTAATTCACAAAATGAGTAATTTACATAATTCACAAATTCACAACATATAAATGGCATGGCAATACCATTTATATAGTATGGCAACTTACCTGTCACAGAAATCTGCTTTAAATGAAAGAGTACATCTGATAAAGTGTCAGGGAGCTCTCCAAAGTCACTGACTGGGAATACAAACGTGGTATTCAGCATAGCTATTGAGGGATCAACCGGTTCCACACCAACAATGAAGCTGAGAATGTGACGGTTGTGTAGGGATTCTGCCTGTTGCCTAAGACTATCACTGGAGGGTCCTCCTGAGAGAATAATCAACAACTGCTTAATGCCCTCAACATGCCGACTACCAGCTATGGTTATGAAGACCTTGTCCAAAAGATGCTGTAGCGCTGCCCCTGTGTTCCGCTGACTTCCTCCCTTGTGCCTCATTGTTCGTATGATGCGGATGATGGTGTCTTTCGTTGAATGTGATCTCAAGAAGAAATGCACTTTAGTGTCTCTACTGTACTGGGCTACTGCAACTCTATCCCTGTGCTTATCCACGTCAAGGTTTTCAATAACTCGTCGGATGAAGTCACGCATGGCTGGAAATCCACTCCGGCTATTGTCAGAACCATCGATGAGGAACACAACATCTCTTCCCCCAGTGTGTAACTCTGCAGAGGAGAGCATGTCATGTGGATGAAATCGTTGGCACTTCTGGGGAAAAGCTGGAAACATGCTATAACCGTTGAATATAGCACAAGCAAGGTGAAGTAAGACCATTCGAAAGAATGCCAACATCATTCACAGTGGAATGATGAAAAAAGTGTTGGACAGGCAGAGAAGAATCATCCAGCATTTTATTTCAAAATACTGCTTTAAAGTAGACAGGTCCATGAAACTAGTCTAGGTCACATGCCAGCAGAGAAGCCACAAAAGTAGCTCAGTGTCCTCTTCAGGTGGACAATGGCAAATTGTTTACAATACAAAGATTTCAAAGAAGAAACATTTTGACCCAACTGGAGCTATCAAAGAAAGATATGAGGTAAAAAAAAAGACCCATTGTATCAGAGAACAATGCCAGCCAAGCTTATGTAACATCCTGCAATTAATAGAGAACAAAGAATGATGCAGGGTGTCAGAAGCTTTCACTGTTAAGAATGGCAAGGAAGATTTGTAGAATATTTCATCTCATTATCTCTGCAAGAATATATTAATACGATTTTAGATTTTAGTTGTATTCAATTGTTTCACTGCATGGAATTGAAAGATTAGCTTTCGTCCATAAGTACACATTTACAATTGACGGTCAACACAGAAGCAGGGAGCAAGGCTAGTAATATAGATTGGTTTGGGTTTGAAAAGGCTATTATCGCTAATTTTATGTTGAAAAGTGAGGCGGTAACATCTCATAAAAAAGTGATCCCATAACTTAAGCCAACTCAATATTTTATCACAAATAATTGTCTATTTGTAAGGAGTGGATATTTCCTTATTTCCTCCTAATGACATTAAATCACTTATTTGGAAGTAGCACTTTGAGAGAGATAGAAAGAAGAGTATTCTAATGAGATGGACAGTGAGAGGTTTAAGGAGAGAAAGCGGGAGGAAGGCTTCATTTGGATGCAATCCTGGGGGTATAACACAATATAGGGGAAAATAACAAAAAATTACAACTTATATTTCCAACTAATGATGCAATTTGTGATGGTTGTTTGTAAATATCAATTGAATAAAGACTATAGTGAATTGTTATCTAATCAATAATTAATAGGGATTAAGTTTCTGGCAACATAGAAAAGTAAGAAAGTAAACATAGGCCTACATCATACATACATACGGTACACAATGAATTACCTGTAAGTCCCACATGTGAGACTTGCGAAAGCGCTGATAGAAGTTCGGGCTGCAGTCTTGGTAGGTCTGAAAACTCTCTTGCCTTGAAAATGAGCTGGGGATTGGTTGTGATTGTTTGCATTTCTCTAGTGTCATCCTGACTGATAACAATGCCCAGTATCTGTACTCCAAGACTTTTCAAATTGTGTGCAGGCCGATTAAGGAAATCACTGGACCGTCCTCCGCTCAACACAATCAGAATCTGAGGGGTACCCTCTTGACGCCTACTTCCAGAGGAGGCAGTAAAGATGTTGTCCCTGACATATTGGAGGGCTGCCCCAGTGTTGAGCGGCCTGCCTCCTCTGTGCCTCAGCCCTCTGACCGTGTTTAAAATATCTCCCTTTGTGGTGTATGTGTTCAGATTGAAGTGCACCTCTGAATCTCTGCTGTATTGGACCACAGAAACACGGTCTTTGTTTTCACCAATGTTCAAGTTCTCCACAACGCTCTGAACAAAATCACGCATGGCAGGGAATCCATTCCTTGTGCCATCAGACCCATCCAGAAGGAATACTACATCCCTTCTGGCAGTGTCATCATCAACTGGGGAAGCAAAGACAAATAATATGTCAGATTAAATAGTCATAAATGGTGCTAGCCCTGAATACATGACTATCATGTATATGATAGTCATGTATTCAGGGCTAAAATGGTGCGGAACAATGATCAGTCCTGACTCCTGAAGAGGTTTTACTACTTCTTCAGTGCCCTCTAAACTTGCTTGAAACAAATATATTTTCCTCTACCGCCAGCAAAAGGTCATGCCTGTTAACATACCTAACAAAGTTGGTGATTCGGGAGTAACCTCAAAATGCACTGTTTCCATGGAAGAGCGAAGTTTCTCCTGCACACTGGGGAGGTCAGTGAAGTCAGACACAGACACAGCATTACTGGGCTCTTGGCATATCTTTTGCAGTTCTCTGGCATCAGAGTCCCTGGTTCCAATTGCAAAGGTGGAGACTCCCATCTCTTTGAGAGCAGAGGCTGGTGTGTCAACATTGTCAAAGGACCTTCCACCAATCAGCGCAATTAGTAACTGTGGCACACCTTCCAGGCGCCTGCTTCCAGCGGAAGCGGTGAAGACATTATCTATCAAATACTGGAGAGCTGCTCCAGTGTTGAGGGGCCTTCCACCTTTGTGCCTCATGCCTCTGACAATGTCAAGGATCTCGCTCTTTGTTGTGTATGTGTTCAGATAGAATTGGACAGCTGCATCTCTGCTGTACTGAACCACTGACACACGATCTGTGTTCTCACCCACATTCAGGGTCTCTACTGCTCTCTGGACAAAGTCACGCATTGCTGGGAATCCATTTCTAGTGCCATCAGATCCATCCAGTAAGAACACAACATCCCTTCCGAGAGCACGGTGCTCAACTAGGGAACAGGAAATGTACATTACTATTAGTTTTCACGTGTGTGGTGACATGTGAAACTGAGGTCATTTGATCTGATCACTTCAATTCCCTGACTATTTTCTTTGAAAGTGGTGCAACTACTTGGACTAATCCAAACTGAATGAAAGCTAAATGTGGACACGTCTAAATGGAAAGACACCCAGGTGTCTGTTAAACAATGGTCAGTGTCTTACCAGTTACTGTTGGGGTCATGGGTGTAGCCCTCACTATGACTGTGCTCATGGCAAAGGACAGTTGCTCTTGGACGTTGGGGAGGTCAGTGAATTCAGACACTGCAAAGGCATAACTAGGCTCATAGGATATCATCTGCAGTTCTCTGCTGTCAGAGCTCCTGGTTCCAATGCCAAACACAACAATGCCCTGCTCTTTGAGAGCAGATGCTGGTGTATCTACATTGTCAAAAGACCTTCCACCATTCAGCAGTATCAGCATCTGTGGAACACCTTCCAGGCGCCTGCTTCCAGAGGATGCAGTAAAGACGTTGTCCCTGACGTACTGGAGGGCTGCCCCAGTGTTGAGGGGTTTGCCCCCTCTGTGCCTCAGGCCTCTGACCGTGTCCACAATATCGGCTTTTGTGGTGTATGTGTTCAGATTGAAGTGGACCTCTGCATCTCTGCTGTACTGGGCCACTGAGACACGGTCTTTGTTTTTTCCGACATTCAGTCTGTCCACCACTCTCTGAACAAAGTCTATAATAGCTGGGAATCCATTCCTTGTGCCATCAGAACCATCCAGTAGGAATACTACATCTCTTCTGACAGTTCTTTCATCTACTATGAGAATCATGAATAATACACAAAAATATTTCAACATACCATTCTGTAAATTGAAACTTGTGTCAGATTTTAATTATTGTTAAGCTAACCTAGGTGCAGGTTGGGAGCGAGCAATGCAAGTGATGTCTTACCTTCCACTGTTGGGGTTGCCTGTGTCACTCTAAAACGTACAGTACCGAGATAAGCAATGAATGTCTGCGGGACATTGGGGAGGTCAGAAAAGTCAGAGACAGACTGGGCATAATTAGGATCTGAGGCAATCCTCTGAAACTCTCTGCTAGAAGGTCTAATTCCAATGCTGAAAATCAAAACCCCGTCCGACTTGAGGGCGGAGGCTGGTGTATCGACATTATCAATAGATTGCCCTCCGCTCAAAACAATCAAAATCTGAGGGATGCCCTCTTGACGCCTACTTCCAGAGGAGGCAGTAAAGACGTTGTCCCTGACATATTGGAGGGCTGCCCCGGTGTTGAGCGTTCTGCCTCCTCTGTGCCTCAGCCCTCTGACCGTATCAGCGATGTCTTCCTTTGTGGTGTATGTGTTCAGATTGAAGTGCACCTCTGAATCTCTGCTGTATTGGACCACAGAAACACGGTCTTTGTTTTCACCAATGTTCAAGTTCTCCACCACTCTCTGAACAAAATCACGCATGGCAGGGAATCCATTCCTTGTGCCATCAGACCCATCCAGAAGGAATACTACATCCCTTCTGGCAGTGTCATCATCAACTGGGGAAGCAAAGACAGACAATATGTCAGATGAACTAGACAGAAATGGTGCGGAACAATCATCAGTGCTGTAGATGTTTTACTACCTCTTCAGTGCCCCCTAACCTTGCCTGAAACAAATATGTTTTCCTCTACCACCAGCAAAAGGTCATGCCTGTTAACATACCTAACACAGTTGGTGATTCGGGAGTAACCTCGACAAGCACCGTTTCCATGGAGGAGCGAAGTTTCTCCTGGACACTGGGGAGGTCAGTGAAGTCAGACACAGACACAGCATTACTGGGCTCTTGGGATATCTTTTGCAGTTCTCTGGCATCAGAGCCCCTGGTTCCAATCGCAAAGGTGGAGACTCCCATCTCTTTGAGAGCAGAGGCTGGTGTGTCAACATTGTCAAAGGACCTTCCGCCAATCAGCGCAATTAGTAACTGTGGCACACCTTCCAGGCGCCTGCTTCCAGTGGAAGCGGTGAAGACATTATCTATCAAATACTGGAGAGCTGCTCCAGTGTTGAGGGGCCTTCCACCTTTGTGCCTCATGCCTCTGACAATGTCAAGGATCTCGCTCTTTGTTGTGTATGTGTTCAGATAGAATTGGACAGTTGCATCTCTGCTGTACTGAACCACTGACACACGATCAGTGTTCTCACCCACATTCAGGGTCTCTACTGCTCTCTGGACAAAGTCACGCATTGCTGGGAATCCATTTCTAGTGCCATCAGATCCATCCAGTAAGAACACAACATCCCTTCCGGGAGCACGGTGCTCAACTAGGGAACAGGAAATGTACATTACTATTAGGGTTCACGTGTGGTGACATGTGAAACTGAGGTCATTGATCTGATCACTTCAATTCCCTGACCATTTTCTTTGAAAGTGGTGCAACTACTTGGACTAATCCAAACTGAATGAAAGCTAAATGTGGACATGTTTAAATGGAAAGACACCCAGGTGTCTGTTAAACAATGGTCAGTGTCTTACCAGTTACTGTTGGGGTCATGGGTGTAGCCCTCACTATGACTGTGCTCATGGCAGAGGACAGTTGCTCTTGGACGTTGGGGAGGTCAGTGAATTCAGACACTGCAAAGGCATAACTAGGCTCATAGGATATCCTCTGCAGTTCTCTGCTGTCAGAGCTCCTGGTTCCAATGCCAAACACAACAATGCCCTGCTCTTTGAGAGCAGATGCTGGTGTATCTACATTGTCAAAAGACCTTCCACCATTCAGCAGTATCAGCATCTGTGGAACACCTTCCAGGCGCCTGCTTCCAGAGGAGGCAGTAAAGACGTTGTCCCTGACGTACTGGAGGGCTGCCCCAGTGTTGAGGGGTCTGCCCCCTCTGTGCCTCAGGCCTCTGACCGTGTCCACAATATCGGCTTTTGTGGTGTATGTGTTCAGATTGAAGTGGACCTCAGCATCTCTGCTGTACTGGGCCACTGAGACACGGTCTTTGTTTTCTCCGACATTCAGTCTGTCCACCGCTCTCTGAACAAAGTCTATCATAGCTGGGAATCCATTCCTTGTGCCATCAGAACCATCAAGTAGGAAAACTACATCCCTTCCGGCAGTTCTTTCATCTACTCGGAGAATCAGAAATCAAAGTCAAAATGCTTTCAACATACCTTTGTACTAACTGAAAATGATATGTCAGTTTGCCGTGTGCAACACTTGATGCTTATGCTAACAAGGATATGGGGTGCACGCTGGGAGCTATCAGAGCAAGTGTTGTCTTACCTTCGACTGTCAGGGTTGTGGGGGCCACTTCAACACCTATGGTGTTGAGAGAGGCAATGAATGTCTGCGGGACATTAGGGAGGTCAGAAAAGTCAGACACAGACTGGGCATAATTAGGATCTGAGGCAATCCTCTGAACCTCTCTGCTAGAATTTCTAGTTCCGATGCCGAAGATCAAAACCCCGCCCGACTTGAGGGCGGAGGCTGGTGTATCGACATTATCACTAGACCGCCCTCCACTCAACACAATCAAAATCTGAGGGATGCCCTCTTGACGCCTACTTCCAGAGGAAGCCTTAAAGACGTTGTCCCTGACATATTGGAGGGCTGCCCCGGTGTTGAGCGGTCTGCCTCCTCTGTGCCTCAGCCCTCTGACCGTATCAGCGATGTCTTCCTTTGTGGTGTATGTGTTCAGATTGAAGTGCACCTCTGAATCTCTGCTGTATTGGACCACAGAAACACGGTCTTTGTTTTCACCAATGTTCAAGTTCTCCACCACTCTCTGAACAAAATCACGCATGGCAGGGAATCCATTCCTTGTGCCATCAGACCCATCCAGAAGGAATACTACATCCCTTCTGGCAGTGTCATCATCAACTGGGGAAGCAAAGACAAATAATATGTCAGATTAAATAGTCATAAATGGTGCTAGCCCTGAATACATGACTATCATGTATATCAGGGGTCTTCAACGTTTTCAGGCCGGGGACCCCCAAACTGATGGGGAGATGGAGCAGGGACCCCCTACCACCTCGTAGGGTGGGGGGGTCGGGGCTACGACATATTTTTTATTTTAAACATGTACAAGTTACAGCGAGCAGGGTGGGCCGCACCACTACCATTTCTAAACATGCTACTTATTAACTGAGAACCAATGTCAATAATATCAACAATCTGTCAATTGCATAGTAATCATGTATTCAAGCTATTCAAAATGGATAGAATCATGATTTATTTTTTAACATAAATGTGAAAAATGAAAAAAAAAAAAAAAAAAACATTTTTTGAAATCTTTTTTTTTTTTAAGCAATAATTTCGCGGACCCCCTGCAGTACCTCCGCGGACCCCCTAGGGGTCGCGGACCCCCTGTTGAAGACCCCTGATGTATATGATAGTCATGTATTCAGGGCTAAAATGGTGCGGAACAATGATCAGTCCTGACTCCTGAAGAGGTTTTACTACTTCTTCAGTGCCCTCTAAACTTGCTTGAAACAAATATATTTTCCTCTACCGCCAGCAAAAGGTCATGCCTGTTAACATACCTAACAAAGTTGGTGATTCGGGAGTAACCTCAAAATGCACTGTTTCCATGGAAGAGCGAAGTTTCTCCTGCACACTGGGGAGGTCAGTGAAGTCAGACACAGACACAGCATTACTGGGCTCTTGGGATATCTTTTGCAGTTCTCTGGCATCAGAGCCCCTGGTTCCAATCGCAAAGGTGGAGACTCCCATCTCTTTGAGAGCAGAGGCTGGTGTGTCAACATTGTCAAAGGACTTTCCGCCAATCAGCGCAATTAGTAACTGTGGCACACCTTCCAGGCGCCTGCTTCCAGCGGAAGCGGTGAAGACATTATCTATCAAATACTGGAGAGCTGCTCCAGTGTTGAGGGGCCTTCCACCTTTGTGCCTCATGCCTTTGACAATGTCAAGGATCTCGCTCTTTGTTGTGTATGTGTTCAGATAGAATTGGACAGCTGCATCTCTGCTGTACTGAACCACTGACACACGATCTGTGTTCTCACCCACATTCAGGGTCTCTACTGCTCTCTGGACAAAGTCATGCATTGCTGGGAATCCATTTCTAGTGCCATCAGATCCATCCAGTAAGAACACAACATCCCTTCCGGGAGCACGGTGCTCAACTAGGGAACAGGAAATATACATTACTATTAGGGTTCACGTGTGGTGACATGTGAAACTGAGGTCATTTGATCTGATCACTTCAATTCCCTGACCATTTTCTTTGAAAGTGGTGCAACTACTTGGACTAATCCAAACTGAATGAAAGCTAAATGTGAACACGTTTAAATGGAAAGACACCCAGGTGTCTGTTAAACAATGGTCAGTGTCTTACCAGTTACTGTTGGGGTCATGGGTGTAGCCCTCACTATGACTGTGCTCATGGCAGAGGACAGCTGCTCTTGGACGTTGGGGAGGTCAGTGAATTCAGACACTGCAAAGGCATAACTAGGCTCATAGGATATCCTCTGCAGTTCTCTGCTGTCAGAGCTCCTGGTTCCAATGCCAAACATAACAATGCCCTGCTCTTTGAGAGCAGATGCTGGTGTATCTACATTGTCAAAAGACCTTCCACCATTCAGCAGTATCAGCATCTGTGGAACACCTTCCAGGCGCCTGCTTCCAGAGGAGGCAGTAAAGACATTGTCCCTGACGTACTGGAGGGCTGCCCCAGTGTTGAGGGGTCTGCCCCCTCTGTGCCTCAGGCCTCTGACCGTGTCCACAATATCGGCTTTTGTGGTGTATGTGTTCAGATTGAAGTGGACCTCAGCATCTCTGCTGTACTGGGCCACTGAGACACGGTCTTTGTTTTCTCCGACATTCAGTCTGTCCACCACTCTCTGAACAAAGTCTATCATAGCTGGGAATCCATTCCTTGTGCCATCAGAACCATCAAGTAGGAACACTACATCCCTTCCGGCAGTTCTTTCATCTACTAGGAGAATCAGAAATCAAAGTCAAAATGCTTTCAACATACCTTTGTACTAACTGAAAATGATATGTCAGTTTGCCGTGTGCGACACTTGATTCTTATGCTAACCAGGATATGGGGTGCACGCTGGGAGCTATCAGAGCAAGTGTTGTCTTACCTTCGACTGTCAGGGTTGTGGGGGCCACTTCAACACCTACGGTGTTGAGAGAGGCAATGAATGTCTGCGGGACATTAGGGAGGTCAGAAAAGTCAGACACAGACTGGGCATAATTAGGATCTGAGGCAATCCTCTGAACCTCTCTGCTAGAATTTCTAGTTCCGATGCCGAAGATCAAAACCCCGTCCGACTTGAGGGCGGAGGCTGGTGTATCGACATTATCACTAGACCGCCCTCCGCTCAACACAATCAAAATCTGAGGGATGCCCTCTTGACGCCTACTTCCAGAGGAGGCCGTAAACACGTTGTCCCTGACATATTGGAGGGCTGCCCCGGTGTTGAGCGGCCTGCCTCCTCTGTGCCTCAGCCCTCTGACCGTATCAGCGATGTCTTCCTTTGTGGTGTATGTGTTCAGATTGAAGTGCACCTCTGAATCTCTGCTGTATTGGACCACAGAAACACGGTCTTTGTTTTCACCAATGTTCAAGTTCTCCACCACTCTCTGAACAAAATCACGCATGGCAGGGAATCCATTCCTTGTGCCATCAGACCCATCCAGAAGGAATACTACATCCCTTGTGGCAGTGTCATCATCAACTGGGGAAGCAAAGACAGACAATATGTCAGATAAACTAGACAGAAATGGTGCGGAACAATCATCAGTAGTGTAGATGTTTTACTACCTATTCAGTGCCCCCTAACCTTGCCTGAAAAAAATATGTTTTCCTCTACCACCAGCAAAAGGTCATGCCTGTTAACATACCTAACACAGTTGGTGATTCGGGAGTAACCTCGACAAGCACCGTTTCCATGGAGGAGCGAAGTTTCTCCTGGACACTGGGGAGGTCAGTGAAGTCAGACACAGACACAGCATTACTGGGCTCTTGGGATATCTTTTGCAGTTCTCTGGCATCAGAGCCCCTGGTTCCAATCGCAAAGGTGGAGACTCCCATCTCTTTGAGAGCAGAGGCTGGTGTGTCAACATTGTCAAAGGACTTTCCGCCAATCAGCGCAATTAGTAACTGTGGCACACCTTCCAGGCGCCTGCTTCCAGCGGAAGCGGTGAAGACATTATCTATCAAATACTGGAGAGCTGCTCCAGTGTTGAGGGGCCTTCCACCTTTGTGCCTCATGCCTTTGACAATGTCAAGGATCTCGCTCTTTGTTGTGTATGTGTTCAGATAGAATTGGACAGCTGCATCTCTGCTGTACTGAACCACTGACACACGATCTGTGTTCTCACCCACATTCAGGGTCTCTACTGCTCTCTGGACAAAGTCACGCATTGCTGGGAATCCATTTCTAGTGCCATCAGATCCATCCAGTAAGAACACAACATCCCTTCCGGGAGCACGGTGCTCAACTAGGGAACAGGAAATATACATTACTATTAGGGTTCACGTGTGGTGACATGTGAAACTGAGGTCATTTGATCTGATCACTTCAATTCCCTGACCATTTTCTTTGAAAGTGGTGCAACTACTTGGACTAATCCAAACTGAATGAAAGCTAAATGTGAACACGTTTAAATGGAAAGACACCCAGGTGTCTGTTAAACAATGGTCAGTGTCTTACCAGTTACTGTTGGGGTCATGGGTGTAGCCCTCACTATGACTGTGCTCATGGCAGAGGACAGCTGCTCTTGGACGTTGGGGAGGTCAGTGAATTCAGACACTGCAAAGGCATAACTAGGCTCATAGGATATCCTCTGCAGTTCTCTGCTGTCAGAGCTCCTGGTTCCAATGCCAAACACAACAATGCCCTGCTCTTTGAGAGCAGATGCTGGTGTATCTACATTGTCAAAAGACCTTCCACCATTCAGCAGTATCAGCATCTGTGGAACACCTTCCAGGCGCCTGCTTCCAGAGGAGGCAGTAAAGACATTGTCCCTGACGTACTGGAGGGCTGCCCCAGTGTTGAGGGGTCTGCCCCCTCTGTGCCTCAGGCCTCTGACCGTGTCCACAATATCGGCTTTTGTGGTGTATGTGTTCAGATTGAAGTGGACCTCAGCATCTCTGCTGTACTGGGCCACTGAGACACGGTCTTTGTTTTCTCCGACATTCAGTCTGTCCACCACTCTCTGAACAAAGTCTATCATAGCTGGGAATCCATTCCTTGTGCCATCAGAACCATCAAGTAGGAACACTACATCCCTTCCGGCAGTTCTTTCATCTACTAGGAGAATCAGAAATCAAAATCAAAATGCTTTCAACATACCTTTGTACTAACTGAAAATGATATGTCAGTTTGCCGTGTGCGACACTTGATGCTTATGCTAACCAGGATATGGGGTGCACGCTGGGAGCTATCAGAGCAAGTGTTGTCTTACCTTCGACTGTCAGGGTTGTGGGGGCCACTTCAACACCTACGGTGTTGAGAGAGGCAATGAATGTCTGCGGGACATTAGGGAGGTCAGAAAAGTCAGACACAGACTGGGCATAATTAGGATCTGAGGCAATCCTCTGAACCTCTCTGCTAGAATTTCTAGTTCCGATGCCGAAGATCAAAACCCCGTCCGACTTGAGGGCGGAGGCTGGTGTATCGACATTATCACTAGACCGCCCTCCGCTCAACACAATCAAAATCTGAGGGATGCCCTCTTGACGCCTACTTCCAGAGGAGGCCGTAAACACGTTGTCCCTGACATATTGGAGGGCTGCCCCGGTGTTGAGCGGCCTGCCTCCTCTGTGCCTCAGCCCTCTGACCGTATCAGCGATGTCTTCCTTTGTGGTGTATGTGTTCAGATTGAAGTGCACCTCTGAATCTCTGCTGTATTGGACCACAGAAACACGGTCTTTGTTTTCACCAATGTTCAAGTTCTCCACCACTCTCTGAACAAAATCACGCATGGCAGGGAATCCATTCCTTGTGCCATCAGACCCATCCAGAAGGAATACTACATCCCTTCTGGCAGTGTCATCATCAACTGGGGAAGCAAAGACAGACAATATGTCAGATAAACTAGACAGAAATGGTGCGGAACAATCATCAGTAGTGTAGATGTTTTACTACCTATTCAGTGCCCCCTAACCTTGCCTGAAAAAAATATGTTTTCCTCTACCACCAGCAAAAGGTCATGCCTGTTAACATACCTAACACAGTTGGTGATTCGGGAGTAACCTCGACAAGCACCGTTTCCATGGAGGAGCGAAGTTTCTCCTGGACACTGGGGAGGTCAGTGAAGTCAGACACAGACACAGCATTACTGGGCTCTTGGGATATCTTTTGCAGTTCTCTGGCATCAGAGCCCCTGGTTCCAATCGCAAAGGTGGAGACTCCCATCTCTTTGAGAGCAGAGGCTGGTGTGTCAACATTGTCAAAGGACTTTCCGCCAATCAGCGCAATTAGTAACTGTGGCACACCTTCCAGGCGCCTGCTTCCAGCGGAAGCGGTGAAGACATTATCTATCAAATACTGGAGAGCTGCTCCAGTGTTGAGGGGCCTTCCACCTTTGTGCCTCATGCCTTTGACAATGTCAAGGATCTCGCTCTTTGTTGTGTATGTGTTCAGATAGAATTGGACAGCTGCATCTCTGCTGTACTGAACCACTGACACACGATCTGTGTTCTCACCCACATTCAGGGTCTCTACTGCTCTCTGGACAAAGTCACGCATTGCTGGGAATCCATTTCTAGTGCCATCAGATCCATCCAGTAAGAACACAACATCCCTTCCGGGAGCACGGTGCTCAACTAGGGAACAGGAAATATACATTACTATTAGGGTTCACGTGTGGTGACATGTGAAACTGAGGTCATTTGATCTGATCACTTCAATTCCCTGACCATTTTCTTTGAAAGTGGTGCAACTACTTGGACTAATCCAAACTGAATGAAAGCTAAATGTGAACACGTTTAAATGGAAAGACACCCAGGTGTCTGTTAAACAATGGTCAGTGTCTTACCAGTTACTGTTGGGGCCATGGGTGTAGCCCTCACTATGACTGTGCTCATGGCAGAGGACAGCTGCTCTTGGACGTTGGGGAGGTCAGTGAATTCAGACACTGCAAAGGCATAACTAGGCTCATAGGATATCCTCTGCAGTTCTCTGCTGTCAGAGCTCCTGGTTCCAATGCCAAACACAACAATGCCCTGCTCTTTGAGAGCAGATGCTGGTGTATCTACATTGTCAAAAGACCTTCCACCATTCAGCAGTATCAGCATCTGTGGAACACCTTCCAGGCGCCTGCTTCCAGAGGAGGCAGTAAAGACATTGTCCCTGACGTACTGGAGGGCTGCCCCAGTGTTGAGGGGTCTGCCCCCTCTGTGCCTCAGGCCTCTGACCGTGTCCACAATATCGGCTTTTGTGGTGTATGTGTTCAGATTGAAGTGGACCTCAGCATCTCTGCTGTACTGGGCCACTGAGACACGGTCTTTGTTTTCTCCGACATTCAGTCTGTCCACCACTCTCTGAACAAAGTCTATCATAGCTGGGAATCCATTCCTTGTGCCATCAGAACCATCAAGTAGGAACACTACATCCCTTCCGGCAGTTCTTTCATCTACTAGGAGAATCAGAAATCAAAGTCAAAATGCTTTCAACATACCTTTGTACTAACTGAAAATGATATGTCAGTTTGCCGTGTGCGACACTTGATGCTTATGCTAACCAGGATATGGGGTGCACGCTGGGAGCTATCAGAGCAAGTGTTGTCTTACCTTCGACTGTCAGGGTTGTGGGGGCCACTTCAACACCTACGGTGTTGAGAGAGGCAATGAATGTCTGCGGGACATTAGGGAGGTCAGAAAAGTCAGACACAGACTGGGCATAATTAGGATCTGAGGCAATCCTCTGAACCTCTCTGCTAGAATTTCTAGTTCCGATGCCGAAGATCAAAACCCCGTCCGACTTGAGGGCGGAGGCTGGTGTATCGACATTATCACTAGACCGCCCTCCGCTCAACACAATCAAAATCTGAGGGATGCCCTCTTGACGCCTACTTCCAGAGGAGGCCGTAAACACGTTGTCCCTGACATATTGGAGGGCTGCCCCGGTGTTGAGCGGCCTGCCTCCTCTGTGCCTCAGCCCTCTGACTGTATCAGCGATGTCTTCCTTTGTGGTGTATGTGTTCAGATTGAAGTGCACCTCTGAATCTCTGCTGTATTGGACCACAGAAACACGGTCTTTGTTTTCACCAATGTTCAAGTTCTCCACCACTCTCTGAACAAAATCACGCATGGCAGGGAATCCATTCCTTGTGCCATCAGACCCATCCAGAAGGAATACTACATCCCTTCTGGCAGTGTCATCATCAACTGGGGAAGCAAAGACAGACAATATGTCAGATAAACTAGACAGAAATGGTGCGGAACAATCATCAGTAGTGTAGATGTTTTACTACCTATTCAGTGCCCCCTAACCTTGCCTGAAAAAAATATGTTTTCCTCTACCACCAGCAAAAGGTCATGCCTGTTAACATACCTAACACAGTTGGTGATTCGGGAGTAACCTCGACAAGCACCGTTTCCATGGAGGAGCGAAGTTTCTCCTGGACACTGGGGAGGTCAGTGAAGTCAGACACAGACACAGCATTACTGGGCTCTTGGGATATCTTTTGCAGTTCTCTGGCATCAGAGCCCCTGGTTCCAATCGCAAAGGTGGAGACTCCCATCTCTTTGAGAGCAGAGGCTGGTGTGTCAACATTGTCAAAGGACTTTCCGCCAATCAGCGCAATTAGTAACTGTGGCACACCTTCCAGGCGCCTGCTTCCAGCGGAAGCGGTGAAGACATTATCTATCAAATACTGGAGAGCTGCTCCAGTGTTGAGGGGCCTTCCACCTTTGTGCCTCATGCCTTTGACAATGTCAAGGATCTCGCTCTTTGTTGTGTATGTGTTCAGATAGAATTGGACAGCTGCATCTCTGCTGTACTGAACCACTGACACACGATCTGTGTTCTCACCCACATTCAGGGTCTCTACTGCTCTCTGGACAAAGTCACGCATTGCTGGGAATCCATTTCTAGTGCCATCAGATCCATCCAGTAAGAACACAACATCCCTTCCGGGAGCACGGTGCTCAACTAGGGAACAGGAAATATACATTACTATTAGGGTTCACGTGTGGTGACATGTGAAACTGAGGTCATTTGATCTGATCACTTCAATTCCCTGACCATTTTCTTTGAAAGTGGTGCAACTACTTGGACTAATCCAAACTGAATGAAAGCTAAATGTGAACACGTTTAAATGGAAAGACACCCAGGTGTCTGTTAAACAATGGTCAGTGTCTTACCAGTTACTGTTGGGGTCATGGGTGTAGCGCTCACTATGACTGTGCTCATGGCAGAGGACAGCTGCTCTTGGACGTTGGGGAGGTCAGTGAATTCAGACACTGCAAAGGCATAACTAGGCTCATAGGATATCCTCTGCAGTTCTCTGCTGTCAGAGCTCCTGGTTCCAATGCCAAACACAACAATGCCCTGCTCTTTGAGAGCAGATGCTGGTGTATCTACATTGTCAAAAGACCTTCCACCATTCAGCAGTATCAGCATCTGTGGAACACCTTCCAGGCGCCTGCTTCCAGAGGAGGCAGTAAAGACATTGTCCCTGACGTACTGGAGGGCTGCCCCAGTGTTGAGGGGTCTGCCCCCTCTGTGCCTCAGGCCTCTGACCGTGTCCACAATATCGGCTTTTGTGGTGTATGTGTTCAGATTGAAGTGGACCTCAGCATCTCTGCTGTACTGGGCCACTGAGACACGGTCTTTGTTTTCTCCGACATTCAGTCTGTCCACCACTCTCTGAACAAAGTCTATCATAGCTGGGAATCCATTCCTTGTGCCATCAGAACCATCAAGTAGGAACACTACATCCCTTCCGGCAGTTCTTTCATCTACTAGGAGAATCAGAAATCAAAGTCAAAATGCTTTCAACATACCTTTGTACTAACTGAAAATGATATGTCAGTTTGCCGTGTGCGACACTTGATGCTTATGCTAACCAGGATATGGGGTGCACGCTGGGAGCTATCAGAGCAAGTGTTGTCTTACCTTCGACTGTCAGGGTTGTGGGGGCCACTTCAACACCTACGGTGTTGAGAGAGGCAATGAATGTCTGCGGGACATTAGGGAGGTCAGAAAAGTCAGACACAGACTGGGCATAATTAGGATCTGAGGCAATCCTCTGAACCTCTCTGCTAGAATTTCTAGTTCCGATGCCGAAGATCAAAACCCCGTCCGACTTGAGGGCGGAGGCTGGTGTATCGACATTATCACTAGACCGCCCTCCGCTCAACACAATCAAAATCTGAGGGATGCCCTCTTGACGCCTACTTCCAGAGGAGGCCGTAAACACGTTGTCCCTGACATATTGGAGGGCTGCCCCGGTGTTGAGCGGCCTGCCTCCTCTGTGCCTCAGCCCTCTGACCGTATCAGCCATGTCTTCCTTTGTGGTGTATGTGTTCAGATTGAAGTGCACCTCTGAATCTCTGCTGTATTGGACCACAGAAACACGGTCTTTGTTTTCACCAATGTTCAAGTTCTCCACCACTCTCTGAACAAAATCACGCATGGCAGGGAATCCATTCCTTGTGCCATCAGACCCATCCAGAAGGAATACTACATCCCTTCTGGCAGTGTCATCATCAACTGGGGAAGCAAAGACAGACAATATGTCAGATAAACTAGACAGAAATGGTGCGGAACAATCATCAGTGGTGTAGATGTTTTATTACCTATTCAGTGCCCCCTAACCTTGCCTGAAAAAAATATGTTTTCCTCTACCACCAGCAAAAGGTCATGCCTGTTAACATACCTAACACAGTTGGTGATTCGGGAGTAACCTCGACAAGCACCGTTTCCATGGAGGAGCGAAGTTTCTCCTGGACACTGGGGAGGTCAGTGAAGTCAGACACAGACACAGCATTACTGGGCTCTTGGGATATCTTTTGCAGTTCTCTGGCATCAGAGCCCCTGGTTCCAATCGCAAAGGTGGAGACTCCCATCTCTTTGAGAGCAGAGGCTGGTGTGTCAACATTGTCAAAGGACTTTCCGCCAATCAGCGCAATTAGTAACTGTGGCACACCTTCCAGGCGCCTGCTTCCAGCGGAAGCGGTGAAGACATTATCTATCAAATACTGGAGAGCTGCTCCAGTGTTGAGGGGCCTTCCACCTTTGTGCCTCATGCCTTTGACAATGTCAAGGATCTCGCTCTTTGTTGTGTATGTGTTCAGATAGAATTGGACAGCTGCATCTCTGCTGTACTGAACCACTGACACACGATCTGTGTTCTCACCCACATTCAGGGTCTCTACTGCTCTCTGGACAAAGTCACGCATTGCTGGGAATCCATTTCTAGTGCCATCAGATCCATCCAGTAAGAACACAACATCCCTTCCGGGAGCACGGTGCTCAACTAGGGAACAGGAAATATACATTACTATTAGGGTTCACGTGTGGTGACATGTGAAACTGAGGTCATTTGATCTGATCACTTCAATTCCCTGACCATTTTCTTTGAAAGTGGTGCAACTACTTGGACTAATCCAAACTGAATGAAAGCTAAATGTGAACACGTTTAAATGGAAAGACACCCAGGTGTCTGTTAAACAATGGTCAGTGTCTTACCAGTTACTGTTGGGGTCATGGGTGTAGCCCTCACTATGACTGTGCTCATGGCAGAGGACAGCTGCTCTTGGACGTTGGGGAGGTCAGTGAATTCAGACACTGCAAAGGCATAACTAGGCTCATAGGATATCCTCTGCAGTTCTCTGCTGTCAGAGCTCCTGGTTCCAATGCCAAACACAACAATGCCCTGCTCTTTGAGAGCAGATGCTGGTGTATCTACATTGTCAAAAGACCTTCCACCATTCAGCAGTATCAGCATCTGTGGAACACCTTCCAGGCGCCTGCTTCCAGAGGAGGCAGTAAAGACATTGTCCCTGACGTACTGGAGGGCTGCCCCAGTGTTGAGGGGTCTGCCCCCTCTGTGCCTCAGGCCTCTGACCGTGTCCACAATATCGGCTTTTGTGGTGTATGTGTTCAGATTGAAGTGGACCTCAGCATCTCTGCTGTACTGGGCCACTGAGACACGGTCTTTGTTTTCTCCGACATTCAGTCTGTCCACCACTCTCTGAACAAAGTCTATCATAGCTGGGAATCCATTCCTTGTGCCATCAGAACCATCAAGTAGGAACACTACATCCCTTCCGGCAGTTCTTTCATCTACTTGGAGAATCAGAAATCAAAGTCAAAATGCTTTCAACATACCTTTGTACTAACTGAAAATGATATGTCAGTTTGCCGTGTGCGACACTTGATGCTTATGCTAACCAGGATATGGGGTGCACGCTGGGAGCTATCAGAGCAAGTGTTGTCTTACCTTCGACTGTCAGGGTTGTGGGGGCCACTTCAACACCTACGGTGTTGAGAGAGGCAATGAATGTCTGCGGGACATTAGGGAGGTCAGAAAAGTCAGACACAGACTGGGCATAATTAGGATCTGAGGCAATCCTCTGAACCTCTCTGCTAGAATTTCTAGTTCCGATGCCGAAGATCAAAACCCCGTCCGACTTGAGGGCGGAGGCTGGTGTATCGACATTATCACTAGACCGCCCTCCGCTCAACACAATCAAAATCTGAGGGATGCCCTCTTGACGCCTACTTCCAGAGGAGGCCGTAAACACGTTGTCCCTGACATATTGGAGGGCTGCCCCGGTGTTGAGCGGCCTGCCTCCTCTGTGCCTCAGCCCTCTGACCGTATCAGCCATGTCTTCCTTTGTGGTGTATGTGTTCAGATTGAAGTGCACCTCTGAATCTCTGCTGTATTGGACCACAGAAACACGGTCTTTGTTTTCACCAATGTTCAAGTTCTCCACCACTCTCTGAACAAAATCACGCATGGCAGGGAATCCATTCCTTGTGCCATCAGACCCATCCAGAAGGAATACTACATCCCTTCTGGCAGTGTCATCATCAACTGGGGAAGCAAAGACAGACAATATGTCAGATAAACTAGACAGAAATGGTGCGGAACAATCATCAGTAGTGTAGATGTTTTAATACCTATTCAGTGCCCCCTAACCTTGCCTGAAAAAAATATGTTTTCCTCTACCACCAGCAAAAGGTCATGCCTGTTAACATACCTAACACAGTTGGTGATTCGGGAGTAACCTCGACAAGCACCGTTTCCATGGAGGAGCGAAGTTTCTCCTGGACACTGGGGAGGTCAGTGAAGTCAGACACAGACACAGCATTACTGGGCTCTTGGGATATCTTTTGCAGTTCTCTGGCATCAGAGCCCCTGGTTCCAATCGCAAAGGTGGAGACTCCCATCTCTTTGAGAGCAGAGGCTGGTGTGTCAACATTGTCAAAGGACTTTCCGCCAATCAGCGCAATTAGTAACTGTGGCACACCTTCCAGGCGCCTGCTTCCAGCGGAAGCGGTGAAGACATTATCTATCAAATACTGGAGAGCTGCTCCAGTGTTGAGGGGCCTTCCACCTTTGTGCCTCATGCCTTTGACAATGTCAAGGATCTCGCTCTTTGTTGTGTATGTGTTCAGATAGAATTGGACAGCTGCATCTCTGCTGTACTGAACCACTGACACACGATCTGTGTTCTCACCCACATTCAGGGTCTCTACTGCTCTCTGGACAAAGTCACGCATTGCTGGGAATCCATTTCTAGTGCCATCAGATCCATCCAGTAAGAACACAACATCCCTTCCGGGAGCACGGTGCTCAACTAGGGAACAGGAAATATACATTACTATTAGGGTTCACGTGTGGTGACATGTGAAACTGAGGTCATTTGATCTGATCACTTCAATTCCCTGACCATTTTCTTTGAAAGTGGTGCAACTACTTGGACTAATCCAAACTGAATGAAAGCTAAATGTGAACACGTTTAAATGGAAAGACACCCAGGTGTCTGTTAAACAATGGTCAGTGTCTTACCAGTTACTGTTGGGGTCATGGGTGTAGCCCTCACTATGACTGTGCTCATGGCAGAGGACAGCTGCTCTTGGACGTTGGGGAGGTCAGTGAATTCAGACACTGCAAAGGCATAACTAGGCTCATAGGATATCCTCTGCAGTTCTCTGCTGTCAGAGCTCCTGGTTCCAATGCCAAACACAACAATGCCCTGCTCTTTGAGAGCAGATGCTGGTGTATCTACATTGTCAAAAGACCTTCCACCATTCAGCAGTATCAGCATCTGTGGAACACCTTCCAGGCGCCTGCTTCCAGAGGAGGCAGTAAAGACATTGTCCCTGACGTACTGGAGGGCTGCCCCAGTGTTGAGGGGTCTGCCCCCTCTGTGCCTCAGGCCTCTGACCGTGTCCACAATATCGGCTTTTGTGGTGTATGTGTTCAGATTGAAGTGGACCTCAGCATCTCTGCTGTACTGGGCCACTGAGACACGGTCTTTGTTTTCTCCGACATTCAGTCTGTCCACCACTCTCTGAACAAAGTCTATCATAGCTGGGAATCCATTCCTTGTGCCATCAGAACCATCAAGTAGGAACACTACATCCCTTCCGGCAGTTCTTTCATCTACTAGGAGAATCAGAAATCAAAATCAAAATGCTTTCAACATACCTTTGTACTAACTGAAAATGATATGTCAGTTTGCCGTGTGCGACACTTGATGCTTATGCTAACCAGGATATGGGGTGCACGCTGGGAGCTATCAGAGCAAGTGTTGTCTTACCTTCGACTGTCAGGGTTGTGGGGGCCACTTCAACACCTACGGTGTTGAGAGAGGCAATGAATGTCTGCGGGACATTAGGGAGGTCAGAAAAGTCAGACACAGACTGGGCATAATTAGGATCTGAGGCAATCCTCTGAACCTCTCTGCTAGAATTTCTAGTTCCGATGCCGAAGATCAAAACCCCGTCCGACTTGAGGGCGGAGGCTGGTGTATCGACATTATCACTAGACCGCCCTCCGCTCAACACAATCAAAATCTGAGGGATGCCCTCTTGACGCCTACTTCCAGAGGAGGCCGTAAACACGTTGTCCCTGACATATTGGAGGGCTGCCCCGGTGTTGAGCGGCCTGCCTCCTCTGTGCCTCAGCCCTCTGACCGTATCAGCGATGTCTTCCTTTGTGGTGTATGTGTTCAGATTGAAGTGCACCTCTGAATCTCTGCTGTATTGGACCACAGAAACACGGTCTTTGTTTTCACCAATGTTCAAGTTCTCCACCACTCTCTGAACAAAATCACGCATGGCAGGGAATCCATTCCTTGTGCCATCAGACCCATCCAGAAGGAATACTACATCCCTTCTGGCAGTGTCATCATCAACTGGGGAAGCAAAGACAGACAATATGTCAGATAAACTAGACAGAAATGGTGCGGAACAATCATCAGTAGTGTAGATGTTTTACTACCTATTCAGTGCCCCCTAACCTTGCCTGAAAAAAATATGTTTTCCTCTACCACCAGCAAAAGGTCATGCCTGTTAACATACCTAACACAGTTGGTGATTCGGGAGTAACCTCGACAAGCACCGTTTCCATGGAGGAGCGAAGTTTCTCCTGGACACTGGGGAGGTCAGTGAAGTCAGACACAGACACAGCATTACTGGGCTCTTGGGATATCTTTTGCAGTTCTCTGGCATCAGAGCCCCTGGTTCCAATCGCAAAGGTGGAGACTCCCATCTCTTTGAGAGCAGAGGCTGGTGTGTCAACATTGTCAAAGGACTTTCCGCCAATCAGCGCAATTAGTAACTGTGGCACACCTTCCAGGCGCCTGCTTCCAGCGGAAGCGGTGAAGACATTATCTATCAAATACTGGAGAGCTGCTCCAGTGTTGAGGGGCCTTCCACCTTTGTGCCTCATGCCTTTGACAATGTCAAGGATCTCGCTCTTTGTTGTGTATGTGTTCAGATAGAATTGGACAGCTGCATCTCTGCTGTACTGAACCACTGACACACGATCTGTGTTCTCACCCACATTCAGGGTCTCTACTGCTCTCTGGACAAAGTCACGCATTGCTGGGAATCCATTTCTAGTGCCATCAGATCCATCCAGTAAGAACACAACATCCCTTCCGGGAGCACGGTGCTCAACTAGGGAACAGGAAATATACATTACTATTAGGGTTCACGTGTGGTGACATGTGAAACTGAGGTCATTTGATCTGATCACTTCAATTCCCTGACCATTTTCTTTGAAAGTGGTGCAACTACTTGGACTAATCCAAACTGAATGAAAGCTAAATGTGAACACGTTTAAATGGAAAGACACCCAGGTGTCTGTTAAACAATGGTCAGTGTCTTACCAGTTACTGTTGGGGCCATGGGTGTAGCCCTCACTATGACTGTGCTCATGGCAGAGGACAGCTGCTCTTGGACGTTGGGGAGGTCAGTGAATTCAGACACTGCAAAGGCATAACTAGGCTCATAGGATATCCTCTGCAGTTCTCTGCTGTCAGAGCTCCTGGTTCCAATGCCAAACACAACAATGCCCTGCTCTTTGAGAGCAGATGCTGGTGTATCTACATTGTCAAAAGACCTTCCACCATTCAGCAGTATCAGCATCTGTGGAACACCTTCCAGGCGCCTGCTTCCAGAGGAGGCAGTAAAGACATTGTCCCTGACGTACTGGAGGGCTGCCCCAGTGTTGAGGGGTCTGCCCCCTCTGTGCCTCAGGCCTCTGACCGTGTCCACAATATCGGCTTTTGTGGTGTATGTGTTCAGATTGAAGTGGACCTCAGCATCTCTGCTGTACTGGGCCACTGAGACACGGTCTTTGTTTTCTCCGACATTCAGTCTGTCCACCACTCTCTGAACAAAGTCTATCATAGCTGGGAATCCATTCCTTGTGCCATCAGAACCATCAAGTAGGAACACTACATCCCTTCCGGCAGTTCTTTCATCTACTAGGAGAATCAGAAATCAAAGTCAAAATGCTTTCAACATACCTTTGTACTAACTGAAAATGATATGTCAGTTTGCCGTGTGCGACACTTGATGCTTATGCTAACCAGGATATGGGGTGCACGCTGGGAGCTATCAGAGCAAGTGTTGTCTTACCTTCGACTGTCAGGGTTGTGGGGGCCACTTCAACACCTACGGTGTTGAGAGAGGCAATGAATGTCTGCGGGACATTAGGGAGGTCAGAAAAGTCAGACACAGACTGGGCATAATTAGGATCTGAGGCAATCCTCTGAACCTCTCTGCTAGAATTTCTAGTTCCGATGCCGAAGATCAAAACCCCGTCCGACTTGAGGGCGGAGGCTGGTGTATCGACATTATCACTAGACCGCCCTCCGCTCAACACAATCAAAATCTGAGGGATGCCCTCTTGACGCCTACTTCCAGAGGAGGCCGTAAACACGTTGTCCCTGACATATTGGAGGGCTGCCCCGGTGTTGAGCGGCCTGCCTCCTCTGTGCCTCAGCCCTCTGACTGTATCAGCGATGTCTTCCTTTGTGGTGTATGTGTTCAGATTGAAGTGCACCTCTGAATCTCTGCTGTATTGGACCACAGAAACACGGTCTTTGTTTTCACCAATGTTCAAGTTCTCCACCACTCTCTGAACAAAATCACGCATGGCAGGGAATCCATTCCTTGTGCCATCAGACCCATCCAGAAGGAATACTACATCCCTTCTGGCAGTGTCATCATCAACTGGGGAAGCAAAGACAGACAATATGTCAGATAAACTAGACAGAAATGGTGCGGAACAATCATCAGTAGTGTAGATGTTTTACTACCTATTCAGTGCCCCCTAACCTTGCCTGAAAAAAATATGTTTTCCTCTACCACCAGCAAAAGGTCATGCCTGTTAACATACCTAACACAGTTGGTGATTCGGGAGTAACCTCGACAAGCACCGTTTCCATGGAGGAGCGAAGTTTCTCCTGGACACTGGGGAGGTCAGTGAAGTCAGACACAGACACAGCATTACTGGGCTCTTGGGATATCTTTTGCAGTTCTCTGGCATCAGAGCCCCTGGTTCCAATCGCAAAGGTGGAGACTCCCATCTCTTTGAGAGCAGAGGCTGGTGTGTCAACATTGTCAAAGGACTTTCCGCCAATCAGCGCAATTAGTAACTGTGGCACACCTTCCAGGCGCCTGCTTCCAGCGGAAGCGGTGAAGACATTATCTATCAAATACTGGAGAGCTGCTCCAGTGTTGAGGGGCCTTCCACCTTTGTGCCTCATGCCTTTGACAATGTCAAGGATCTCGCTCTTTGTTGTGTATGTGTTCAGATAGAATTGGACAGCTGCATCTCTGCTGTACTGAACCACTGACACACGATCTGTGTTCTCACCCACATTCAGGGTCTCTACTGCTCTCTGGACAAAGTCACGCATTGCTGGGAATCCATTTCTAGTGCCATCAGATCCATCCAGTAAGAACACAACATCCCTTCCGGGAGCACGGTGCTCAACTAGGGAACAGGAAATATACATTACTATTAGGGTTCACGTGTGGTGACATGTGAAACTGAGGTCATTTGATCTGATCACTTCAATTCCCTGACCATTTTCTTTGAAAGTGGTGCAACTACTTGGACTAATCCAAACTGAATGAAAGCTAAATGTGAACACGTTTAAATGGAAAGACACCCAGGTGTCTGTTAAACAATGGTCAGTGTCTTACCAGTTACTGTTGGGGTCATGGGTGTAGCCCTCACTATGACTGTGCTCATGGCAGAGGACAGCTGCTCTTGGACGTTGGGGAGGTCAGTGAATTCAGACACTGCAAAGGCATAACTAGGCTCATAGGATATCCTCTGCAGTTCTCTGCTGTCAGAGCTCCTGGTTCCAATGCCAAACACAACAATGCCCTGCTCTTTGAGAGCAGATGCTGGTGTATCTACATTGTCAAAAGACCTTCCACCATTCAGCAGTATCAGCATCTGTGGAACACCTTCCAGGCGCCTGCTTCCAGAGGAGGCAGTAAAGACATTGTCCCTGACGTACTGGAGGGCTGCCCCAGTGTTGAGGGGTCTGCCCCCTCTGTGCCTCAGGCCTCTGACCGTGTCCACAATATCGGCTTTTGTGGTGTATGTGTTCAGATTGAAGTGGACCTCAGCATCTCTGCTGTACTGGGCCACTGAGACACGGTCTTTGTTTTCTCCGACATTCAGTCTGTCCACCACTCTCTGAACAAAGTCTATCATAGCTGGGAATCCATTCCTTGTGCCATCAGAACCATCAAGTAGGAACACTACATCCCTTCCGGCAGTTCTTTCATCTACTAGGAGAATCAGAAATCAAAGTCAAAATGCTTTCAACATACCTTTGTACTAACTGAAAATGATATGTCAGTTTGCCGTGTGCGACACTTGATGCTTATGCTAACCAGGATATGGGGTGCACGCTGGGAGCTATCAGAGCAAGTGTTGTCTTACCTTCGACTGTCAGGGTTGTGGGGGCCACTTCAACACCTACGGTGTTGAGAGAGGCAATGAATGTCTGCGGGACATTAGGGAGGTCAGAAAAGTCAGACACAGACTGGGCATAATTAGGATCTGAGGCAATCCTCTGAACCTCTCTGCTAGAATTTCTAGTTCCGATGCCGAAGATCAAAACCCCGTCCGACTTGAGGGCGGAGGCTGGTGTATCGACATTATCACTAGACCGCCCTCCGCTCAACACAATCAAAATCTGAGGGATGCCCTCTTGACGCCTACTTCCAGAGGAGGCCGTAAACACGTTGTCCCTGACATATTGGAGGGCTGCCCCGGTGTTGAGCGGCCTGCCTCCTCTGTGCCTCAGCCCTCTGACCGTATCAGCCATGTCTTCCTTTGTGGTGTATGTGTTCAGATTGAAGTGCACCTCTGAATCTCTGCTGTATTGGACCACAGAAACACGGTCTTTGTTTTCACCAATGTTCAAGTTCTCCACCACTCTCTGAACAAAATCACGCATGGCAGGGAATCCATTCCTTGTGCCATCAGACCCATCCAGAAGGAATACTACATCCCTTCTGGCAGTGTCATCATCAACTGGGGAAGCAAAGACAGACAATATGTCAGATAAACTAGACAGAAATGGTGCGGAACAATCATCAGTGGTGTAGATGTTTTATTACCTATTCAGTGCCCCCTAACCTTGCCTGAAAAAAATATGTTTTCCTCTACCACCAGCAAAAGGTCATGCCTGTTAACATACCTAACACAGTTGGTGATTCGGGAGTAACCTCGACAAGCACCGTTTCCATGGAGGAGCGAAGTTTCTCCTGGACACTGGGGAGGTCAGTGAAGTCAGACACAGACACAGCATTACTGGGCTCTTGGGATATCTTTTGCAGTTCTCTGGCATCAGAGCCCCTGGTTCCAATCGCAAAGGTGGAGACTCCCATCTCTTTGAGAGCAGAGGCTGGTGTGTCAACATTGTCAAAGGACTTTCCGCCAATCAGCGCAATTAGTAACTGTGGCACACCTTCCAGGCGCCTGCTTCCAGCGGAAGCGGTGAAGACATTATCTATCAAATACTGGAGAGCTGCTCCAGTGTTGAGGGGCCTTCCACCTTTGTGCCTCATGCCTTTGACAATGTCAAGGATCTCGCTCTTTGTTGTGTATGTGTTCAGATAGAATTGGACAGCTGCATCTCTGCTGTACTGAACCACTGACACACGATCTGTGTTCTCACCCACATTCAGGGTCTCTACTGCTCTCTGGACAAAGTCACGCATTGCTGGGAATCCATTTCTAGTGCCATCAGATCCATCCAGTAAGAACACAACATCCCTTCCGGGAGCACGGTGCTCAACTAGGGAACAGGAAATATACATTACTATTAGGGTTCACGTGTGGTGACATGTGAAACTGAGGTCATTTGATCTGATCACTTCAATTCCCTGACCATTTTCTTTGAAAGTGGTGCAACTACTTGGACTAATCCAAACTGAATGAAAGCTAAATGTGAACACGTTTAAATGGAAAGACACCCAGGTGTCTGTTAAACAATGGTCAGTGTCTTACCAGTTACTGTTGGGGTCATGGGTGTAGCCCTCACTATGACTGTGCTCATGGCAGAGGACAGCTGCTCTTGGACGTTGGGGAGGTCAGTGAATTCAGACACTGCAAAGGCATAACTAGGCTCATAGGATATCCTCTGCAGTTCTCTGCTGTCAGAGCTCCTGGTTCCAATGCCAAACACAACAATGCCCTGCTCTTTGAGAGCAGATGCTGGTGTATCTACATTGTCAAAAGACCTTCCACCATTCAGCAGTATCAGCATCTGTGGAACACCTTCCAGGCGCCTGCTTCCAGAGGAGGCAGTAAAGACATTGTCCCTGACGTACTGGAGGGCTGCCCCAGTGTTGAGGGGTCTGCCCCCTCTGTGCCTCAGGCCTCTGACCGTGTCCACAATATCGGCTTTTGTGGTGTATGTGTTCAGATTGAAGTGGACCTCAGCATCTCTGCTGTACTGGGCCACTGAGACACGGTCTTTGTTTTCTCCGACATTCAGTCTGTCCACCACTCTCTGAACAAAGTCTATCATAGCTGGGAATCCATTCCTTGTGCCATCAGAACCATCAAGTAGGAACACTACATCCCTTCCGGCAGTTCTTTCATCTACTAGGAGAATCAGAAATCAAAGTCAAAATGCTTTCAACATACCTTTGTACTAACTGAAAATGATATGTCAGTTTGCCGTGTGCGACACTTGATGCTTATGCTAACCAGGATATGGGGTGCACGCTGGGAGCTATCAGAGCAAGTGTTGTCTTACCTTCGACTGTCAGGGTTGTGGGGGCCACTTCAACACCTACGGTGTTGAGAGAGGCAATGAATGTCTGCGGGACATTAGGGAGGTCAGAAAAGTCAGACACAGACTGGGCATAATTAGGATCTGAGGCAATCCTCTGAACCTCTCTGCTAGAATTTCTAGTTCCGATGCCGAAGATCAAAACCCCGTCCGACTTGAGGGCGGAGGCTGGTGTATCGACATTATCACTAGACCGCCCTCCGCTCAACACAATCAAAATCTGAGGGATGCCCTCTTGACGCCTACTTCCAGAGGAGGCCGTAAACACGTTGTCCCTGACATATTGGAGGGCTGCCCCGGTGTTGAGCGGCCTGCCTCCTCTGTGCCTCAGCCCTCTGACCGTATCAGCCATGTCTTCCTTTGTGGTGTATGTGTTCAGATTGAAGTGCACCTCTGAATCTCTGCTGTATTGGACCACAGAAACACGGTCTTTGTTTTCACCAATGTTCAAGTTCTCCACCACTCTCTGAACAAAATCACGCATGGCAGGGAATCCATTCCTTGTGCCATCAGACCCATCCAGAAGGAATACTACATCCCTTCTGGCAGTGTCATCATCAACTGGGGAAGCAAAGACAGACAATATGTCAGATAAACTAGACAGAAATGGTGCGGAACAATCATCAGTGGTGTAGATGTTTTATTACCTATTCAGTGCCCCCTAACCTTGCCTGAAAAAAATATGTTTTCCTCTACCACCAGCAAAAGGTCATGCCTGTTAACATACCTAACACAGTTGGTGATTCGGGAGTAACCTCGACAAGCACCGTTTCCATGGAGGAGCGAAGTTTCTCCTGGACACTGGGGAGGTCAGTGAAGTCAGACACAGACACAGCATTACTGGGCTCTTGGGATATCTTTTGCAGTTCTCTGGCATCAGAGCCCCTGGTTCCAATCGCAAAGGTGGAGACTCCCATCTCTTTGAGAGCAGAGGCTGGTGTGTCAACATTGTCAAAGGACTTTCCGCCAATCAGCGCAATTAGTAACTGTGGCACACCTTCCAGGCGCCTGCTTCCAGCGGAAGCGGTGAAGACATTATCTATCAAATACTGGAGAGCTGCTCCAGTGTTGAGGGGCCTTCCACCTTTGTGCCTCATGCCTTTGACAATGTCAAGGATCTCGCTCTTTGTTGTGTATGTGTTCAGATAGAATTGGACAGCTGCATCTCTGCTGTACTGAACCACTGACACACGATCTGTGTTCTCACCCACATTCAGGGTCTCTACTGCTCTCTGGACAAAGTCACGCATTGCTGGGAATCCATTTCTAGTGCCATCAGATCCATCCAGTAAGAACACAACATCCCTTCCGGGAGCACGGTGCTCAACTAGGGAACAGGAAATATACATTACTATTAGGGTTCACGTGTGGTGACATGTGAAACTGAGGTCATTTGATCTGATCACTTCAATTCCCTGACCATTTTCTTTGAAAGTGGTGCAACTACTTGGACTAATCCAAACTGAATGAAAGCTAAATGTGAACACGTTTAAATGGAAAGACACCCAGGTGTCTGTTAAACAATGGTCAGTGTCTTACCAGTTACTGTTGGGGTCATGGGTGTAGCCCTCACTATGACTGTGCTCATGGCAGAGGACAGCTGCTCTTGGACGTTGGGGAGGTCAGTGAATTCAGACACTGCAAAGGCATAACTAGGCTCATAGGATATCCTCTGCAGTTCTCTGCTGTCAGAGCTCCTGGTTCCAATGCCAAACACAACAATGCCCTGCTCTTTGAGAGCAGATGCTGGTGTATCTACATTGTCAAAAGACCTTCCACCATTCAGCAGTATCAGCATCTGTGGAACACCTTCCAGGCGCCTGCTTCCAGAGGAGGCAGTAAAGACATTGTCCCTGACGTACTGGAGGGCTGCCCCAGTGTTGAGGGGTCTGCCCCCTCTGTGCCTCAGGCCTCTGACCGTGTCCACAATATCGGCTTTTGTGGTGTATGTGTTCAGATTGAAGTGGACCTCAGCATCTCTGCTGTACTGGGCCACTGAGACACGGTCTTTGTTTTCTCCGACATTCAGTCTGTCCACCACTCTCTGAACAAAGTCTATCATAGCTGGGAATCCATTCCTTGTGCCATCAGAAACATCAAGTAGGAACACTACATCCCTTCCGGCAGTTCTTTCATCTACTAGGAGAATCAGAAATCAAAGTCAAAATGCTTTCAACATACCTTTGTACTAACTGAAAATGATATGTCAGTTTGCCGTGTGCGACACTTGATGCTTATGCTAACCAGGATATGGGGTGCACGCTGGGAGCTATCAGAGCAAGTGTTGTCTTACCTTCGACTGTCAGGGTTGTGGGGGCCACTTCAACACCTACGGTGTTGAGAGAGGCAATGAATGTCTGCGGGACATTAGGGAGGTCAGAAAAGTCAGACACAGACTGGGCATAATTAGGATCTGAGGCAATCCTCTGAACCTCTCTGCTAGAATTTCTAGTTCCGATGCCGAAGATCAAAACCCCGTCCGACTTGAGGGCGGAGGCTGGTGTATCGACATTATCACTAGACCGCCCTCCGCTCAACACAATCAAAATCTGAGGGATGCCCTCTTGACGCCTACTTCCAGAGGAGGCCGTAAACACGTTGTCCCTGACATATTGGAGGGCTGCCCCGGTGTTGAGCGGCCTGCCTCCTCTGTGCCTCAGCCCTCTGACCGTATCAGCGATGTCTTCCTTTGTGGTGTATGTGTTCAGATTGAAGTGCACCTCTGAATCTCTGCTGTATTGGACCACAGAAACACGGTCTTTGTTTTCACCAATGTTCAAGTTCTCCACCACTCTCTGAACAAAATCACGCATGGCAGGGAATCCATTCCTTGTGCCATCAGACCCATCCAGAAGGAATACTACATCCCTTCTGGCAGTGTCATCATCAACTGGGGAAGCAAAGACAGACAATATGTCAGATAAACTAGACAGAAATGGTGCGGAACAATCATCAGTAGTGTAGATGTTTTACTACCTATTCAGTGCCCCCTAACCTTGCCTGAAAAAAATATGTTTTCCTCTACCACCAGCAAAAGGTCATGCCTGTTAACATACCTAACACAGTTGGTGATTCGGGAGTAACCTCGACAAGCACCGTTTCCATGGAGGAGCGAAGTTTCTCCTGGACACTGGGGAGGTCAGTGAAGTCAGACACAGACACAGCATTACTGGGCTCTTGGGATATCTTTTGCAGTTCTCTGGCATCAGAGCCCCTGGTTCCAATCGCAAAGGTGGAGACTCCCATCTCTTTGAGAGCAGAGGCTGGTGTGTCAACATTGTCAAAGGACTTTCCGCCAATCAGCGCAATTAGTAACTGTGGCACACCTTCCAGGCGCCTGCTTCCAGCGGAAGCGGTGAAGACATTATCTATCAAATACTGGAGAGCTGCTCCAGTGTTGAGGGGCCTTCCACCTTTGTGCCTCATGCCTTTGACAATGTCAAGGATCGCGCTCTTTGTTGTGTATGTGTTCAGATAGAATTGGACAGCTGCATCTCTGCTGTACTGAACCACTGACACACGATCTGTGTTCTCACCCACATTCAGGGTCTCTACTGCTCTCTGGACAAAGTCACGCATTGCTGGGAATCCATTTCTAGTGCCATCAGATCCATCCAGTAAGAACACAACATCCCTTCCGGGGGCACGGTGCTCAACTAGGGAACAGGAAATATACATTACTATTAGGGTTCACGTGTGGTGACATGTGAAACTGAGGTCATTTGATCTGATCACTTCAATTCCCTGACCATTTTCTTTGAAAGTGGTGCAACTACTTGGACTAATCCAAACTGAATGAAAGCTAAATGTGAACACGTTTAAATGGAAAGACACCCAGGTGTCTGTTAAACAATGGTCAGTGTCTTACCAGTTACTGTTGGGGTCATGGGTGTAGCCCTCACTATGACTGTGCTCATGGCAGAGGACAGCTGCTCTTGGACGTTGGGGAGGTCAGTGAATTCAGACACTGCAAAGGCATAACTAGGCTCATAGGATATCCTCTGCAGTTCTCTGCTGTCAGAGCTCCTGGTTCCAATGCCAAACACAACAATGCCCTGCTCTTTGAGAGCAGATGCTGGTGTATCTACATTGTCAAAAGACCTTCCACCATTCAGCAGTATCAGCATCTGTGGAACACCTTCCAGGCGCCTGCTTCCAGAGGAGGCAGTAAAGACATTGTCCCTGACGTACTGGAGGGCTGCCCCAGTGTTGAGGGGTCTGCCCCCTCTGTGCCTCAGGCCTCTGACCGTGTCCACAATATCGGCTTTTGTGGTGTATGTGTTCAGATTGAAGTGGACCTCAGCATCTCTGCTGTACTGGGCCACTGAGACACGGTCTTTGTTTTCTCCGACATTCAGTCTGTCCACCACTCTCTGAACAAAGTCTATCATAGCTGGGAATCCATTCCTTGTGCCATCAGAACCATCAAGTAGGAACACTACATCCCTTCCGGCAGTTCTTTCATCTACTAGGAGAATCAGAAATCAAAGTCAAAATGCTTTCAACATACCTTTGTACTAACTGAAAATGATATGTCAGTTTGCCGTGTGCGACACTTGATGCTTATGCTAACCAGGATATGGGGTGCACGCTGGGAGCTATCAGAGCAAGTGTTGTCTTACCTTCGACTGTCAGGGTTGTGGGGGCCACTTCAACACCTACGGTGTTGAGAGAGGCAATGAATGTCTGCGGGACATTAGGGAGGTCAGAAAAGTCAGACACAGACTGGGCATAATTAGGATCTGAGGCAATCCTCTGAACCTCTCTGCTAGAATTTCTAGTTCCGATGCCGAAGATCAAAACCCCGTCCGACTTGAGGGCGGAGGCTGGTGTATCGACATTATCACTAGACCGCCCTCCGCTCAACACAATCAAAATCTGAGGAATGCCCTCTTGACGCCTACTTCCAGAGGAGGCCGTAAACACGTTGTCCCTGACATATTGGAGGGCTGCCCCGGTGTTGAGCGGCCTGCCTCCTCTGTGCCTCAGCCCTCTGACCGTATCAGCGATGTCTTCCTTTGTGGTGTATGTGTTCAGATTGAAGTGCACCTCTGAATCTCTGCTGTATTGGACCACAGAAACACGGTCTTTGTTTTCACCAATGTTCAAGTTCTCCACCACTCTCTGAACAAAATCACGCATGGCAGGGAATCCATTCCTTGTGCCATCAGACCCATCCAGAAGGAATACTACATCCCTTCTGGCAGTGTCATCATCAACTGGGGAAGCAAAGACAGACAATATGTCAGATAAACTAGACAGAAATGGTGCGGAACAATCATCAGTAGTGTAGATGTTTTACTACCTATTCAGTGCCCCCTAACCTTGCCTGAAAAAAATATGTTTTCCTCTACCACCAGCAAAAGGTCATGCCTGTTAACATACCTAACACAGTTGGTGATTCGGGAGTAACCTCGACAAGCACCGTTTCCATGGAGGAGCGAAGTTTCTCCTGGACACTGGGGAGGTCAGTGAAGTCAGACACAGACACAGCATTACTGGGCTCTTGGGATATCTTTTGCAGTTCTCTGGCATCAGAGCCCCTGGTTCCAATCGCAAAGGTGGAGACTCCCATCTCTTTGAGAGCAGAGGCTGGTGTGTCAACATTGTCAAAGGACTTTCCGCCAATCAGCGCAATTAGTAACTGTGGCACACCTTCCAAGCGCCTGCTTCCAGCGGAAGCGGTGAAGACATTATCTATCAAATACTGGAGAGCTGCTCCAGTGTTGAGGGGCCTTCCACCTTTGTGCCTCATGCCTTTGACAATGTCAAGGATCTCGCTCTTTGTTGTGTATGTGTTCAGATAGAATTGGACAGCTGCATCTCTGCTGTACTGAACCACTGACACACGATCTGTGTTCTCACCCACATTCAGGGTCTCTACTGCTCTCTGGACAAAGTCACGCATTGCTGGGAATCCATTTCTAGTGCCATCAGATCCATCCAGTAAGAACACAACATCCCTTCCGGGAGCACGGTGCTCAACTAGGGAACAGGAAATATACATTACTATTAGGGTTCATGTGTGGTGACATGTGAAACTGAGGTCATTTGATCTGATCACTTCAATTCCCTGACCATTTTCTTTGAAAGTGGTGCAACTACTTGGACTAATCCAAACTGAATGAAAGCTAAATGTGAACACGTTTAAATGGAAAGACACCCAGGTGTCTGTTAAACAATGGTCAGTGTCTTACCAGTTACTGTTGGGGTCATGGGTGTAGCCCTCACTATGACTGTGCTCATGGCAGAGGACAGCTGCTCTTGGACGTTGGGGAGGTCAGTGAATTCAGACACTGCAAAGGCATAACTAGGCTCATAGGATATCCTCTGCAGTTCTCTGCTGTCAGAGCTCCTGGTTCCAATGCCAAACACAACAATGCCCTGCTCTTTGAGAGCAGATGCTGGTGTATCTACATTGTCAAAAGACCTTCCACCATTCAGCAGTATCAGCATCTGTGGAACACCTTCCAGGCGCCTTCTTCCAGAGGAGGCAGTAAAGACATTGTCCCTGACGTACTGGAGGGCTGCCCCAGTGTTGAGGGTTCTGCCCCCTCTGTGCCTCAGGCCTCTGACCGTGTCCACAATATCGGCTTTTGTGGTGTATGTGTTCAGATTGAAGTGGACCTCAGCATCTCTGCTGTACTGGGCCACTGAGACACGGTCTTTGTTTTCTCCGACATTCAGTCTGTCCACCACTCTCTGAACAAAGTCTATCATAGCTGGGAATCCATTCCTTGTGCCATCAGAACCATCAAGTAGGAACACTACATCCCTTCCGGCAGTTCTTTCATCTACTAGGAGAATCAGAAATCAAAGTCAAAATGCTTTCAACATACCTTTGTACTAACTGAAAATGATATGTCAGTTTGCCGTGTGCGACACTTGATGCTTATGCTAACCAGGATATGGGGTGCACGCTGGGAGCTATCAGAGCAAGTGTTGTCTTACCTTCGACTGTCAGGGTTGTGGGGGCCACTTCAACACCTACGGTGTTGAGAGAGGCAATGAATGTCTGCGGGACATTAGGGAGGTCAGAAAAGTCAGACACAGACTGGGCATAATTAGGATCTGAGGCAATCCTCTGAACCTCTCTGCTAGAATTTCTAGTTCCGATGCCGAAGATCAAAACCCCGTCCGACTTGAGGGCGGAGGCTGGTGTATCGACATTATCACTAGACCGCCCTCCGCTCAACACAATCAAAATCTGAGGGATGCCCTCTTGACGCCTACTTCCAGAGGAGGCCGTAAACACGTTGTCCCTGACATATTGGAGGGCTGCCCCGGTGTTGAGCGGCCTGCCTCCTCTGTGCCTCAGCCCTCTGACCGTATCAGCGATGTCTTCCTTTGTGGTGTATGTGTTCAGATTGAAGTGCACCTCTGAATCTCTGCTGTATTGGACCACAGAAACACGGTCTTTGTTTTCACCAATGTTCAAGTTCTCCACCACTCTCTGAACAAAATCACGCATGGCAGGGAATCCATTCCTTGTGCCATCAGACCCATCCAGAAGGAATACTACATCCCTTCTGACAGTGTCATCATCAACTGGGGAAGCAAAGACAGACAATATGTCAGATAAACTAGACAGAAATGGTGCGGAACAATCATCAGTAGTGTAGATGTTTTACTACCTATTCAGTGCCCCCTAACCTTGCCTGAAAAAAATATGTTTTCCTCTACCACCAGCAAAAGGTCATGCCTGTTAACATACCTAACACAGTTGGTGATTCGGGAGTAACCTCGACAAGCACCGTTTCCATGGAGGAGCGAAGTTTCTCCTGGACACTGGGGAGGTCAGTGAAGTCAGACACAGACACAGCATTACTGGGCTCTTGGGATATCTTTTGCAGTTCTCTGGCATCAGAGCCCCTGGTTCCAATCGCAAAGGTGGAGACTCCCATCTCTTTGAGAGCAGAGGCTGGTGTGTCAACATTGTCAAAGGACTTTCCGCCAATCAGCGCAATTAGTAACTGTGGCACACCTTCCAGGCGCCTGCTTCCAGCGGAAGCGGTGAAGACATTATCTATCAAATACTGGAGAGCTGCTCCAGTGTTGAGGGGCCTTCCACCTTTGTGCCTCATGCCTTTGACAATGTCAAGGATCTCGCTCTTTGTTGTGTATGTGTTCAGATAGAATTGGACAGCTGCATCTCTGCTGTACTGAACCACTGACACACGATCTGTGTTCTCACCCACATTCAGGGTCTCTACTGCTCTCTGGACAAAGTCACGCATTGCTGGGAATCCATTTCTAGTGCCATCAGATCCATCCAGTAAGAACACAACATCCCTTCCGGGAGCACGGTGCTCAACTAGGGAACAGGAAATATACATTACTATTAGGGTTCACGTGTGGTGACATGTGAAACTGAGGTCATTTGATCTGATCACTTCAATTCCCTGACCATTTTCTTTGAAAGTGGTGCAACTACTTGGACTAATCCAAACTGAATGAAAGCTAAATGTGAACACGTTTAAATGGAAAGACACCCAGGTGTCTGTTAAACAATGGTCAGTGTCTTACCAGTTACTGTTGGGGTCATGGGTGTAGCCCTCACTATGACTGTGCTCATGGCAGAGGACAGCTGCTCTTGGACGTTGGGGAGGTCAGTGAATTCAGACACTGCAAAGGCATAACTAGGCTCATAGGATATCCTCTGCAGTTCTCTGCTGTCAGAGCTCCTGGTTCCAATGCCAAACACAACAATGCCCTGCTCTTTGAGAGCAGATGCTGGTGTATCTACATTGTCAAAAGACCTTCCACCATTCAGCAGTATCAGCATCTGTGGAACACCTTCCAGGCGCCTGCTTCCAGAGGAGGCAGTAAAGACATTGTCCCTGACGTACTGGAGGGCTGCCCCAGTGTTGAGGGGTCTGCCCCCTCTGTGCCTCAGGCCTCTGACCGTGTCCACAATATCGGCTTTTGTGGTGTATGTGTTCAGATTGAAGTGGACCTCAGCATCTCTGCTGTACTGGGCCACTGAGACACGGTCTTTGTTTTCTCCGACATTCAGTCTGTCCACCACTCTCTGAACAAAGTCTATCATAGCTGGGAATCCATTCCTTGTGCCATCAGAACCATCAAGTAGGAACACTACATCCCTTCCGGCAGTTCTTTCATCTACTAGGAGAATCAGAAATCAAAGTCAAAATGCTTTCAACATACCTTTGTACTAACTGAAAATGATATGTCAGTTTGCCGTGTGCGACACTTGATGCTTATGCTAACCAGGATATGGGGTGCACGCTGGGAGCTATCAGAGCAAGTGTTGTCTTACCTTCGACTGTCAGGGTTGTGGGGGCCACTTCAACACCTACGGTGTTGAGAGAGGCAATGAATGTCTGCGGGACATTAGGGAGGTCAGAAAAGTCAGACACAGACTGGGCATAATTAGGATCTGAGGCAATCCTCTGAACCTCTCTGCTAGAATTTCTAGTTCCGATGCCGAAGATCAAAACCCCGTCCGACTTGAGGGCGGAGGCTGGTGTATCGACATTATCACTAGACCGCCCTCCGCTCAACACAATCAAAATCTGAGGGATGCCCTCTTGACGCCTACTTCCAGAGGAGGCCGTAAACACGTTGTCCCTGACATATTGGAGGGCTGCCCCGGTGTTGAGCGGCCTGCCTCCTCTGTGCCTCAGCCCTCTGACCGTATCAGCGATGTCTTCCTTTGTGGTGTATGTGTTCAGATTGAAGTGCACCTCTGAATCTCTGCTGTATTGGACCACAGAAACACGGTCTTTGTTTTCACCAATGATCAAGTTCTCCACCACTCTCTGAACAAAATCACGCATGGCAGGGAATCCATTCCTTGTGCCATCAGACCCATCCAGAAGGAATACTACATCCCTTCTGGCAGTGTCATCATCAACTGGGGAAGCAAAGACAGACAATATGTCAGATAAACTAGACAGAAATGGTGCGGAACAATCATCAGTAGTGTAGATGTTTTACTACCTATTCAGTGCCCCCTAACCTTGCCTGAAAAAAATATGTTTTCCTCTACCACCAGCAAAAGGTCATGCCTGTTAACATACCTAACACAGTTGGTGATTCGGGAGTAACCTCGACAAGCACCGTTTCCATGGAGGAGCGAAGTTTCTCCTGGACACTGGGGAGGTCAGTGAAGTCAGACACAGACACAGCATTACTGGGCTCTTGGGATATCTTTTGCAGTTCTCTGGCATCAGAGCCCCTGGTTCCAATCGCAAAGGTGGAGACTCCCATCTCTTTGAGAGCAGAGGCTGGTGTGTCAACATTGTCAAAGGACTTTCCGCCAATCAGCGCAATTAGTAACTGTGGCACACCTTCCAGGCGCCTGCTTCCAGCGGAAGCGGTGAAGACATTATCTATCAAATACTGGAGAGCTGCTCCAGTGTTGAGGGGCCTTCCACCTTTGTGCCTCATGCCTTTGACAATGTCAAGGATCGCGCTCTTTGTTGTGTATGTGTTCAGATAGAATTGGACAGCTGCATCTCTGCTGTACTGAACCACTGACACACGATCTGTGTTCTCACCCACATTCAGGGTCTCTACTGCTCTCTGGACAAAGTCACGCATTGCTGGGAATCCATTTCTAGTGCCATCAGATCCATCCAGTAAGAACACAACATCCCTTCCGGGAGCACGGTGCTCAACTAGGGAACAGGAAATATACATTACTATTAGGGTTCACGTGTGGTGACATGTGAAACTGAGGTCATTTGATCTGATCACTTCAATTCCCTGACCATTTTCTTTGAAAGTGGTGCAACTACTTGGACTAATCCAAACTGAATGAAAGCTAAATGTGAACACGTTTAAATGGAAAGACACCCAGGTGTCTGTTAAACAATGGTCAGTGTCTTACCAGTTACTGTTGGGGTCATGGGTGTAGCCCTCACTATGACTGTGCTCATGGCAGAGGACAGCTGCTCTTGGACGTTGGGGAGGTCAGTGAATTCAGACACTGCAAAGGCATAACTAGGCTCATAGGATATCCTCTGCAGTTCTCTGCTGTCAGAGCTCCTGGTTCCAATGCCAAACACAACAATGCCCTGCTCTTTGAGAGCAGATGCTGGTGTATCTACATTGTCAAAAGACCTTCCACCATTCAGCAGTATCAGCATCTGTGGAACACCTTCCAGGCGCCTGCTTCCAGAGGAGGCAGTAAAGACGTTGTCCCTGACGTACTGGAGGGCTGCCCCAGTGTTAAGGGGTCTGCCCCCTCTGTGCCTCAGGCCTCTGACCGTGTCCACAATATCGGCTTTTGTGATGTATGTGTTCAGATTGAAGTGGACCTCAGCATCTCTGCTGTACTGGGCCACTGAGACACGGTCTTTGTTTTCTCCGACATTCAGTCTGTCCACCACTCTCTGAACAAAGTCTATCATAGCTGGGAATCCATTCCTTGTGCCATCAGAACCATCAAGTAGGAACACTACATCCCTTCCGGCAGTTCTTTCATCTACTAGGAGAATCAGAAATCAAAGTAAAAATGCTTTCAACATACCTTTGTACTAACTGAAAATGATATGTCAGTTTGCCGTGTGCGACACTTGATGCTTATGCTAACCAGGATATGGGGTGCACGCTGGGAGCTATCAGAGCAAGTGTTGTCTTACCTTCGACTGTCAGGGTTGTGGGGGCCACTTCAACACCTACGGTGTTGAGAGAGGCAATGAATGTCTGCGGGACATTAGGGAGGTCAGAAAAGTCAGACACAGACTGGGCATAATTAGGATCTGAGGCAATCCTCTGAACCTCTCTGCTAGAATTTCTAGTTCCGATGCCGAAGATCAAAACCCCGTCCGACTTGAGGGCGGAGGCTGGTGTATCGACATTATCACTAGACCGCCCTCCGCTCAACACAATCAAAATCTGAGGGATGCCCTCTTGACGCCTACTTCCAGAGGAGGCCGTAAACACGTTGTCCCTGACATATTGGAGGGCTGCCCCGGTGTTGAGCGGCCTGCCTCCTCTGTGCCTCAGCCCTCTGACCGTATCAGCGATGTCTTCCTTTGTGGTGTATGTGTTCAGATTGAAGTGCACCTCTGAATCTCTGCTGTATTGGACCACAGAAACACGGTCTTTGTTTTCACCAATGATCAAGTTCTCCACCACTCTCTGAACAAAATCACTCATGGCAGGGAATCCATTCCTTGTGCCATCAGACCCATCCAGAAGGAATACTACATCCCTTCTGGCAGTGTCATCATCAACTGGGGAAGCAAAGACAGACAATATGTCAGATAAACTAGACAGAAATGGTGCGGAACAATCATCAGTAGTGTAGATGTTTTACTACCTATTCAGTGCCCCCTAACCTTGCCTGAAAAAAATATGTTTTCCTCTACCACCAGCAAAAGGTCATGCCTGTTAACATACCTAACACAGTTGGTGATTCGGGAGTAACCTCGACAAGCACCGTTTCCATGGAGGAGCGAAGTTTCTCCTGGACACTGGGGAGGTCAGTGAAGTCAGACACAGACACAGCATTACTGGGCTCTTGGGATATCTTTTGCAGTTCTCTGGCATCAGAGCCCCTGGTTCCAATCGCAAAGGTGGAAACTCCCATCTCTTTGAGAGCAGAGGCTGGTGTGTCAACATTGTCAAAGGACTTTCCGCCAATCAGCGCAATTAGTAACTGTGGCACACCTTCCAGGCGCCTGCTTCCAGCGGAAGCGGTGAAGACATTATCTATCAAATACTGGAGAGCTGCTCCAGTGTTGAGGGGCCTTCCACCTTTGTGCCTCATGCCTTTGACAATGTCAAGGATCTCGCTCTTTGTTGTGTATGTGTTCAGATAGAATTGGACAGCTGCATCTCTGCTGTACTGAACCACTGACACACGATCTGTGTTCTCACCCACATTCAGGGTCTCTACTGCTCTCTGGACAAAGTCACGCATTGCTGGGAATCCATTTCTAGTGCCATCAGATCCATCCAGTAAGAACACAACATCCCTTCCGGGAGCACGGTGCTCAACTAGGGAACAGGAAATATACATTACTATTAGGGTTCACGTGTGGTGACATGTGAAACTGAGGTCATTTGATCTGATCACTTCAATTCCCTGACCATTTTCTTTGAAAGTGGTGCAACTACTTGGACTAATCCAAACTGAATGAAAGCTAAATGTGAACACGTTTAAATGGAAAGACACCCAGGTGTCTGTTAAACAATGGTCAGTGTCTTACCAGTTACTGTTGGGGTCATGGGTGTAGCCCTCACTATGACTGTGCTCATGGCAGAGGACAGCTGCTCTTGGACGTTGGGGAGGTCAGTGAATTCAGACACTGCAAAGGCATAACTAGGCTCATAGGATATCCTCTGCAGTTCTCTGCTGTCAGAGCTCCTGGTTCCAATGCCAAACACAACAATGCCCTGCTCTTTGAGAGCAGATGCTGGTGTATCTACATTGTCAAAAGACCTTCCACCATTCAGCAGTATCAGCATCTGTGGAACACCTTCCAGGCGCCTGCTTCCAGAGGAGGCAGTAAAGACATTGTCCCTGACGTACTGGAGGGCTGCCCCAGTGTTAAGGGGTCTGCCCCCTCTGTGCCTCAGGCCTCTGACCGTGTCCACAATATCGGCTTTTGTGGTGTATGTGTTCAGATTGAAGTGGACCTCAGCATCTCTGCTGTACTGGGCCACTGAGACACGGTCTTTGTTTTCTCCGACATTCAGTCTGTCCACCACTCTCTGAACAAAGTCTAACATAGCTGGGAATCCATTCCTTGTGCCATCAGAACCATCAAGTAGGAACACTACATCCCTTCCGGCAGTTCTTTCATCTACTAGGAGAATCAGAAATCAAAGTAAAAATGCTTTCAACATACCTTTGTACTAACTGAAAATGATATGTCAGTTTGCCGTGTGCGACACTTGATGCTTATGCTAACCAGGATATGGGGTGCACGCTGGGAGCTATCAGAGCAAGTGTTGTCTTACCTTCGACTGTCAGGGTTGTGGGGGCCACTTCAACACCTACGGTGTTGAGAGAGGCAATGAATGTCTGCGGGACATTAGGGAGGTCAGAAAAGTCAGACACAGACTGGGCATAATTAGGATCTGAGGCAATCCTCTGAACCTCTCTGCTAGAATTTCTAGTTCCGATGCCGAAGATCAAAACCCCGTCCGACTTGAGGGCGGAGGCTGGTGTATCGACATTATCACTAGACCGCCCTCCGCTCAACACAATCAAAATCTGAGGGATGCCCTCTTGACGCCTACTTCCAGAGGAGGCCGTAAACACGTTGTCCCTGACATATTGGAGGGCTGCCCCGGTGTTGAGCGGCCTGCCTCCTCTGTGCCTCAGCCCTCTGACCGTATCAGCGATGTCTTCCTTTGTGGTGTATGTGTTCAGATTGAAGTGCACCTCTGAATCTCTGCTGTATTGGACCACAGAAACACGGTCTTTGTTTTCACCAATGTTCAAGTTCTCCACCACTCTCTGAACAAAATCACGCATGGCAGGGAATCCATTCCTTGTGCCATCAGACCCATCCAGAAGGAATACTACATCCCTTCTGGCAGTGTCATCATCAACTGGGGAAGCAAAGACAGACAATATGTCAGATAAACTAGACAGAAATGGTGCGGAACAATCATCAGTAGTGTAGATGTTTTACTACCTATTCAGTGCCCCCTAACCTTGCCTGAAAAAAATATGTTTTCCTCTACCACCAGCAAAAGGTCATGCCTGTTAACATACCTAACACAGTTGGTGATTCGGGAGTAACCTCGACAAGCACCGTTTCCATGGAGGAGCGAAGTTTCTCCTGGACACTGGGGAGGTCAGTGAAGTCAGACACAGACACAGCATTACTGGGCTCTTGGGATATCTTTTGCAGTTCTCTGGCATCAGAGCCCCTGGTTCCAATCGCAAAGGTGGAGACTCCCATCTCTTTGAGAGCAGAGGCTGGTGTGTCAACATTGTCAAAGGACTTTCCGCCAATCAGCGCAATTAGTAACTGTGGCACACCTTCCAGGCGCCTGCTTCCAGCGGAAGCGGTGAAGACATTATCTATCAAATACTGGAGAGCTGCTCCAGTGTTGAGGGGCCTTCCACCTTTGTGCCTCATGCCTTTGACAATGTCAAGGATCTCGCTCTTTGTTGTGTATGTGTTCAGATAGAATTGGACAGCTGCATCTCTGCTGTACTGAACCACTGACACACGATCTGTGTTCTCACCCACATTCAGGGTCTCTACTGCTCTCTGGACAAAGTCACGCATTGCTGGGAATCCATTTCTAGTGCCATCAGATCCATCCAGTAAGAACACAACATCCCTTCCGGGAGCACGGTGCTCAACTAGGGAACAGGAAATATACATTACTATTAGGGTTCACGTGTGGTGACATGTGAAACTGAGGTCATTTGATCTGATCACTTCAATTCCCTGACCATTTTCTTTGAAAGTGGTGCAACTACTTGGACTAATCCAAACTGAATGAAAGCTAAATGTGAACACGTTTAAATGGAAAGACACCCAGGTGTCTGTTAAACAATGGTCAGTGTCTTACCAGTTACTGTTGGGGTCATGGGTGTAGCCCTCACTATGACTGTGCTCATGGCAGAGGACAGCTGCTCTTGGACGTTGGGGAGGTCAGTGAATTCAGACACTGCAAAGGCATAACTAGGCTCATAGGATATCCTCTGCAGTTCTCTGCTGTCAGAGCTCCTGGTTCCAATGCCAAACACAACAATGCCCTGCTCTTTGAGAGCAGATGCTGGTGTATCTACATTGTCAAAAGACCTTCCACCATTCAGCAGTATCAGCATCTGTGGAACACCTTCCAGGCGCCTGCTTCCAGAGGAGGCAGTAAAGACATTGTCCCTGACGTACTGGAGGGCTGCCCCAGTGTTGAGGGGTCTGCCCCCTCTGTGCCTCAGGCCTCTGACCGTGTCCACAATATCGGCTTTTGTGGTGTATGTGTTCAGATTGAAGTGGACCTCAGCATCTCTGCTGTACTGGGCCACTGAGACACGGTCTTTGTTTTCTCCGACATTCAGTCTGTCCACCACTCTCTGAACAAAGTCTATCATAGCTGGGAATCCATTCCTTGTGCCATCAGAACCATCAAGTAGGAACACTACATCCCTTCCGGCAGTTCTTTCATCTACTAGGAGAATCAGAAATCAAAGTCAAAATGCTTTCAACATACCTTTGTACTAACTGAAAATGATATGTCAGTTTGCCGTGTGCGACACTTGATGCTTATGCTAGCCAGGATATGGGGTGCACGCTGGGAGCTATCAGAGCAAGTGTTGTCTTACCTTCGACTGTCAGGGTTGTGGGGGCCACTTCAACACCTACGGTGTTGAGAGAGGCAATGAATGTCTGCGGGACATTAGGGAGGTCAGAAAAGTCAGACACAGACTGGGCATAATTAGGATCTGAGGCAATCCTCTGAACCTCTCTGCTAGAATTTCTAGTTCCGATGCCGAAGATCAAAACCCCGTCCGACTTGAGGGCGGAGGCTGGTGTATCTACATTATCACTAGACCGCCCTCCGCTCAACACAATCAAAATCTGAGGGATGCCCTCTTGACGCCTACTTCCAGAGGAGGCCGTAAACACGTTGTCCCTGACATATTGGAGGGCTGCCCCGGTGTTGAGCGGCCTGCCTCCTCTGTGCCTCAGCCCTCTGACCGTATCAGCGATGTCTTCCTTTGTGGTGTATGTGTTCAGATTGAAGTGCACCTCTGAATCTCTGCTGTATTGGACCACAGAAACACGGTCTTTGTTTTCACCAATGATCAAGTTCTCCACCACTCTCTGAACAAAATCACGCATGGCAGGGAATCCATTCCTTGTGCCATCAGACCCATCCAGAAGGAATACTACATCCCTTCTGGCAGTGTCATCATCAACTGGGGAAGCAAAGACAGACAATATGTCAGATAAACTAGACAGAAATGGTGCGGAACAATCATCAGTAGTGTAGATGTTTTACTACCTATTCAGTGCCCCCTAACCTTGCCTGAAAAAAATATGTTTTCCTCTACCACCAGCAAAAGGTCATGCCTGTTAACATACCTAACACAGTTGGTGATTCGGGAGTAACCTCGACAAGCACCGTTTCCATGGAGGAGCGAAGTTTCTCCTGGACACTGGGGAGGTCAGTGAAGTCAGACACAGACACAGCATTACTGGGCTCTTGGGATATCTTTTGCAGTTCTCTGGCATCAGAGCCCCTGGTTCCAATCGCAAAGGTGGAGACTCCCATCTCTTTGAGAGCAGAGGCTGGTGTGTCAACATTGTCAAAGGACTTTCCGCCAATCAGCGCAATTAGTAACTGTGGCACACCTTCCAGGCGCCTGCTTCCAGCGGAAGCGGTGAAGACATTATCTATCAAATACTGGAGAGCTGCTCCAGTGTTGAGGGGCCTTCCACCTTTGTGCCTCATGCCTTTGACAATGTCAAGGATCGCGCTCTTTGTTGTGTATGTGTTCAGATAGAATTGGACAGCTGCATCTCTGCTGTACTGAACCACTGACACACGATCTGTGTTCTCACCCACATTCAGGGTCTCTACTGCTCTCTGGACAAAGTCACGCATTGCTGGGAATCCATTTCTAGTGCCATCAGATCCATCCAGTAAGAACACAACATCCCTTCCGGGAGCACGGTGCTCAACTAGGGAACAGGAAATATACATTACTATTAGGGTTCACGTGTGGTGACATGTGAAACTGAGGTCATTTGATCTGATCACTTCAATGCCCTGACTTATTTTCTTTGAAAGTGGTGCAACTACTTGGACTAATCCAAACTGAATGAAAGCTAAATGTGAACACGTTTAAATGGAAAGACACCCAGGTGTCTGTTAAACAATGTTCAGTGTCTTACCAGTTACTGTTGGGGTCATGGGTGTAGCCCTCACTATGACTGTGCTCATGGCAGAGGACAGCTGCTCTTGGATGTTGGGGAGGTCAGTGAATTCAGACACTGCAAAGGCATAACTAGGCTCATAGGATATCCTCTGCAGTTCTCTGCTGTCAGAGCTCCTGGTTCCAATGCCAAACACAACAATGCCCTGCTCTTTGAGAGCAGATGCTGGTGTATCTACATTGTCAAAAGACCTTCCACCATTCAGCAGTATCAGCATCTGTGGAACACCTTCCAGGCGCCTGCTTCCAGAGGAGGCAGTAAAGACATTGTCCCTGACGTACTGGAGGGCTGCCCCAGTGTTGAGGGGTCTGCCCCCTCTGTGCCTCAGGCCTCTGACCGTGTCCACAATATCGGCTTTTGTGGTGTATGTGTTCAGATTGAAGTGGACCTCAGCATCTCTGCTGTACTGGGCCACTGAGACACGGTCTTTGTTTTCTCCGACATTCAGTCTGTCCACCACTCTCTGAACAAAGTCTATCATAGCTGGGAATCCATTCCTTGTGCCATCAGAACCATCAAGTAGGAACACTACATCCCTTCCGGCAGTTCTTTCATCTACTAGGAGAATCAGAAATCAAAGTCAAAATGCTTTCAACATACCTTTGTACTAACTGAAAATGATATGTCAGTTTGCCGTGTGCGACACTTGATGCTTATGCTAACCAGGATATGGGGTGCACGCTGGGAGCTATCAGAGCAAGTGTTGTCTTACCTTCGACTGTCAGGGTTGTGGGGGCCACTTCAACACCTATGGTGTTGAGAGAGGCAATGAATGTCTGCGGGACATTAGGGAGGTCAGAAAAGTCAGACACAGACTGGGCATAATTAGGATCTGAGGCAATCCTCTGAACCTCTCTGCTAGAATTTCTAGTTCCGATGCCGAAGATCAAAACCCCGTCCGACTTGAGGGCGGAGGCTGGTGTATCGACATTATCACTAGACCGCCCTCCGCTCAACACAATCAAAATCTGAGGGATGCCCTCTTGACGCCTACTTCCAGAGGAGGCCGTAAACACGTTGTCCCTGACATATTGGAGGGCTGCCCCGGTGTTGAGCGGCCTGCCTCCTCTGTGCCTCAGCCCTCTGACCGTATCAGCGATGTCTTCCTTTGTGGTGTATGTGTTCAGATTGAAGTGCACCTCTGAATCTCTGCTGTATTGGACCACAGAAACACGGTCTTTGTTTTCACCAATGTTCAAGTTCTCCACCACTCTCTGAACAAAATCACGCATGGCAGGGAATCCATTCCTTGTGCCATCAGACCCATCCAGAAGGAATACTACATCCCTTCTGGCAGTGTCATCATCAACTGGGGAAGCAAAGACAGACAATATGTCAGATAAACTAGGCAGAAATGGTGTTGAACAATCATCAGTGGTGTAGATGTTTTACTACCTCTTCAGTGCCCCCTAACCTTGCCTGAAAAAAAATTGTTTTCCTCTACCACCAGCAAAAGGTCATGCCTGTTAACATACCTAACACAGTTGGTGATTCGGGAGTAACCTCGACAAGCACCGTTTCCATGGAGAAGCGAAGTTTCTCCTGGACACTGGGGAGGTCAGTGAAGTCAGACACAGACACAGCATTACTGGGCTCTTGGGATATCTTTTGCAGTTCTCTGGCATCAGAGCCCCTGGTTCCAATCGCAAAGGTGGAGACTCCCATCTCTTTGAGAGCAGAGGCTGGTGTGTCAACATTGTCAAAGGACTTTCCGCCAATCAGCGCAATTAGTAACTGTGGCACACCTTCCAGGCGCCTGCTTCCAGCGGAAGCGGTGAAGACATTATCTATCAAATACTGGAGAGCTGCTCCAGTGTTGAGGGGCCTTCCACCTTTGTGCCTAATGCCTTTGACAATGTCAAGGATCTCGCTCTTTGTTGTGTATGTGTTCAGATAGAATTGGACAGCTGCATCTCTGCTGTACTGAACCACTGACACACGATCTGTGTTCTCACCCACATTCAGGGTCTCTACTGCTCTCTGGACAAAGTCACGCATTGCTGGGAATCCATTTCTAGTGCCATCAGATCCATCCAGTAAGAACACAACATCCCTTCCGGGAGCACGGTGCTCAACTAGGGAACAGGAAATATACATTACTATTAGGGTTCACGTGTGGTGACATGTGAAACTGAGGTCATTTGATCTGATCACTTCAATTCCCTGACCATTTTCTTTGAAAGTGGTGCAACTACTTGGACTAATCCAAACTGAATGAAAGCTAAATGTGAACACGTTTAAATGGAAAGACACCCAGGTGTCTGTTAAACAATGGTCAGTGTCTTACCAGTTACTGTTGGGGTCATGGGTGTAGCCCTCACTATGACTGTGCTCATGGCAGAGGACAGCTGCTCTTGGACGTTGGGGAGGTCAGTGAATTCAGACACTGCAAAGGCATAACTAGGCTCATAGGATATCCTCTGCAGTTCTCTGCTGTCAGAGCTCCTGGTTCCAATGCCAAACACAACAATGCCCTGCTCTTTGAGAGCAGATGCTGGTGTATCTACATTGTCAAAAGACCTTCCACCATTCAGCAGTATCAGCATCTGTGGAACACCTTCCAGGCGCCTGCTTCCAGAGGAGGCAGTAAAGACATTGTCCCTGACGTACTGGAGGGCTGCCCCAGTGTTGAGGGGTCTGCCCCCTCTGTGCCTCAGGCCTCTGACCGTGTCCACAATATCGGCTTTTGTGGTGTATGTGTTCAGATTGAAGTGGACCTCAGCATCTCTGCTGTACTGGGCCACTGAGACACGGTCTTTGTTTTCTCCGACATTCAGTCTGTCCACCACTCTCTGAACAAAGTCTATCATAGCTGGGAATCCATTCCTTGTGCCATCAGAACCATCAAGTAGGAACACTACATCCCTTCCGGCAGTTCTTTCATCTACTAGGAGAATCAGAAATCAAAGTCAAAATGCTTTCAACATACCTTTGTACTAACTGAAATTGATATGTCAGTTTGCCGTGTGCGACACTTGATGCTTATGCTAACCAGGATATGGGGTGCACGCTGGGAGCTATCAGAGCAAGTGTTGTCTTACCTTCGACTGTCAGGGTTGTGGGGGCCACTTCAACACCTACGGTGTTGAGAGAGGCAATGAATGTCTGCGGGACATTAGGGAGGTCAGAAAAGTCAGACACAGACTGGGCATAATTAGGATCTGAGGCAATCCTCTGAACCTCTCTGCTAGAATTTCTAGTTCCGATGCCGAAGATCAAAACCCCGTCCGACTTGAGGGCGGAGGCTGGTGTATCGACATTATCACTAGACCGCCCTCCGCTCAACACAATCAACATCTGAGGGATGCCCTCTTGACGCCTACTTCCAGAGGAGGCCGTAAAGACGTTGTCCCTGACATATTGGAGGGCTGCCCCGGTGTTGAGCGGCCTGCCTCCTCTGTGCCTCAGCCCTCTGACCGTATCAGCGATGTCTTCCTTTGTGGTGTATGTGTTCAGATTGAAGTGCACCTCTGAATCTCTGCTGTATTGGACCACAGAAACACGGTCTTTGTTTTCACCAATGTTCAAGTTCTCCACCACTCTCTGAACAAAATCACGCATGGCAGGGAATCCATTCCTTGTGCCATCAGACCCATCCAGAAGGAATACTACATCCCTTCTGGCAGTGTCATCATCAACTGGGGAAGCAAAGACAGACAATATGTCAGATAAACTAGACAGAAATGGTGCGGAACAATCATCAGTAGTGTAGATGTTTTACTACCTATTCAGTGCCCCCTAACCTTGCCTGAAAAAAATATGTTTTCCTCTACCACCAGCAAAAGGTCATGCCTGTTAACATACCTAACACAGTTGGTGATTCGGGAGTAACCTCGACAAGCACCGTTTCCATGGAGGAGCGAAGTTTCTCCTGGACACTGGGGAGGTCAGTGAAGTCAGACACAGACACAGCATTACTGGGCTCTTGGGATATCTTTTGCAGTTCTCTGGCATCAGAGCCCCTGGTTCCAATCGCAAAGGTGGAAACTCCCATCTCTTTGAGAGCAGAGGCTGGTGTGTCAACATTGTCAAAGGACTTTCCGCCAATCAGCGCAATTAGTAACTGTGGCACACCTTCCAGGCGCCTGCTTCCAGCGGAAGCGGTGAAGACATTATCTATCAAATACTGGAGAGCTGCTCCAGTGTTGAGGGGCCTTCCACCTTTGTGCCTCATGCCTCTGACAATGTCAAGGATCTCGCTCTTTGTTGTGTATGTGTTCAGATAGAATTGGACAGCTGCATCTCTGCTGTACTGAACCACTGACACACGATCTGTGTTCTCACCCACATTCAGGGTCTCTACTGCTCTCTGGACAAAGTCACGCATTGCTGGGAATCCATTTCTAGTGCCATCAGATCCATCCAGTAAGAACACAACATCCCTTCCTGGAGCACGGTGCTCAACTAGGGAACAGGAAATATACATTACTATTAGGGTTCACGTGTGGTGACATGTGAAACTGAGGTCATTTGATCTGATCACTTCAATTCCCTGACCATTTTCTTTGAAAGTGGTGCAACTACTTGGACTAATCCAAACTGAATGAAAGCTAAATGTGGACACGTTTAAATGGAAATACACCCAGGTGTCTGTTAAACAATGGTCAGTGTCTTACCAGTTACTGTTGGGGTCATGGGTGTAGCCCTCACTATGACTGTGCTCATGGCAGAGGACAGCTGCTCTTGGACGTTGGGGAGGTCAGTGAATTCAGACACTGCAAAGGCATAACTAGGCTCATAGGATATCCTCTGCAGTTCTCTGCTGTCAGAGCTCCTGGTTCCAATGCCAAACACAACAATGCCCTGCTCTTTGAGAGCAGATGCTGGTGTATCTACATTGTCAAAAGACCTTCCACCATTCAGCAGTATCAGCATCTGTGGAACACCTTCCAGGCGCCTGCTTCCAGAGGAGGCAGTAAAGACGTTGTCCCTGACGTACTGGAGGGCTGCCCCAGTGTTGAGGGGTCTGCCCCCTCTGTGCCTCAGGCCTCTGACTGTGCCCACAATGTCGGCTTTTGTGGTGTATGTGTTCAGATTGAAGTGGACCTCTGCATCTCTACTGTATTGGACTACAGATACATGGTCTTTGTTTTCACCAATGTTCAAGTTTTTCACCACTCTCTTAACAAAATCACGGATGGCAGGGAATCCATTCCTTGTGCCATCAGACCCATCCAGAAGGAATACTACATCCCTTCTGGCAGTGTTATCCTCTACTAAGGAAACAAATACAGACAAGATGTCAGACAAATTATAGACAGGTAAAGTACATTTCCACAATGTCAGATTTAAAGTAACTCCTTACCAGGCATTGTTTCCTCTTGTGCTGTTACTTGAGTAAGATGTGTCACCAAACTTTGTTGAATGTTGCTAAGATTTGCAAAGTCAGGAACTGAATAAGCATAATTTTGGTCTGAGGAAATGGTTTTAAGCTCAACCGGATTCGTCATTCTTGAGCCAATAGCAAATGTTATAATTCCTTCGTTTTTTAGTGCACTCGCGGGGCCTCTGGGAAAATCTCTCGATCTACCTCCAGCCAGTACAATAAGTATCTGAATGGCACCTTCATCACGTCGACTCCCAGCATTTGGAACAAAGATGTTATCCTTCACAAACTGAAGCGCTGTTCCAATATATTGTGGCCTTCCACCTTTTGGTCTTAAGTTTGTTACATGCTTCAGAAGATCATCTTTCGTCTTATAAGTATTCAGTTTGAAGTTTACCTCAGCATTATTACTATACTGTACTACAGCAACTTGGTCTTTTCCTTGGTCCACATGTAGGGTACCCACAACCTTTGCAACAAAGTCACGTATGGCTGTGAATCTGTTCCTAACATCATCAGATCCATCAAGAAGGAAGACAATATCCCTTTTCCCACTGGGTGCTGAAACTAAGATAAACAGTCTCCAGTCAATTACATTAAACCATGTACAACTTCAATAAACACTATGAAAACATTCAGGGTGTGATTCACTCACCTACACCAGGGCTGACTGTAACTTTGACAGATGCAACATCTGAAAGCAACTGCTGCCTCACAACTCTAAGGTCAGATATGTCATTGATAAAGTATGCCTCTCCAGGACTGAGAGCCAGGCTCTTCATCTCTGACCTATCTGCCTTATTAACCCCAACAGCGAAGAGCACAACTCCAGCTGTTCTTAGATGATCTAACGGGATTAGGACATCAACTTCCGACTTTCTCCCACTCAACAGAATTAATATCTGGGGGACACCTTCTTGGGCTCTGCTCCCAGAGGAGGCAATGAACACATTGTTTTTCACATATTCAAGGGCTCCCCCAGTGTTAGTGGTCCTCCCTCCTTTAAGCCTGAAATGGCTTATATGATTCAAGATATCCCTTTCTGATGAATACGTATTTAGGAGAAAGTCAGCAGTGGGTTCATCGCTGTACTGAATTAAAGCAACTTGTGCTCTGCTGGGCCCAATTTCTATTTGTTTAACAAACTGCCTTACAAAGTCCTGAATTTGTTTTAGACTTCTGAGCATTTCATCAGATCCATCAAGGAGAAAAACAATGTCAGCATTTTGGAGATCTATTTTTGGTAGATCTGAATCGTCTGAAATGAATACAAACAAAAATTACAAGAATAATATATACATAGGCTATATGCATGGATGATGCTGTGTTTATGTATAAATATATATTCTACTTAACACAAATGTGCTGATATGCAAAGTATAAAAATCTAATTTGAATTCTTACCTAAAACAGTTGTAAATTCTGTTGTTTCATGAGAACCACTCATGATGGCTTCCAAAGATGAATGTATGCTCTTAAGATTTTTGAAGTCAATGACAGAAAACGAATATGCTGGTGTAAAGGAGATAGTCTGCAATTCCAGTGTGTCACCATTCTTTGTTCCAATGCTAATGGTCCTTATGCCATTATCTCTGAGTGACTTTGCCGGACTCCTAACATCATCACTTGATCTGCCACCACTGAAGACAAACAGATACTGTGGCACACCTTCTCCATGTCTGCCACCAACAGAAGCATGAAAGACACTGTTTCTGACAAACCCCAATGCTCTGCCAGTGTTGAGGGGTCTTCCCAACTTATGCCTCATCGTTCTTATGATGTTCAGCACATCACTCTTGGAGGAATATGAATTCAAATAGAAATTGGCTGTGGCATCTCGACTGTATTGAACGACTGCCACCTGGTCTCTGTTTGCCTCGAGAGTCAAGCTCTCAACAATCTTTTCAATAAAGCCACGTATACCCTCAAAGCCATTTCTAGAGTCATATGAGCCATCAATCAGAAATACTACATCCTTTTTATCAGAACCTGCAATGAAGACAAAGAATTCGAGAAGTAAACAAATGGTCCCTGTCAGCTTTAATTACAGTCTGGACAGTTCACATTTAATTATCAGTAAGACTCCCTAATCGGGAGATAAGCGACCGTCAGGTCGCAGCGTGATTTTAAAGCAAAATGTGTAGGAGCAGTGTGTTTGAAAAAATCGTATATGGGAGAGATCCATGTTGATGACATGAGTGTAGACATAGTGTACCGATTTGCGTGATTTTTTTTGTGTGAAAGTTTGTAGGCGCAGTGTCCAAAAATGTGTTTTGCAAGAATCGGCCTCATGGTGGTGCTAGAAGAGGGGCATGTGAGAATTGATGGCAAAATTTGGCATCGATCGGGGCAACGGTTGCGAAGATATGAGCAGGGCAAAAGTGTGACGTGCGACGTGTGACAGACTGACGGACTGACAGCCGGTGGAGGTTTTGATAGTAACTGCGACCTGACGGTCGCAAAAATGCAAATCATTTAGAATAAAGCCTATACGGAACAGGATTCAGAGAACATCTTACCAAATGTTTGTGTGGGAGAGGCTGGTTGTGTTTGGTATGAAGCCTCCTTTAACAATGACAACACATCCTGCTGAGCAGATGGAAGGTCCTCATAGTCGGTGACAGAGAGGGCATAATTAGGCTCATGAGATATGGTCTGTAGCTCTAATGTGTCTGCATCAGCCGTACCAATGCCAATTGAGATGACACCAAGCTCTTTCAACTCTCTGACAGGGATCAGTATGTCATCTCCAGATCGTCCACCACTCAGCAGCACCAGTATCTGTGGAACCCCCTCAAGATGTCTGCTTCCAGACCGAGGGGTTAAAACGACTTCCTTCATATACTGGAGAGCCACTCCAATATTGAGAGGATAACCTCCTTTGTGACTCAGATCACTTATTGCTTCGAGGACAGTATGATTCTTTGAGTATGATTTCAAACTGAAATCTATTTCTGCTGTGTCACTGTACTGGACCACAGACACACGATCTTTGCCTGTGTCAACATTCAGGTTTGCTACTATTCTCTCCACAAAGTCTTTAATGTCAGGGAATCTTCTCTGGGAATCATCAGAACCATCAAGTAAAAACACTATATCTCTTCTGTTTTTATCTGTGGCAATACAAACAAGTCATACCAAAGGATTACTGATGGAATATTTGCTCATCATGTTAATGTGTTGTATATACTATACAGGCAGTGGTTTCCAACCTTTGTTCCCTGGAAAACACCCCTCCAAGGGGACGCAAGGCCCGCCTGTATCCTAGGTTGGGAAGCACTGCATGTGATAGTTAAGGTGGATGCACATTGGTGCGTTTTTTTTTTGTTGCGAAATCGGAAATCCGAAAAAAAAATGTTTTTCAGACCAATTATTTACATGCTACGAAATTCGCTCCGATATTCTATATAAAAAACGCACCAGTGTGCAAGGAACCTTATGGTCTTACCATCATTTGATGACATGCTTGCAGGCAGTTCGGCTTTCTCAATGGCAGAGAATATTTGCTGTTGAAGGCCTGAGAGATCATTTACGTTTGAGGTAAAGAAAGCTTGACTGGGCTCATGTGCAATCATTTGAAGCTCCAGTGTGTCAGCATGCCGTAGTCCCACAACAAATGCCACCACACCAGTTTCTTTTAGGTTTGCAACGGCATTTCTGACATCATCGCTTGACCGCCCACCAGTCAACAAAATCAGAATCTGAGGGACTCCCTCATGACGCCTACTTCCAGAGGAGGCAGTAAAGATGTTGTCACTGACATACTGTAGGGCTGCCCCGGTGTTGAGGGCTCTGCCTCCTTTGTGTCTCAGACCCTGTATAGTGTCAACAACCTCCTGTTGTGTGTTGTAGGTGTTCAGATAGAACTGGACAGCTGGATCTCTGCTGTACTGAACCACTGAGACACGATCTTTGTTCTCATTCACGTTGAGTTTCTCCACCACTTTCCGAACAAACTCAACCATTGGCTCAAATGCATTCTGCATTACATCAGAGCTATCCAGTAAAAACACAACATCCCGTCCAACAGATTCAGCGTTATCTATGGATGCTTCATAGACAATAATAAGTCTCAGTTAGAGTTGTAAATGAACTCTTTGAATATAGATTGTTGAAAAACAACAACAAAAACACTGAATGGTTCCATATCAGGAAACATCTTTACATATCAAACATTAAAGGGGAGAATGACAGAATAAAAGAAAGAAAGATCTTACCCAATACATTCTGTGCTTTGTGTCTTGGCTGACGAGGCACTCTTTTCACAAAGGACACAAGTTGTTGCTGGACACTCCCAAGCTCCTCAAACCGAGGGACAGAGAATGAATAGGCAGGGGTGTGTGCAATCATTTGTAGCTCTATTAAGTCTGCACTCCTTGGCCCTACACTGAATGGAACAATGTGATCCTGTTTAAGAGCTTTAGCGGCACCTGCAACATCATCCTGTGATCTCCCTCCACTCAAAAGAATCAATATCTGAGGGACACCTTCTTGACGCCGACTCCCCAAGGAGTCAACAAACACATGATCTCTCACATAGTTGAGAGCTTCTCCGGTGTTACGGACGCTCCCACCTTTATGCTGTAGCTGTTGGATGGAGCTAAGAAGGTCTTGTTTTCTCATGTGCGTGTTGAGATTGAAATGGGTCTGTGTCTCTCTGCTGTACTGGACTACAGAGACACGGTCCTTGCTCTCTCCAACATTTAGAGTGTCTACCACTCTTTGGACAAAATCACGCATCGCTGAGAATCCATTCCTAGTGTCATCTGACCCATCCAACAGAAACACTATGTCTCTTTGTGTAGCATCTAATTCAACTGGGAAAAATGGAAAGCACCTGTTTAGGTTCAAGCATTAAGATGACAACATACTTTATCTTTCAACTACTAAATGCATTAATTATTCAGCGATGAGATACACAATAGTACATTAAGCTTGTTTTAACATCAAACCACATGCTTATACAACAATATTCATACCAGTTCATGCAAATAAAATGGCAATACAATGGCAGAATATGTAAAAAAAATAAAAAAATAAAGATACGTTTCAAACACCTACAATTAGCTATGAGATAAAGAAGAACACCCCTTTCTCCACAATTAAAGGGGGCAAAGAGGATTATGAGACAATGGAGAACTTAGAGCAACTGGCAATATTCAGTCAATGATAAGATTATCATTGGCTCAAGGAAGAGCGTATGATTAAAGTGATGCGAACATTCGTTGATGTCAAGCATTCAAGAGAGGATCTCCAATAAAGAAGAAGAAATGGCCAAATGTCCTCTCATGCATGAAGCAGTTTGAGGACAATGAAACTCATCGACTGATGTTCTTCCAAAAGATGATGCAGTTTCATTAAAACCCATCAAACGTCAAGACCAGTTATCTATAGTATAAATGCATGGCATCTCAGGATGTCAACTTGATTCTCAATCTTGAATCAATGACATGTCTTACCTATAATGGTGGGGGGTTCGATTCCCATTTTTGACTGGACAAATGCAAGGATCTCTGGCTGTATAGATAAGAGTTCACCAAAGACAGGCAGGTTAAAAAGAAATCTGGAGGAGTGGGCAATTTTCCGAAGCTCTTCCTCTTTAGTGTTCTTCATTCCAATGGCAAAAGAAAGAACCCCAATATGTTTCAGGCTGGATGCAGTGTCCGTGACATCATCACTGGACTCCCCGCCAGTCAGCAAAAACAGAACCTGAGGAACGCCCTCTAGGCGTCTGCTACCAGATGAAGTGGAAAACACATAGTCTCTGACGAAATGAAGAGCAGCTCCTGTGTTCCGCAGACTTCCTCCTTTGTGGCGTAGGCTTCTCACAGCATAGACGATAGCCTTTTTTGTCTGGTGAGTGCTTAAGTTGAAGTAAGCTGTGGCACGGTCACTGTAATGCACCACAGCTACTCTGACATTGTCCCCATCGATTTCTAGCTCTTCTACCATTCTTCTGATGAACTCTCGCATGGCTGGCAGTCCATTTCTGGAGTCGTCTGAACCATCAAGGAGAAACACTATATCCCTTTTGGTGCCATCTGTATCAACTACGTGATAGATAGAAATGGACCGACTTAAATACATTTTGGAGAACATTTTAGAAAGAAGAACGTATTTGACAATGCTCATGCATATATATCGGCATGAGTGACAAGCTGGAAAATTGAGCTCCAAGCCACTGTTCTGAAAGAATAATTACTAACAGAACTACTAAGGAACCATCTTTTTATTTAAAAAAAGATGTCAGGAGAGGCACTTTTCATCCACCAATGGTCAAATGAAAAAGAAATGTGTGGAAATGATGGAAACGAAGTCAAATAATACAAAAGAAACTTTGATTAATCAGCAAATTCATGCTGGCTATTCTGGAGGGAAAGAACAGAGCAAAGCTCTTTGTAAGAGAACAATATTGTATGCCATGTATTAAGCATATTTGTATTTGAAATTCTTACCTATAAAATCAGGGACTGCAGAGGCCACAGGTTCCTCTGTGTCTTTTGACATGCTGAGTGTAGCAACAAGTTGTGACTGGATTGAGGGCAACTCAGAGAAATCAGTGACTTTATATGCAAAACCAATCATTTCCATCTCTGAGAGACTGGCATTTCCCACTCCAACCCCAATAGACACTATTTCACGGTCCTTAAGAGCCGCAGCTGGCCCTTTAACATCATCTCTGGACTGCTTGCTATTCAGAAGAATCAGCATCTGAGGCACACCTTCTAGTCTTCTACTCCCCGTGGAGGTGGTGAAGACATTATGCCTCACAAACTGAAGAGCTGCCCCAGTGTTGAGGCTCCTTCCACCCTTGTGCTTCATATTATTTATGGCATTGATAATGGAATCCTTTGTTTTGTGAGAGTTCAGATAAAAATTGGCCTCTGGCTTCTCAGCATATTGAACCAAAGAGACCCTGTCTCTGTTCTCACCCACAGACAGCCTCTCAATTATAGTCTTAACAAAGGATTGTAATGCTGGGAAGCCATCTCTTGTGCCATCAGAACCATCCAGCAGGAACACAACATCTCTTTTTACATCTGTTTCACCATGGACTAAGACACAACAAACAAAGAGCATTGTTGTGATACACTTGATCTTGGTACGGCGCCATGGGTGAAGCATCAGCCGAAGCATTGGATTTAAGACGAACAACACAAAAACAGATCTCGCTTACCTTGCTCCATGACAGTCTGTAGCTGATCCTTGGGAAGGCTCACATAGGTATTGAGCTGCTGCTGGACAGTGCCGAGCTCACTGAACTCCTTCACGTTGAAGGCAAAGGAGGGGTTGTGGGAAATGTCCTGAATCTGCTTCGGGTCTGCGTCCTTCACACCAACACCAAATGGCACCACTCCATCTGTCTTCAGGGCACCAGCAGGTTCCTTAACACTGTCCCTTGACTTGCCTCCGGTCAGGACAATCAAAAATTGGGGAACATTTTGTCCGGCCCGACTGCCATACTGCTCGGACAAGATGGTGTCCTTCATGAAGTTAAGAGCAGCTCCTGTGTTTAGGCTTCTACCCCCGGCCAGCTGTAAACCACTGACAGCTCTGAGCACATCATCTTTGGTTTGATGGGTGTTGAGGTAGAAACTGGGAGATGGCCTTTCACTGTGCTGGACAACTGAAATCCGCACTCTATCAATTCCAATGTCAAGTGGCTCGATAACTCTGGTGATAAAATCCCGGATGTAGGGGAAATCAGCACGAACATTGTCCCTGCCGTCAATCAGGAAGGCAACATCCCTCTCAGCCCCTGTGACTGAAAGAAAAGGAGTCGCACATAGTGACAACCACTGTTAATTTTGTTGACTTAAACTATGATGAAAAATGTTCGTCTACTACTGGAGAAGAGATCCAGTAGAATTACATTTTATGTTTGGTTGTGCTCGGGTGTTGCACTCTGAAAATAGCCGATCTACACGCTCAAAACGCATCCCGCTACAACTCGTTGTGAGCTTGTAGGTTGACTATTCAAGGCCCGGTAAAATACATTTGTCGACTAAGATCGTCTATTTAGTTGAATAAAGCTAGACTAAAGCTAAAAAATGTCAGATGACCAAAATATAACTAAAACTAAATGAAATTTCTGATTGAGTCAACTGGTGACAACGTAACATATTCAGCACATTGTGACCTGAGGTTTAAATCAGGACAAAATCCTCATTCATTTACAATAAAAGCAAAACTCACCGGTTTCCTCAATGTCCTCAGTTTCTGTAGTCTCTGTGTCACCAACAACTGTTATCAGTGGTGTATAGATTTGGGTAGCAACGTCAGGCAAGCTAGAGAAGCTGCTTTCATGGTAGGCCAGGTTTGGAACGAAAGCCACTGCACTCAGCACGTCGGGTTGTGCCTGTCCAGAACTGACCGTGAAGGTCAGAACTCCAGCCAAAGCGGCTTTGTCTGCAACGCTCTTTACTTGATCGTTGGCCGGGCCACCAGTGATCAGAATCAGCACCTGCTGGACACCCTGCCTCTTCCGTGACCCAGCAGCACGCTGGAACAAATTGGTCAGGGCGTAATCCATGGCAGCTCCAGTGTTCACGATAGAGCCTCCAGACAGCCTGAGAGCATTAATACCATCCAGCACTTCTTGCTTAGTGCGGTGGGTGTTCAGATAGAACTCAATCCTTGGACGCTCAGCAAATTGCATGAGGCCAATCTGAACTCTGTCAGGGTTCACCTCCAACTGGTCGACCACCCTGGTCATGAACTGCTTCACGTATGGCAGGTTGCCGCTTCCCACATAGTTGGAGCCATCAACAAGGAACACAATGTCACGGACGACTCTTTGAGTCTGCACTGTTGTAATCTCCACCACTGAAGGGAAACACAAAGAACAAAACAAATCCAAATAAATTCAATTATCATTCACCTCGGACTTAGAGTTATTGGGGGCGGCATAGCTCAGGGGTAGAGAAACCGTTATTAAAGGGTTCCTGAAGGGTTCCCAGTTCGAATCCGGGCTCCCCCTGAGTTAATGTCGAAGGGTCCTTGGGCAAGACTCTGAACCCCTAATTGCTCCCGGTGAGTAGGTTGGTGCCTTGCATGGTTTCCTCTGCCACCGGTGTATGAATGTGTGTGTGAATGGGTGAATGTAATGCACAATCTATGTAAAGCGCTTTGGATAAAAGCGCTATATAAATGCACCATTTATTTATTTATTTATTTTTATTGTCTTTCGGGATATCCTGGTTGCGACCGTCAGGTCGCAGTTACTATGAAAAGTGCCACCGGCTGTCTGTCAGTCTGTCCGTCACGTCACACTTTTGCCCTACTCATATCTCTGCCACCGTTGGCCCTATCAATGCCAAACTTTGCACACACTCCTTGGATGGCAAATCACAACCTCCACTCATTTCTCTTCTAGCGCCACCATCAGGCCGACTTTTGCAAAACACATTTTTGGACACTGCTCCTACAGATTTTGGCCTAAAATCACGCAAAGCGGTACACAGTATCACTAAAGTCATGTCATCAACATGGATCTGTTCCATTTCCCATATTCCCTCCTGATTGGCTACGATTGCCTTCTAAAGTTTGTCTATGCGACCTGGCGGTTGCTTATCTCCCAATTAGGGAGTCTTACCGGTGGATATCCAGGTGGTTTGTATACACAAACCATACATGGGCCACTGATAATCTTTCTGTCTGTCTTCAAATACATTCATAAAAGCATCAAACTCCGATGAGAATGGCAGATTTTTCAATTAATAAGTGTTAGGTGTAGGATGGTTTCATGTACCCAGACAATCGGAGAACGGAGATCCCCGCCTATACTGATACACAGTTGAAATCAAATTCCATATAGGGCATAGCTGTGGAGGCCATTTTGTTGTGCCACAGATAGGACACCAATGTTTTCTTGTAGAGATTTCCGAAAATATTTATACCAGTAAGACTCCCTAATCGAGAGATAAGCGACTGTCAGGTCGCATACACAAACTTTAGAAGGCAATGATAGCCAATCAGGGAATATGGGAAATGGGACAGATCCATGTTGATGACATGACTTTAGAGATACTGTGTACTGCTTTGTGTGATTTTAGGGCAATTGGGCAAAATCTGTAGGAGCAGTGTCCAAAAATGTGTTTTGCAAGGATCTGCCTTATGGTGGCGCCAGAAGGGGGCCATGTGAGAAATGAGGGGTGGAGGTTGTGGTTTGGCAGCCAAGGAGTGTGTGTGCAAAGTTTGGCGTGGATAGGGGCAACGGTGGCGGATATATGAGTAGGGCAAAAGGACAACGCCTCGCACTGCTTGTAGATTGGCTATTTTGACAATTGCCTCTTTCTTACTTAAAACTCATTTGATGCCCACAAGGTGCCAACTCGTCAAACTCTTTGATGTGACGGAGACTGACAGACAGCCGGTGGAGGTTCCATCCAGGCTCCTGATGAATCAGGACCATAAAACATTTGATTCCGTACCAAACAATATTTGAAAACCACAAAAAAGGATAGCCTATTTATTAAATGTAGCTAGTATACCAGTAAGCGGCCGTCAGGTCACATGTATACACCGCTTTTTGTGATTTTAGGGCAAAATCTGTAGGAGCAGTGTCCAAAAATGTGTTTGAAAAGATAGGCCTGATCGTGGCGCTAAATGGGACAGATCCATGTCGATGCCAGGACTCTAGACATACTGTGTACGGCTTTGCGTGATTTTAGGGCAAAATCTGTAGGAGCAGTGTCCAAAAATGTGTTTTGCAAGAATCGGCCTCATGGTGGCGCTAGAAGAGGGCCATGTGATAAATGAGGTTTGGCATGGATAGGGGCAACGGTGGCGGAGATATGAGTAGGGGAAAAGTGTGACGTGTGACGTGACAGACAGACAGACAGACAGACAGACAGACAGACAGACAGACAGACAGACAGACTGACTGACTGACTGACTGACAGCCGGGGGAGGTTTTGATAGTAACTGCAACCTGATGGTCACAATAATAAAAATGTAATATTCAGAAATTTGACAGAAATTAATCATGGTGAATCATGGCCACTTTGAATCATGGCCACAAAGTGTCCATGATTCACCAGGAACCTGGATGGCTTTGTTCCAGGCTTAAAATAATTTCCCCTTCCATGACTTTTCCTAAATACTCAAGATATATGTTCTCGTTTTTTTTCCCCTTCTGAAACATTTCCCAAGTATGAAATAATATACATTTATACCACTCTGACTGCATTTATAGGTCAAATTGACAGGTAAATTCTTTCAATTTTTTGCCCAGGAGAGCAACACCTCTTCCCCCCCTGCCAGCGGGGGTTCTATTGTCAATAGAACAACAGACAATAGAACCTATTGGGGAGGATGTTTGCTCTCCTGGGCAAAAAGGGAGAGAATTTACCTGTCAATTTGACCTATAAATGCAGTCAGAGTGGTAGTTTTTTATTTTCAGTCACCCGAGTGTTAATTGATACAACCCAGTTTTAGCCCCTACATTGAATTTAGATGTCACCAGACATCAGTAGGCGGAGATCTCCAATCATCTTGTTAAATGATGAGACTAGATGGATATCAAATCAACCTTTGTGTAGGTCGGGATCCCCAGGGAACCCCACACGGGTCCCCAGATGTCTAGCTTAATGTGCAACATTGTTCTCTCACTCAACAATAAACAAAGCAACATACGGTATAATTGTATACAGGGTATCTGCACATTTCTAGTTTTTTTTTAATGACTTTTAATACCATATTGGCTAATTTGTCAAATATTGACAACACACCGGGTGCCCAAGATTATTCAAGATTTAATCGGCGGTTGCCATAGAAACCTGCCATTTTACCTTGTTTTGGAGCCTCAGCGAAAAAGTAATCGGAATAAATGTAATCCGAGTTCTTTCACTCAGAACAGAAAAATAACAATCGCGGGCATCAGTGCTTTTGTAACGGCCGGTAGAGAAGGCCGCGTTTTAAACATGAACGTGATTTAAAAGTTAGATTAGGAGATAAATGCACCTTTGTGAATCTCATAACACTGCTGACCTACCAGGAGCCGCGACTTCCTGGTCACGTGATACCCTGTTGCATTTCGGGAATTGGAGTGTTTCTCTTCACAGGCAGGTGCCTTGCACAGTAAGCTACAGCTTACTGTAGCTTACTGTACAATGCGTCAAACGCGTCGTGGGGACATGGAGACATCAAAGAGTTTGACTAGTTGGAACCAAATGAGTTTTAAGTAAGAAAGAGGCAAATGTCAAAATAGCCAATCTACAAGCAGTGTGAGGCGTTGTGAGTTTCTAGTTTGGCTATTTTCACAATAATCTTCTGTCGAACTGAGTCAAACGAAATAATAGTAAGGTCTACATTTCGCGGCCTGAAACGTGTGGGAACCCGCTTGGTCTAGAAAAGGCACACAGTATGACTATCTAGAGAAAACAGTAGTAGGCTTCTCTAGACAGTCAAGGTATATTTCTAGACAGTAGTTGGAGCATTACCTGGCTCTGTGGGTCCTTCTGTCACCACCACACCTGTCAGCGTGGAGAGTGGTGAAATAAGCAGCTTGGGGTTGCGAAGCAGCACACGGAAGTCCTTCAGCATGAAGACTAAGTTCTCATCAAAGGCGATCCGTTTCAGCTCCTGCTCATCAGCATTCTTAGCACCCGCAGCCAGGGTCAGAACGCCCATGCGTTGGAGGGCCTCGGCAGGCTGGTCCACGCTGTCACTGGACCTTTTGCTGGTCAGCAGCAGCACGAGCTGGGGCACGCCTTGCTGAATACGGCTGCCCTTGTCAGCTCGAAGCATGTTGGTCCTCACAAAGTCCAAGGCAGCGCCGATGTTCACCGATTGGCCGGGTCTGGGCTTGATTCTGCCCAAAGCGGCAGTGAGTTCTTCCTTGGAGCCATAGGTGTTCAGGTCCATCTCCAGTCGAGGGGCATTACTGAACTGAGTTACGCCCACTTGCACCTCGTCCGGTCCGATGGGCATGGCATCAACAAACCTCCTGATGAACTCTCGAATGGAGTTAATGATTGTGGCGCCCATCGTGCTGTCAACAACGAAAATGATGTCTCGCTTTCCGACTTCCAGCGCTGAAAGACAAAATAAAGTGGCATCAGCTGGAGTACTACCAGCAATAAAAAAGATACATATACATACATACATACATACACACACACACACACACACACACACACACACACACACACACACACACACACACACACACACACACACACACTGTATATATATATATATATATATATATATATATATATATATATATATATATATGTCACGGTTTGTTAGAGAAACAGGACGGTCGAGAAACGTAGCACTCGGCGTGCAGCACGGGGCGGAACAAGCGGTCGCCCACAGCAACGTCCTCCAGGCGGAGCCGCTCGATTGTCCAGTGTCCACGACATTACAAGCGGCGCGCAGGCCAGCGGACCTTGGTCCTGCTCTTCGCCCCCGAGCACCGCAGGTGCGAGTGGCCGCGAAGAGCGGGCCAGGGCCGTGTGGCCGGCGGAGCGCCGCGCGAGTTACGAAGCCGTGGTGAATGCAATCGTTATATTTATGCCAAGGCCTGGGCAAGCCCACGATAAACGCCCAGTCCAAGTGACTACAATGTAGCAGCTAGGCTAGGCTAGACTAGGCTAGTAAATAAAGTCGCAAATATAGTCGCAAACGAGTGACGTCAGCGCCTTCACTTGTGAATGCATAGAGTATGAGTGAATGGCTGTCGTACGCCACCTGGTGGTGATTGGTGTGTGGTGAACGTCAAAACAAGCGCTCTTACATAGAACGTCCTGCGTTACCCAAACATCCGGTAACATATATATATATATATACTTTGTGTGACATCTCTGGTCCTCTAAAAATAACAATAGCTAAAAGTCAGGAAAGAAGATTCATTGATAATTAAATGTATAAAAGATAATTGATACATATAATAACAAAAATATAGTTGAAGAGAAACGACATCTTTCAGTGAATGTTGTGAATTTGATGACAGTTGTTGATTACTGAAATGATGAGTAGGAAATGTGAAATCAAATAATACACAATTTGGGGTCCAGGATGACGCAAAATGATAATAAGAAAGGAAAGCAAGGATGTTAAGGTCTTACACATCAGGAGGGTGAAATATAGAATTACCTGAAAATGTGTCTATTAATACTTCAAACTTTTCATATAGTCGATGCCTCATTTATACAGGTTGATGTCTTTATTCACTGTGTAAAATTGACCATGCTAAAACAAATGTCGCTAATCGTCGCTTAATATATATATATATATTTTTTGGATCTACTCATGACACAAACAACTGTTTGAATTCATGTGAATTAATCACGCTAAATAAAAACTCTGTGTCTATGGACCTTAACATAAACAATTCTTACCTGGCACATTACAAGCTTCATAATAACCTCTTTCTCGAGTTTTATGTTTTCAAGGAGCCCCATTCCACCACCAACTCCCACCCCCTTTTGCAGAAAAGATACATACCTTCTGTGAACTCATTCTGAACGACAATGGTGCGCTGGGCCACCCCGTTAATGTATGGGAGCAGCTGGTCGGCCATACCTGCCACCGCTCTGATATCGGGGGCCGACAGAACAAAGCTCTTATCTGTTGCGACTGTCTCCAGATCAGCGGTGGCAGAGCTACCAGCCGCCACGCCAAACGTCAGGACGTTGGCCTGCTTAAGGGCCCTGTCGCCTGCGCCTGTATCGTCGGTGGATGGCCCGGCACTGATCACCACCACGGCCTGGGGCACGCCCTCCTCCGCCCTGCCCCCGGCCGACTGGCTCAACAGGCTCTCGGCCACCTCCTCCAAGGCCGCACCCAGGTTCGACTCGTCGCCCCCCGAGAACGTGAGGCCCTTCAGAGCACTCAGGACGGCGGCCTTGGTGTCATAGCTATTTAGATAGAACTGGACCACAGGGTCGTTGCTGTACAGGACCAGGGACACCCGAATAGTGTCCCTGCCCACGTCAAGGCCCTCAACAAGTCTCAAAGCCAAATCACGCACACGGGGGAAGTTTGCAGCTCCAACGTTCTGTGATGCATCGATTAAGAGTACTAGGTCGGCTGATTCTTGTGCTTTAAAGGGAGAGAGGAGAGACAGAGAGAGAGACAAAACAAAACAAAATGCAACATGTGAAAGCGTTAAAACAGTGAGAAAGATAGGAAAAAAGACAACGTGCTAGCACTTCTTTGCATGTGTAAATTAACATACATAGTGAACACAATTTGTCATAAAAACATCACAAAAGCACAATATACTGCATGTAGGCTGAACCAAGGAGTGATGAAGCCATTCTCATTCTCAGAGTTAAACTTATAAAACGTACAAACTTTTCTTGTCAGAAAATAAAACAAATTTTGGATGCTAGGGTTCGTGTGGTAGAGTTGATAGATTACAATTCCCATCATAAAAGTGTAATGTGTTCATGTGAAATAAACAATACTGGTTATGAATACAATCTCACATGTGTATCTATATGGAAATAGAATTATGTGTAGTTTTGAGTAACACACCATGGTCTATGCATTAGGGTTGCTATTCCTATTCATATTTTACACACATGACTACTGTATAACCTATAGATAACTTGTATCTCCATTGAGTTCAGCCACTCCATGCAGACTCATGTTACAGACCTCAGGTACATTGACCAGTCATGGTACAGTGGTCCATCCTTGCTGCTTCACAGTTTTCTACATTTTATTCAAGTCCAAATACAGAGGGAACAGCAAGTGCATGCCGCTGCTGGCAAATGCACTCGCTCCGTCTGCAAATGTAGCAAATGTCTACATTTTACCCTCTACATTTTTAAAGGAGTAGTTCACCCCCAAAATGACTTTTTGTCTCCACCAGCCGAAGGCTGAGGGGAGAGTATGTTTTCCCCTCCGTCCGTGCGTCCGTGCGTCCGTCCGTCCGTCCGTCCGTCCCCAAAGTTTGTCCATGACGTCACCATAGACGTCATAGTATGGTTGACGTCACGGACGCACGGACAGGGGCGAAAACATACTCTCCCCTCAGCCTTCGGCTGGTGGAGGCAATAAATTGTTGTTATTGTCTCCTGGTGGAGACCTGTGCTCGGAAGAGCACTGCTTCTAGTTTTCTATTGATTACTCATGCCATGGAGAGTAGAGTTCAATAATATTTTTTGGTTTTTGTCACATTCCTAAGACAAAAATTTGATTTGAGTAAATTTACCCCCATTGATTCCGGATGGTGACCCGTTTCGAAACGGGTCACCATCCGAAATGAATGGGGGTAAATTTATTGTTATCACATTTATGTCTTAGGAATGTGACAAAAAACTAAAAATATTATTGAACTCTACTCTCCATGACATGAGTAATCAATAGAAAAAAAGTCATTTTGGGGGTGAACTACTCCTTTAATGAATTAACGGAAGAGAGTAATTACGATCATTCAAATGTATTTGGATTTGTGTGCACACTAGGCCAACAGTATAATTAATGCAATGATTGCTTGACTTAAAAAAGACTATCTCTTGATTACTATCAGTTTTCATCTGTATGGTTTATTTATCACTCCTAGAGAACTTGAGGCCAGACATGTATGTATTTTTGGGATTCCCTAAATCAACTCTGCTGCAGGCCAAGGATGGATCCAGGCAGTTTCATCACTGTTTCAGTTATAGAACATTGCACATATTTAACACAGTTTTAGAAGACAGTAAACTGATAAAGACAAACACAAGACAGACAAGCAGTGGTGGGTGGTTAGCTATTGTTAAAAGCTCGCTGACTTAATGTGGAAACGTTCCTTCTTGAAGGGCCAGGCATCACTGACGCCTGGTTCTATCTCGAGATTTTGTAGAAATGACACTTAGGTAATATACTAGATTTTTGCTGTGAGGGTTTTGCTCACACATTGTGTGTGTGTGCGTGTGTGTGTGTGTGTGTGTGTGTGTGTGTGTGTGTGTGTGTGTGTGTGTGTGTGTGTGTGTGTGTGTGTGTGTGTGTGTGTGTGTGCTTGTACCCCTGAAGGGTGTGTGGGTATTTGTCAAAGATTTGCTGACTGCACATTATTTACAGCACCTTGTAATATTTGTGTCCTTGTATTGTATCTCTTATGTGGCCATAAATACATTGTTAAGTGTGTGTTTGCGTGCTCGTGCGTGCGTGCGTGCGTGCATACGTGCGTGCGGGTCTCTCTGTGTGTGTATTCACATAATGTCCGAGTTATAAGCCATTAATTTGAAATTGTAGAAGTAATAAACTTCTAATCTTATTTAAAAAAATGTTGGCTTGTAACTTATACTGCTTACTGTTTATTTTTCCAATACAGCAATACAGTAATTAATGTAATGAAAAGCGTTAGACTTTTCTCATGACTTAGATGACCTCAGGTCATGCTCAAGCGTAACTTCCTGTGACCTGGCTTTGCACAGGCATACCTTTGCAGCCATCATAAACCCTCATCTGAGATGCAGTAGCAGTATCAATCACATGCAAACCGTGTTGTGATTTGACAAAATATTATGGGAGTATTAAATTGGTGACAAACAAAAAACAAGTGGTGTTAATGTTGCTGGTGGATGTGAAGAAGGGTTATTGTGGTTAAAATACCCTTAAAGGATGACTTCACCCATTTTCAAACATCTTCATGTAATTGGTCCTCACTAATGTTCAGCCTTTCTGCTGTCAGGCAGTGCCTGACAGGCACATACATACAGACTGCACCCTTTGTACCGCAAGCCGGATACAGACACAGCACCGATCGCAGTACTTGCACATGAGCATTAGTGAGGACCAATTATAAAAAGATAGGTTGAAAATTGGAAAAGTCGTTCTTTAAGTGTGTTAATAATCGGCTCCTGTTATGGCCACGCGGAAGCTGCTTCTTCTTGGACACGTGGACACATTAGTATGGTAGTGACACAGGCCCCCTCCCCCCTCTCTGTTACCTGTCCCACCTTGTGCCACTTGCCTGGCCTCGATTGCCATCGGAGGTTCCCCTGCCCGGGCCACCGCCCCGCAAAGCGCGCCCACTAAATCCCGTATTATGTCCCGCAAGGCCGGGAAAGTGTCTACGCTGAACACGTGAGCGGCGTGGGGCGCGCTAGCCATGTCCCTGAGCTCCCAGTCCACGGCGTCCTGGACGCCCACGGCGAACACCTCCACGCCCGCCAAGTGCAGCACCTGCGCCGGCTCGGCTACGTCGTCCTGGGAGCGCCCGTCGGTCAGGACCACCACCAGCTGGGCCACTCCCTCCGCAGCGCGGCTGCCCGCTGCCGCGGTCAAGTGGGCCCGGATCAGGAAGTCCAGCCCAAGGCCCGTCCTGGTGCCGCCGCCGCGGTAGGTCATGGCGTGGACGTGCGCCAGGGCTCCCCGTGCCGCCGGGTAGGTGTCAAGCTGGAACTCGGTTCGGGGCGTGCTGCTGTACTGCACGAGGGCGAACTTAACCCCGTCCCCCCCGCCCCCGTGCAGGGCCTCGATCACGCTGTACAGAAACTGTCTGACATGTTCAAAGTTCTCCTGTCCCATACTCCAGGACGAATCCACTAGAAAGTATATATCGGCAGGCAGCCCGTGTGCGCAATCTTCAAAAGAGAAAATCCGGAGTTTTGAGGACTTTTTGACCCTGAGCGGCTACAGAAGCAAAGTCCAGTGACATGAATGAATCTACATTCTTGTTTTGTTTTGCTGCCAAACACCAGCACTGCTTTCTGAAAGCAACTGTAATCTGATTGGAATCTGAGCTCTGTGCTGTTCAATACTGAAGCCAAGAATCCAAAGCATCCCACTGGACTTGCTTCCAGAAACTTCTGGTTGATCCTTCGCTAATTGTACATTTTGTTGTGACTTTCTGTTCTGTAAACAGTTTTACTTTGTACCTCAACATTCTCATGGAGAAAATAAATGATATGAGCATCGTTCCCAGCTCAACAACAATGCTCAGCCAAAGGCACACCTTTTTTCTTTTCGTTTTGCCTTGTTAAATGTTTAGTTTAAAAAAGATATATCTAATAATTGTAATGCACTTTAATAACTTAATAATATAAATGCTTAGTTTCATCTCTGCATTACCTGGAATAGTATATACTGTACATAATACAGTATGAGGCCTTTCAGGTACTGTATGCAATATGATCAATGGACGTTTGGGTACATTTTACAATGATGGAAAGAGAGTGAGCATTGTTGAAAACTGAAAAGAAATATGATTGACAGACAGTTGATATCTCAGGCAATATGATATAAGGACACTGTCAGTTAGAAATCTTGTATCTCCATATGTCATATTTTATTTATTAACTTTTTTTAAATAAATGAATGCCCTATTTTATACTTTGTTGTATGACAGTGCCACACTAAAGTAGTGAAAATAGTGCAAGCTCACAATGTGTCGCAATGCACAATGTAACACAGCGTGAGCTTGCAGATCTGCTATTTTGAAAAGATTTTGCCTATAATGCCATGCCCAACATATGGTGCCAGGTTGAAAGTGGGTAAGTCTGTCTGTCGACTGTATGAATCTAATCATCAATGAAAAGTATTAACAAGGGGTTTGTGACTAAATAATAACATCGGATCCATTGGAATATCAGTTTTGGACATACAAGGTTGCCATCCGACAGTGACATTATGTTTTCTTCACCTAGGGAATAAAAACAGGTTGAAGTGAACTTACCTTCCTGGGCATCAAGCCTGTGGACGTGTCCTGCAATCAGGACGCACAGGAGTGCGCACAGCGCTAACAACCGATGCTTCCTCATCTTCTACCACTGCAGCACCCCACAGGAAAATCTGTCAAACAAAAACATTGCAATTTGTTCAAGCTTTACGAAACACAAAAGGAATAATTTCCGTTGGCCAAGTATGTTTTTCCGCATACTTATGACTATTATGTAGCTATACTATGTAAAACAACATGGAATCAGATATTTTATATACTGTATATATCAAATAAAAAAGATAGAAATGTAAAAGTATACTTGGTGGTGGAGGAAGACTAAATATATACTTTGTAAAAGTGTAGAAGTGTAGAAGTCTTAATCATTTAGAGTGCCAACATGCATACAAACACACATACAGTACAAAATACCCAGGTTAAAAAAATCAAACTAACTCTCTGAAAACAAACGAAGAAAACATCCAAAGCTATGTATTTTTTTTATCTATATGTTCTGCCATTACAGTTGGAATTCCCCATGGCAGTGTACAGTATGTAACTAGCAAATTACATGTTTCAAAAGCAGTTCACCACTGCTACCATCTCATTCTCCCACATAACTTCCATAACTTCCATTCCTTAAGTGTCAATAGAGAAGGTTTTCCTAAAGGTCTATCCTTGGAAACATGTCTATATTCATGGACTATTTTGGCGTCACCGCTTCTTTCTCGGCCACACACACAACATTGTGTAACCTTCCTCCTCCATGGGCCACCAGTGCATCCAGAGCTAAATTTAATCTTAAACACGCCATCATGGATAGAAAAAGGAAGCCTCCTCCCAACCCAGCCTCCACACAGCTGTTTAAATGTGGAAAGCGTAAGCAGCCTTGCTCCGCTAACCACATCAACACCAAGCTCAAGCAAATACCTCAGGGTTCAAGGTTTAAAGCAATAACAGCAGCACTTAACTTGCCATCTGTCACGAGAGACAGACATGTTTTGATTGTTTGCTGCTGTTGCTCCACCTGTATTTGTCTACAAAATACTTTTTGAGGATGCAAGCTCTATTTTTACGACTTACGTCATGCATGCAGCTGCACAGTTTTACACCTGAGCACAATGTTCTACCACTGACACAGTTACACACAATGTTCTACCATTGACACAAGTTCTATCACACACACGCGCGCGCACGCACACGCGCACACACACACACACACTCCTTAGCAGATTAACATAACACATATCCACAAGTTTCCTGTGTCTCGCCCTTGCGTGAAAGTGGGCATCACTTCCTGTTTCCCTTAGCTGTTTCATTCTGACTGGTTGTTGTGCTACTGTCACACCTGAATCTCTGCATGGTGATTACATGGCGCTTGTTCGGTGATTTGAATCAGCTGTATGTAGAGGAAGTGAAGCACACATTTCCCCACAGTAAGTAATTTAATTTACCGGTAATTTAATTTAATTTAATTTAATTTAATTTAATTTAATTATTTATTTAATTTTATTTAAGTTTATTTAATTACATTTTTGATTTGATTTAATTTCTGGGGGGGGGGGGGGGGTAGCGTCATTCTGGAGCAGTAGGACAGGTATCAATCCTTAAACGGGTTGCACCTGACTGCTTTAAACAGTACAGGTGGCCTATACTACCAGCACTACTGTTTAAAAAGCATTTGGTCTCCTTTCTCTCTCTCATTTCCTCTACAGGGAGAGACAAAGACATTCTGCTTAATTGATTCTTTTGTTGGTTTCAGATGCAGAATAAGTGCTTTTGATTGAACAAACTGCTTTCATTGTTCCCCTACAAACCATCTCCTACAAAGGTTTATCATGGGCCCAGGAACAACTGATTCATGTTATTTATCGGGAAGTTCTATTGTCAAAATATCTCCAAATGGGATGTGACACAAGAAGTGCCGCAAAGTGCAACACTTTATACAGAGAGACTGCCATAACAAGTCATCAATGGGAGAGAAGAGAAGTGTTTGCAATGTGGGTGATATTCGACTAGCAGGTCGGTAGCAACCCTGAAACCCGGAGTGGTCTGATTATAACCACCTGTTTAAACAAGCAGCCAAACCACATTAGTAATTACCTACGCTTGGCAGTGGGTCGATTTTCCATCTTAGAAAATCCTGTGTTCTCAGGAGTGGTGTTGGAGTGGAACTGCTGCAGTCTCGCGGCAGCAGTTTACTGTACCTTCGTTACGTCACTTAGTACTCCATTGTGATGGTAAGTAACCATGGAGACGCTCCAAGAAACATTTCACAAGGTATAATGCTGACCATAAAGCTTGCAAAGAAACTGCATATCAGCATTCATGCAGGTGGACCAGTGTGTGTGTGTGTGTGTGTGTGTGTGTGTGTGTGTGTGTGTGTGTGTGTGTGTGTGCGTGCGTGCGTGCGTGCGTGCGTGCGTGCGTGCGTGCGTGTGTGTGTGTGAGAGAGAGATGTGTGTGTGAGAGAGATATGTATGTGTGCGTACATGTGCGTGTGTGTTTATATATATATATATATTACACACATCCCCACACATTAATTATTTGTTTCATAATTAAGCATAATGTACAGTACATGCAACTAACAGCTATCATTTAGACTAAAAGGCCATAGCTTAAGAATAGATGGGATCTCTGCAAGCACAGACCGTTCACAAACACAGCTGGTTATCATCCAGACATGCTGCGTGCTATCTATAAACATTGACGCAGCTACTTGCAACATGGCTGCACGCACGCACGCACGCACGCACGCACGCACGCACGCACGCACGCACGCACGCACGCGCGCACACGCGCACACGCGCACACACACACACACACACACACACACACACACACACACACACACCTAAAAGTGCGCTTCGACTTGAAGGTCACCGTAAAGCAGTGGTCCTCAAACATTTTTGGCTCAGGTCACCCCCTGAATTACATTGTTACTCTACAGCACCTTACATTTATGTCATATTACGGTCCGTAAATATGTACCGTAAATATTCCCCCCCCCCCCCCCCCCCCTACGGCAGGGGTTTCCAAACTTTTTTGTCTCAGGGCACTGCCACCCCATAAATATTTTTTGAATCCGAGGCACCCCTACATTATAATTTTCACTCCCAGATCGGCTGTTTTCACTAGTTTTGTGCGACAATCTTGTATGATGAAGAAGGGCTTTGCTTTACCAAAAGACGTACACATTTGAAACTTGGAGATACGAGGTTTCTGCCCGACAGTGACGATATTTTAGTGATTATGTTGCGAGGAAAACGTTGAGATAATAGCCATTTTGGTTAGAACTGACTGAATATAACTTTGTACTTCAAGTTTAAAATGATACTAAATATTTTTTCAAGTGTACAAATAAATTCCAAATATTATCAAATTATCTCGCGGCACCCCTGGACTGCCGTCGCGGCACCCCAGGGTGCCCCATCACCCACTTTGAAAACCCCTGCCATAGAGGCCATGCTAACTCAGGACCTCTGACTGCACAGCTATTTTCACTGCACAGCAACTGTGGACACATTTTTTTATAAAACACCCCAGAGTCCTCCAAGACCACAAATGCAACACAAATGAACCCATATTAAGTTGGGACCTGGCAGCCACAACACTCGGCACTTCAGATTTTTCACCGTTTTCACATAAGCAAATAAACAGCAGCACCCAACGGAGTGAGACACTAAACAACAAATGGCCTGGGTTGGCACACATGGCCCGTGACCAGGGAGCCGTTAACCATTAAGTTAATGATGGAGAGTGAAATCTCTCCAGAGACCCGCATGGTAGAGGCCAAGATGAGGCACCAGGGGTGTCGCACCAAATTCTGGGCCCTGGGTACAAGGATTCACTGCGGGCCCCCAATGATATGTGCTTCATATGGGGGAAGGGGGTTTAACCCATTTAGACTAGGAACGCATTATTACACGTTATTTTCTGCTTTTACTGTTGAAAAAATGGCAGGTATACAAGCTCACAGCGCGGCACTCGTGAGCTTGTAGATCTGCTATTTTTGAAAAATGTATTTGAATATTTCAAATATAGTGTGGTGCTCAAACGTTTTCATGTGAAGGACCCCCCAAAATGATATGTATTTGGCCGCGTCCCCATCTCAAAATATTTAGTTCCAGGGACCCCACCCCCCACCCCCACCAGAAGCAAAATTTGAGTTAAAATGTTAACGCTTAAAAATATATATATACTAGCCCTTACCCGTTCAAAGATATGAGCTCCAAAATGATGTGCAGTGTGTGGGTTATGGGATGTGCACTGTGCACACAGTATATGAGGGATGGAAAGTAACTTTAACTGGTGCTTGCATGATGTAGGAGCATCAATGTAAGAAACCCGTTTCGTTTAATGGCTACAGACCTGCCTGCACACCCCCCCCCCCCCCCCCCCGTGTGTGTGTGTGTGTGTGTGTGTGTGTGGGTTTGTGTGTGATTGTGCATGGCCTGAACAACAGCGCCCCTCCCTTAACATGTGTGGTCACAAAAGGTACTGTAGGCAAAATAGATATAGATACACCATAAAAATGCGAATATACAGCATACGATTTGTGAAAGTGACAAACGGGCTTCACAGTTATGTCAGGTGTGTTCATATGCTGATGGTGATGCGATTTCAGATCAATTGCTCCAGCCACCGAGGAGAAACGCTGTGACAGACAGACAGACAGACAGACAGACAGACAGACAGACAGACAGACAGACAGACAGACAGACAGACAGACAGACAGACAGACAGACAGACAGACAGACAGACAGACAGACAGACAGACAGACAGACAGACAGACAGACAGACAGACAGACAGACAGACAGACAGACAGACAGACAGACAGACAGACAGACAGACAGACAGACAGACAGACAGACAGACAGACAGACAGACAGACAGACAGACAGACAGACAGACAGACAGACAGACACTCACTCACTCACTCACTCACTCACTCACTCACTCACTCAGACATTCGCAAAATTATAGTATAGATATTCAAAGATTTGCACACATTTTCATGACTTTTCAAAAATAGCAGATCTACGAGCTTGTGGGCGATGTGAAAAATAATTCCAGGCCCCTCCACCTTGGGCCCCAGTAACTCAGTCCCCCCCCCCCCCCCCCATTGTGACGCCCCTGGCTGCAATGGCCTCACAGAGTCTGCTTGCTGGCAGCCTCGTGTGCCAAGGCACTGCATGAGCAGCACTCGCACCGTTTATGGCGAGAAAAGTGTTGATGTCTATTAGGAGGATGACTGGATTTATGTCTATTTTGATGTGAAGTAAAGAGGAGAGGTTACTCTAAACCAGAGGTTCTCAAACATTTTTGGCTCCTGTAAATAACTTCTTCATCCACTGCACCCCTGAATTGTTACTATTGCCTTACATTTATGTCATATGTAGTACGTGAATATGTAAATGATTCCCCCTAAGATACAATATGTGTCTCGAGGAAAACAAACCAACATAAAAGTATAACAATTGAATTACTTTTAAGAGCTTTTTAATACGAAATTGTCAAATATTAGAGAGAATAACCATTTTTCATTGGGACAGATTGAAAATGACTTTATACTTGACTTTTAATTGCTTGAAGGCCAGCATCCCTTTTCTGGGGGGATCGTTCACCAAAAATAGCAGATGTACAAGCTCACAACGTGTCAAGTAATAAATATAGAGCATCTAAGACAAGTGGTTAAACTGAAGTGATATTGATAAAAAAAAAAATTGGAATGCATGTTGAAGTCAGTGGTGAAGATGTGTGTTCTTCGTTCATAGGGTGTAGAGACGATGACAATGATTACGAACTCCTGACTCACTGGACATGTACCACCGCCCTCTAGTGCAGGGATTTTCAAAGTGGGTGATGGGGCACCTTGGGGTGCGACGGCAGTCCAGGGGTGCCGCGAGATAATTTGATAATATTTGGAATTTATTTGGAATATATTTAGTATCATTTTAAACTTGAAGTACAAAGTTTTTTTCAGTCAGTTCTAACCAAAATTGCTATTATCTCAACGTTTTCCTCGCAACATAATCACTAAAATATCGTCACTGTCGGGCAGAAACCTCATATCTCCACATGTCTTTTGCCCTGCTTCATCATACAAGACCGTCGCACAAAACTTGTGAAAACAGCCGATCTACAAGCACTGCGATGCGAGGCGATGCGAGGCGTTGTGTGCTTGTAGATCTGCTGGTTTCACTAGTTTAGTACATTTTATAGATGATAAATACAAAACCAACGGTTTTGGACATACAAGGTTTCCACCCGACAACGACGATATGCTATAAATATAAGGTGCTGGGAGTGAAAATTATAATGTAGGGGTGCCTCGGATTAAAAAAATATATATTTATGGGGTGCCCTGAGACAAACAAGTTTGGGAACCCATCCTCTAGTGGTTGACAGCAATACAACAGTAATGTCCTATGTACTGTACTGTAAGTGGTGAGAGCTGGCCAGCACATTATGCTTAACTGGCAGCAATTGATGTTCTGAAGAAACGTTTGGTTCACAAGAGCAAACATTGACGTATGAGTTGGTAGTTTGAGGAAATGACTCATACATTACAGAATATGAGGAGAATGGATGAGTATGGATTGGAAAGTTCTGCAGAAAAGTGGAAAGAGTCATTTTGGTTAATAATATGCATATTTCTATTCTTCACTGAGACTACGTCGTCTCTCAGTTTTGCCTGCGTGTTGGAACTACGCCCTGCACTTCAGCTGTGTCACATCATACACTGTAATAAAAAATAAAACTCAATTGATTATGGCATATACAGTATATGCCGTATTCAAGCCGCATTTGCAGTTGCTAATTAAGCATAACATTGCAGCTATTTAAACAGGAAGCCGAGTGGAAGGAAAGTCTGACCCGAGGGAGCAAATGAGGTGAAAATCAAGAGACTCCTATTTTGCCAATATTTGACAGAAGAAGACAAAGCAATCAAGGAATAAGTTCTGCCCTACAAAGCCAAAGTGCAGTTACTACGTTTCTGGACACACCAACTTATTGGTGTATCCCAAAGGTCAAATTAGCCTTTGTGATTTGGGGGGGATAAACAATTACCTCAAGAACTGTTGAAACACTTTTAAACCCATTTATCAGTTACAGTAGGCCTATATATTAGGGCATTAACCAAAAAGTCTACAAGTCGACTCATTCGACTTCATTACACAAGTCCCCACCAGGGAAAGTCGAAAGTTGAGAAAATAAAAATAAATCCGATTTTTTTCCATCATTATTCTTACTTCATGTGTGCGTGTGTACAGCATTCAAACAGTAGGATTGCTTATTGTCAAGGACAGGATTCTCTCCTTTTCCAACTGTCTTTTGTCAATGGAAGCACACTAGCACAGGGAGCAAAAGCCTAATTAGGTGAGAAAGGATCGCTTTAGGTTATTCTATGAAGTCCAGAGGGAAGTAATTTTCATGTTCCCCCCCTCCCCTCCCATCGTTTGATGATGACATCATCAAACGATAAAGTCGACTTCAACTCAACTTTTTCCTGAGTCGACTTGCAAAAATCACAAGTCGTTAATGCCCTACTATATATATATATATATATATATATATATATATATATATATATATATATATATAGTAGTAGTATAGTATAGTATTGCCTCTTGTTGGTTGTGACAGGCATATAATCAGTGTCTTTAAGTTTTAATTCCAGCATCTCTCTGAATTTACCAGATCCTTCACAAAGCTTTTCACAAGGATAGGGCAGCTAAACCAAAGCCAACAACCACATGTACCAGGCAACAGTGAAGAATAAACACTGCTGTATGAAATGCAACGGCGCGGCCGGGTGAAGCCAGAGTCTGTTTATACTTCACCTTGCTCACTGTTTATGCAGACCTCATTCAGGATGAAAATGCACATTGAGTTGTGGTAACATCAATAACGGTGCATGAGTCCTCACTTTGTAAGCGGGCAAAGTCGTCTCGTCTGAATGTCAAGATAAATGCACCAAACAAACCTTTAGGAATGTCGGCTCGGGGGGGTTCATGGTGCAGGACTGGGAGTGTGCTACTGAACCCAGACAGGACCTCCAGCTGAAGGAAGTGTGACAGACAACATGTGCTCTCTTCTCCACCGTAAAATAAACGCTACTGCCACCGAGGGAGGGGATGTTCTCGTCTTCTCGACGATACCAAAGGGGATTCAGTTGAGTCAGGTATCAAAGAGGTGATAACGTTGACAGTCTTTCCTGGTGGTGTCACCAGTAGCCACCAGCTCCCTCTGTCTAAACATCCTGTGTAACTGGATTACACTTTACAGATTCTGTTCACATTGTGTATTGCCATTGCAGATTTTTAGCCTATCTACAGTATCTATTTGTCTCTGTCTGTCTGTCGCCTACTGTACTGTATATAGTATACTATACATACATACCGTACATACATACATATACTGTATATACCAGTAAGACGCCCTAAGGGCGAGAAACGGCCGTGCTGAAACAACAGAGACTGACACAATATGGCCATATATGGGAATTCCCAGATATGGGCTTAATATTGATGACATCAGGGATCTCCATATATGGGCATAAAAGTGACAAGGACGGAATTAATTTGCAAGTGCACGTGACTCACGTCGCGACAACCACACTGGTTATCATGAGACTTACACAATACAGTATGTCCAATTGTCCATATATGGGCATTCCCAGATATGGGCTTAATATTGATGACATCAGTGATCTCCATATATAGTATGGCCAAATGTTGGAGCTAAGCTCCAACATCTGGCTTTGTCTGAACCGTGGTCTACATCTTGGCACAAAGCGCTCAAAGTTTGTTGTAAACTCTGGGTTATTAGCCAAGCTTTGCGGGACGCTTAATGAAATCAACACAAATAGCACCGCTCATTTCACACTAGGTGTTATTGCCAGACCCATGAAATGGGTAGGCCTACATAAGCAAATGTCGGTCCGGGTTTTCTATATAAAGGGTATATATGATGATGTCATAAATGATGATGACAGACAGGGGGTCTGGCACAACCAGGTTGACCTGGTCTAGTTTATTATGATTAATCATTAGTATAATTGGAATTTTAAGTAGGCTACCATAAACTTTGAAATATTTAAGTTTGAGGACCACAGGGCCGTTCTCCGTGCTCAACCGCTACTGTTCGTCGCTGAATACTACCAGAGGTTCAGAACTATATCGCTGCGGTATTGTACATGAAACACCTTGAACCTTGAACCTGTGACACTTCAGATAAAGGGTCTAAAACTCTAAATGTAAGCTCCTACTTCTTTAGTGCTATGTAAGCCAAAGTTCCCCTTAAATGAATGTGCGTCATTATCAACCAACTCTCTCTTGTGATGTCCAGCCTGAGCCAACATGTCAACAATGTGGCTTCCTCTGACCATTACAGAAAACACAATAGACTAGAGCGTAGACAGAGAAATGTAGACGCCTCCTCTGACTCTGGGGCGTCTGTATCTGCGGGCGCCATGTTGGAAATGGCAAACTGCCTATCAAAGTGACTACTGGCCAATCAAAGCGTGTCTTTTCCTGGGTCTTGGCAGAATCTAGTTGTATAAATATATTGGTCAGTAGTCACTTTTGAGTTCCAGCGTGCCATCCCAAATATGGCAGCCGCAATACAAGTCGCTCCAATCTAGGTTTCTATATCTATACACTAGAACATTGGTTCTCAAAGTGGGGTCCAGGGACACCCAGGGGTCCTTGAGTGAGTTCCAGGGGGTCCCCAGCTAAATGATAGTTAGGAACCAAATGGACCCTTATGGGTATGTAACTCAGAGAGTGTACAAGTTAAATTAATATACATTTTACAATATAAATTCGGGTCCCAGAGATAGAAATGCCATTAAATGGGGGTCCGTAGCCTAAAGCATGTCAAACTGGGGGTTCCTGAAATAAAAATGGTTGAAAATCACTGCTAGAGCTGTAAAGAGTAAAGACCTTCTCTTATGTGAGGGTCCCTGGCACATATTTTCAAATGGGGTCCGCAGGCCCCCATTTGAAAATATGGGGGTCCTCGACATGAAAAGGTTTGAGAACAACTGCAATAGAATCCTACACTGCAGTCCTGCCCATAGGAAACACACTGGAGTGAGAACGCCGCACAGAAAAGACTCTGCAACACACTGGAGTCCTGCTGTCACAAGGAGGCCGATTTAGAAAGAAATGTAAGCATGAGAAAAGAAACCGATTACACTTGAAACATTTTCTCCGCAATTGTAGTTGTTATGCCAATTCACCACCGTGTGTATATGCTCACTGTCAGTGCCAAATCCTACTGTTTGGTCTGGGAAGGGTTTAGACAACCGCATCTCCTGTGATACACATGGAGCGCTTCTTTTCACCTGTGAGGAGTTTAATGGAGGAAAGTAAGGCATGTGGAAGAACATGCAATTCTTCCCATTTCAGCTCCGTCCCAAACCGGCGTCCTGACCAACCAGAAAAGGAGTCGCACTCGCAAGGAGGGTTTCTCAAAGAGGGTGCCGTGACGCCAGTCCAGGGCCTCAGTTTAACCACTTGGACCCTCTGGGCTCTATTTGATAGTACCAGCTCTTACGCCTTAACTTAAAGGCCTGTCCATACTGTCTCCGACCACCGAACCTTTCGTCGGAAAGGTCTGGTTCAACTACAAAATGACGTCACTCGCATCTTTTGAAAAGCATTACCCAGAATTGGGGTTCGGAAAACTGCATGTCGGAAATGTGGAACTCTCCGACGAAAAGATTGGTGGTCGGAGACAGTATGGACAGACCTTTAAGTCAAGGCATAAGAGCTAGTACTTAAGACAATCAAAATACAGCCCTCTATGTTTAGTAAAACAGACTTTGAGTTGCACTGTCCTTGAGTTATTTTTCCATCTACACCAACTCTCTTCAACAAAAATAGCAGATCAACAAGCTCACAACGTGTCACGCCGTGACACGTTGTGAGCTTGTTCCATTTTTGGTGAACGTTCCCCCCAGAATAGGGATTCTGGAGTTAAACCTCACGCATAAAGTTATTTTCAGTCTGTTTTCCTCCGTGACATGTAGACTGTATCTTAGGGGGAAATATTTGCATATTTATGTAACGTAATATGACATAAGATGTCAAAAGACATTGCTAAAGTGAATCATTTTCACTTTGTTGTCCCAGCTAAATACTTTCTGTATGAACAGGAATGTATTGATAGTGCAGTATATTTTTGCACGTAGGCAGACACATTCCTGTATGTGTGAGTGTGCATGCATACAGCATCCTCCCACCCCCCACCTCTGACAATGAGGGCATGTAATTCTGCATCAATCCATGTCTACATGTGACATAATGACGCACACAGATTTGAACTGTTCTAATGCGATTCGGGAAATTCCAGAGGTGTCTGAGTTTTCGACATGCAATGATTGTACAACTTCATTTCAAATAGCAACTACCAGAATATATATTTTTTTAATGGAGGCATTTTTGTATTTCAAATTGAATACCTGGATCGTTGATCGTTCACTGTAGGTGTGTGCGTGTGTGTGTGCGTATGCGTGTCAGTCACATGTAGGCTATGATTCTACTATGTACACATAATGTGGTTCAGTGTTGTGCTGTATATGTTCCACATGGAATGTTCTGCATCTGAGTAGCCTTATGACATCTTGGTGGTATTGCCTCATATACCAGGTTTAGAGAGAACGTAATCACCCCGGTTCAATCACAAGGAAGGTACTACCAAGCACCAAGCCACGCCCTGACAATCTTCAAGTCAAACACCAAATGCCTTGATATAGTCGGGGGCCTTAGGGAGATAGAATGGTAATTTCGTGCTAATCAGTCTAAAAGCGCCAAATTTTGCACAGATATAGCCCAGGGCATGCTCTAATGATTTAGCTAGGGCGCCCGAGTCTGCGACCTTCGCGGTTGCCACAGTGGCCAAATCAAATTGGGCTCCCATCGACAAATCGATCAAATACTACTATTCTTGCCTTTAAGAAGAGGCTGAACAAACACCTCCTCGGTATGACTGGTAACATGACATAGGTTGTTACTTGTTTCCGCTCCCAACCAGATCATAAACCCGAAATGCTACTGATCCCAGCCTACTGACTGAGTAGCTGCAGATAAGTGATTATTGGTTATTCATAAAGCCTATTATCTGCCCAAGCGTAAAACAAAATAATAATAATATTGGGAATACAGAATAAGTTTGACAAGATTACGGCGCAGCAGTGGCTCAGGAGGTTGGGTGGGCGCTTGGGAATTGGAAGGTTCTCGGTTTGATTAATTGTTGGCCTGGGCTAGTGTCGAACTGCCCTTGAGCAAGACACATAACTACCCCCGATGAGCAGTTTGGTGCCTTCCTTACAAATGGCAGTCAGCTCTGCAGAACATGAACGCTGACGACCACATTTTACAGATGGACCTCACACGTTGTTCGTTTAAGGCAAAGACCACACACGCAAGCATGCACGCACGCGCACACACGCGCACACACACACACACACACACACACACACACACACACACACACACACACACACACACACACACACACACACACACACACACACACACACACACACACACACACACACACACACACACACACACACACACACACACACATCTCACATTAACCACAGTCTCTGTCATTAATGAGCAGCCACAGTTATATACAGAATAGAAAGCAAGTGACATTTATAACACTGTGGGCCCTTGCCAAGGGTGACCGAGAAAGGCCACAGAACCCAAGCTCTTTGTGGAGTGCAGCTCCACAAATCCAGCTGTCAGCAGCACACACTGCACACACGCAGGCCCTTGTACATGGTTTTAGTGAGCAGCAAATATGCACCAGGCCAGTGACACTAAGGGGACTCATTGTTCCACTATGGAGGGGACACACCCTGAAACTGTCGACAAAGATATAAAACGGGTACACTCACACACACACGCACGCACGCACGCACGCACGCACGCACGCACGCACACACGCAGGGTGGGGGTCTGTGGGTGGTGTAGCCAACACAGGTCTCCTCCAGCCACTTCCCAAATTCCCATACATTTGTGTACTGTTAATGAGCAGTAGTTTCGACTGCTCTAAAACATCCCTTTGAAGTCCACACTGCGTTTTCTTTTAGACCCCATCTCCCAGACAGCGTAGTCATGGTTTCCCTCCCATAGCCAAAGGAGACGGTCCATCCAATAACAGAACAGACAGGCAGTCAACACGACATGCGACAGGACAAGAACAGGCTGAAGCCTACTCTCGATGTACTCTCACTGTTTGACGCTGCAAGCAGCTTGGAAAGCTCACTCCCTCTCCGTTCTCGGCTCCTCCAAAAGCAAACTACCACTTGGGACGAAACTGTTTCCGGGTTAAGCAGGAGAACTCTACAAGTGAGCAGAGATTTGGGTATTGGAATTTGGTTCTGAAGAGGGTATAACGCCCATAGAGGTTCACACACTATCTACCCCAGTTCCCAACCAGTAGGTGTCGCTAGTGCAGCGATAAGGACAATCAACTGTTGGCTTCATAGCCGCAAATAGAAACTGTGTTAGATTTGACACCAGCCACAAGGGTGTCACTTCATCGCCCATTTCAGACTACTGTAGATACTCTGAATTTATCTTTTAACTCATCTCTGCTACATAACGCCATCGTGTCCACACCCGCGGGCATCAAACACGACAAATCCATGAACAAACCACAAGTCCTGCACTGGGATCATTAGATCACGTTCTCACATTAGCTCCACATGAGGAGCTCCTTAACAGCTAACCACACATGAACGCAACATCCCATATATCCCAAGTTGTAATCGGATGTTGTGGGGCCTCTACAGAGTGCACCACCAAAAGATCTTTCACTTCTGCTTATAGGGGGCGCCACAAATGTGATTTATACTTGATTTAATACAGCCCGATTTTCCCTAGTGGGGAAAAAAATAAGAACTTCTGGGGACTCAGATTAGCCTGATTTATCAGAACAGTCACATCTTGTCCGTGGCTGTATGGGTAACGCTTGACTTTTTTGTTGATTGACTCTCACACTCTGACATCACGCTCTGACATCACCGTGATGTCCAACAAATCCCTTTTATGCCCATATATGGAGATATGGAGATCCCTGTGATGCCAGGGGAACCAAATCCCTTTTATGCCCATATATGGAGATCCCTATGTGGAGCTGATTACCATCACCTGGATCTCCATACTGTATTATGTCCATATATGGGTATTCCCCAGAATCCCTTTTAGGCCCATGCATTCACCTATAATGACAAGCCCAAAATAGGTATTCATTCACTGGATACTCTTCTACACTAAATGGAACAGAGCCCTAATACTACTGGAGAACGATGCAAGTTGAAAATGCATGCCCCACCCAGTCATGCGATATCTGTTGTCGTTTACCTGGTATCCCATAGTTTCAATGTACATGATGTTATTTTTTGATAGCGTATTGTTTAGACTGATGCTGCTAGGCAGTGGTGTAATGTAACTTAGTAGCCAACGTTTGTTTACTCAATCAAGTAATGTACTTAAAGGGATATTTCACTTTCAAAAAAACGTTTGGTAATTTTACCGTCTTATCAGGCTTTTATGAACACCGTGAACAGTTTTTAATTTGCTTCATTCAGTTTTTAGATATTTGATGTAAATGTTATCAGGCCCTCCCCGTCCACCCATACTACCCTCCTAATACGTGTTTTGTCAATAACTTTTTTCATTTATTTTTAATAATTCATTATTTTATTTCCTTTTTTCCATTTTCCTATTCTATACCTATCTATACTATATCTACAAGCTCAAAGATCTGCTATTTTCAAACATTTTAGAACTTATATTTTTGATGCCAATACTTTTGTACTTTTACTCAAGTAACAACACAGGCCTTTTATTTGTAACAGAGTATTTTTATATTGTGGTATTGCTACTTTTACTTAAATAAAACATTTGAGTACTTTTCCACCACTGCTGCTAGGTTCTTGGTTTACATGTGATCCTATACTGAGGCACTACAATGCCTCTGAACATTGGCATGTGGGTGGGTGACGTGACGTAACGTTTTCGCTGTCCTCGGTGTCAAACATGTATAAATAAAAAATATATTTGTCAAAAACCTTCTGAATATTGTGCAGGACATTAAGCTTTATGTGAACTTACTCAAGATTAAAACATTTCATTCCTCATTTCTTCAGAATCTTCAACCAAACATGGCAAAACTCATATGGTGTGACTGTCCTGACCTTGTTTCTCAAAGTGGGAACTTGAATAAAACTAAGAAAAAGAATTGCTAAAAATCATTTGAAAATGAATTTAGGCTAAAAAAAATGTCTATTTTGAGCCTATATCTTTTCAAAGTCAAAGCATAATGTTTTCAGTCATTTCTGATCAAAAACATTTTGTCCCCCAACCCAAAATCATTTGGTGTGACACTAGTTTGGAAAAATTAAACAGGCAATTATTTGGACACCTATTGGCTAGAGAGGTCCTTCTTCTGTAAGGCTATTCAGCACTCCCAGCACAACTGCAAGACAGGTGTCTGAGGTGAGTTATGATTTTAACATTTTCATGAAATGCCATCTTGTTGAAACGTTGACAAACTCACCATTCTGGATGTCTTTTGGTGTGACACCTTTTCTTTAAAAAAAGCTTAAGTTATTTGAAGTTTTGGTCATATTTCCATGTAGATCTAGGCTGCTTTGTTATAGCTAGCATGCTGTTAGCATGCTAATGTGTACATAGTAGCCTCAAGGTAAACCTAAATGGAGAAAACAGTAATATGGTGTGACACTTAATCATATGGTGTGACATGTCTGCTTGTCACACCATATGACTTGACTGTCACACCATATGATTTATACTGTATTTAACTACAGATATAACAACAAATAACAAAGTTCCATGTTTCTTTTGTACATTTAAACATTTGTTTTAAACATTTTTACATAAAATGTAATTTAGCTTCATTCAGTGATACTTCAAATTCATCAGACAGAGCAGAAACCCCTTCACAGAAACCTTAACATATTGTTTCAATCTAAACAATATTTTCTCTTTGTCTTAAACTATACATTCCATTTTCTTTTGTCAGCTGGAAAATGACAAGTGCTGAGAGAACGAGAAAGTACAGGGAGAAACTAAACAATGACCCAGCAAGGAGAGAGGAGCCAAAGGGGCGAGACTGCATTTTCTACGAAGAGCAGGAGGTTGTCTGTGGCATAGCAGAACCGCAACAAGGCAGCCGGTTTGCTACCCTCACCAAATACGACTGGCTGATGTACAATACAGTCTAAATGTATAATCTAATCTGATCTAATACTTTTGTACTTTGACTCACTGGACTGGACAGTGGACAGTGTTAAGGTAGGACCCGAGACAAAACTAGCGAAAATAGCTGATCTACAAGCTCTCAACACGTTGTGCTGCGAGAGCTTGTAGATCAGCTATTTTCAGAGTTGCGCAACCCAGCACTCTTTAGCTAGTGGAGATGTGGTGTAATGTCATGATTCCTAATTACATTTGTTCAACACAAAATGCTGTGTTCAAGTTCAGGAGACTTCGGAAAAAAGCAATTTACCTGAATGCTGAGTTCTGTTTCCACTAATTGGTGTTAATAAAATGTTGCCTTCAATGCCTTGGCTCCAAGTGTGGCTATGCGCCTTATTGTCCCTTTAGGATCCTTCTGCCGTGGGCCGGCAGAAGACTTAGGTGTGCGTAGCATTCCTGTGCACATCCTCATCATCCATCTACTACTACAATTCTTTCTTATCCCATGTTAAAGCCCTACAATAATATCCTGTTCAGAAATATTAAGGCCATGTTATCCTGGGTAATTGTTTAATCAATCAGTAAAGTTCAGTACTCACTAATAGGTAGGTTAAAACACAGTTTGCTTTGACACATGAAGATATGATCATACGGTGTGACACTAAATCATTTGGTGTGACATTCCAAATAGTGAGAAATCATACCTTTATTAATGATTAAACCAAAAAAATGTTTATGGATTACATAGAGAATATTATCAGGAAGAGTCACAAATATTTGTGTAATTTTAGAGAAAGTTTTGACAGAATACATTTAAAATATGTTGTAAGATCATGAACATGGGCCTCACACAGAGTGTCGATTATGAAAAAAATATACAGATATAATTAATTTTCAAAAAACTATAGTGGATCACTGGTTAGTTATGATAAAGGACTTTGATAAAGTGAGTAACTTAAGAAAGATGTACTCCATTTTCATTTTATGAACAATTATTTTCATGTCACACCATATGACGATTTTAGGCACAAGTACAACAAACTGCTGAATAAAGTCTGATTCCAATAAAATATCTAAAAACAAAATGTATTTCCATAAGGTTGAGAGTGAGTAGAACAAAAGTAAATAACTTTTATGCCTGCAATTTAAAGTTTTTTTAAAAACACATTTTTTGGGGCGTCACGTCACTGACCCATGTACAGTATGTGTTTAACTTGCTTATAGTATGTATGACGCTATATGGATTCTGAATAATACTGAATTTGGAATAGTGATGCCACGGTTCAATAAGTGGTTAAGGGTGTAAACTCGTCCATATCAGAAGCAAAGAAAGCACACAAGGGTATCCGTGTCAACATGAATGTGTTTCACATTTTAAACTGTAAACAAGGTTTATTGTTCACACACTGGAGCACAGGCCTCTGTGTGCAACCGTCCAGTGGTGTTAAGTAACTATCTGTACATTTACTCAATTACTGTTCAAAATCTGAGGTATGTTTGGAGTATTTCCAATTTTCAGTGCTTTTACTTCTACTCCACTACATCTCAGAGGCAAATTATAGTTTCCATGTAAATTTAATTTAGTTTGTATTATTATTTCAAAACATACATTAACCACTTCAGCCCTAAATACATTTGGCCAGAGTTTGTAGATCTGCTATTTTAAAACGATGTTCTATCCACAAATTTCCCAGTGAGGTTACTGGGGAAAAGGGTGTGTGTGTGTGCTACACTTCCTCCACACAGCTGATTCAAATCACTTAGCACCATGTAATCACCATGCAGAGATTCAGGTTCCACAGGCTCACAGCCACAGATGTAAAAAGCGAGATGCCTCATTCGCAGCTGCAGTTCATTGGAGCGACGTCACGTGCAACAACTGGAAGCCGTACGTCTGGGAATGCCGGTGACCACGCTGATGTCAAAGTCACTAGTGGCCAATCATAGAGCGTCTTTTCCGGGACTTATCAATTCAATTCAACAGAGCTAGTTCCGATGTTGCGCGGCTCAGGCTGCGTACAAAAAGACCCACCCGAACCTGCCTCTGATTGGCCTACCAACTACCAGTTCTGTGACGCACGTGGAAGTGGGAAATGACCGGTCGCCGAGTCCCGCGAACCAGAGCCAAAGGAGGCGTCTACCTTTCTATGTCTATATGCTCACAGCAGCAGCAGCAGCAGCAACCAATCAGAATGAAACAGCTAAAAGGAACGGGAAGTGATGCCCACCTTTCACGCAAAGGCTCATAGGACACAGGAAACTGGTGGATACATTTCATACATTTGAAAACGTGTGAAATGGGACATTCTGCCTAATGGGTAATTTCTACTTTTGGTACTTGAAGTACATTTTGATACCAATACATTTGTTCTTTGAGTACATTTTGAAGTCCGGACTTTTGCTTGTAAGGGCACGGTCACACTGCACTTTTATTCTACTTATATGAGGGCGGATTCTGCCGAAGCATTCATTGTTTACTACCATTTACGGATTTATTTAAAATCAGCTCCTTTCCCGTTGAAATGCATTGGCCGAATCCGCCCTCATAGGTAGAATAAAAGTGCTGAGTGACTATGCCCTATAACAAAGTATTTCTGCATTGCAGTACTGTTACTATCAGCAGGGCATGACATATGTGGTGCAGATGAGAGAGGGATCAATGCTGAAGTTCAAACTGGACCAGGAGTCAGGGAGGCCAGAGGTCCAGAACAACACAGATGGTCTGTATCAGTCTGTCTGACACCTCGCAGCTGTAGGTCAATCTATATGCCCTCAGGCTATGGCCGCATTTGCACAATGAACTTGACATTTCTACAGTTAGTCTGTTGCAGAAAAAAAAAAACATGCATGATCCATGACAGCTGTGGAGGTGAGTTTGTATTTGTTATTGAAAATGAATTATAGTCGACCTAAAGGTCTATTTTTGTTCCAAGTTTGAGTCATATATTTGAGGTCATGAACTCTGTCTCTAATTATATTTTGTCTATCAACAACTTCCCCCAGCATTCCTTAAACCCTAACGACAGACTGTGCATTCCTTAAAGATGACCGCAGATATTATCATGCTTTTGAGTTAATTAACCACCAATTAAGCACTTCCTTGCTGCCTCTACTAGATATAAATAAATGCATGCAGTACATCAGAACTTGGCCTCTTGTTTTCATAATAGTACAAAGCTTGAAACTGAAATGCAAGGTTGTTTCATACAGTACGTTATAACACTGAAAAGCAAACATATTTGAGGAAAGTAAATCAGCAAAAGTAAGTTGTTTTACACTATCCCAACTCCTCCAAATTAACCATGCACTTATTGTAGCAGAACTGATGACTAAATTGCACTTATGTCAAATCTGGCAATTACCAGAAAACCAAACCATCAATTCTACCATTTCAAAGGTTACACTCAAGGTTAAAGAACCTTCTCGTCTGGGGGGGGGGGGGGGGGGGGCAACAGGAATGATCATGAGTCATGAAACATAAATGCAGGGGACCCTGGACCACACTTTGGGAACCACAGCTCGAATGTTATAAAGAATTCTCTTTGCTAAGACTGTTCTCGATGATGTAACGCCACAAGATCTTTCAACCTGACTTATGGAGCTGAGTCCTGATAAAATATTCTGTAGAAATATTTGTGGTAAGAAAGTAATTCCTTGCTTTTGAACAACAAACAATATCTTGCTCCCAGCATCATAAGTCTTATCAACCTATAAAAACTATGTGACTCTCATAACATCGCTATTTATGGCCATATTAAGCATTTCAGTTCCAGACTTCCAGTTTAATTAATTTAGCAGATGAAATGAACTTAACTGGAGAGAGAAAAGAAATCACAAATTGCACACAATAAAACATTTCCACGAAAGTACTCTTGAATTCCTCTTGTCTCAAACTTGTTGGACAACCTTGTAGGAGAAGTTGAAGATTAATGGCTCACACCTGGTTTTTCACCCTGCTCGTTGGTCCGAAGGACCAAACTCCCCCTGGTTTCCATAGCCCATCTGGCCAGTGGTGTGGAAAACACTCTTTCTTCACACTTTCCACTTGTGCATTGACTTCAGAGGGTGTGGTGATCAGCCACTGCTGTGCTGAGGATATCTCCCTCCGTTCAACCACTGATTGTAAGAACCAGTCGTGGGAAAAGTACTTTTTAGTAAAAAGTAGCCTACAAAAGTATTGGTATAAAAGTGTATTCAAAGTACCAAAAGTAGAAAGTACTCGTTATGCAGAATGTCAAGTTTTAACTTTTCAAATGTGTACAAAAAATGTCTATTGGCTATTTTCAAATTTGTATAGGGCTCCAAGTGGTTAATGTATATTTCGTAAAATAAAAATCTAAATCTACAAAGCAACTAGTAACTAAAGTTTTAAAATAATTGTAGTGGAGTGAAAGTATATTTGCCTCTGAGATGTATTGGAGTAGTAAAGTAAAAATGCCCCAAAATTGTAATTAATTGTAATGTCTTGTGAGATCATTGTTTGACAGATTTTAAAAAATATATATATATATTTTTGAAAGAATATTTAGATTTTTATTATCACGAGAACAATGGCTTCCACTTTAACATTGCAACTTTTTAGAATAGAAAGACTGCATTTTCTATTAGCTTGGATTCTCCACCGATGATGTCACATGACGATGGGTTTCTGACCTGCCCACAGCCCTCCTCTGAGACCGAGTAGAAAGAAATGATGCTATTTTATCATGAACATTAGTGTGGACCAATTATATGAAGATAGGTTGAAAAGTGGTGAAGTTGTCCTTTAAGTTCAGTTTGTACTTAGTTACTTTACACCACTGGTAAAAACCTTTGCCTGATAATACAGTTTGAATGTTATCTAACTGTTCAGGGAAGATTAATTTCTTTAGGAAAAACTAGACCAGTGGTTCTCAAACTTAGTAATTTCAGTCAATGAGAGTGGGCAAATGGAACCAAATGGGCCCATAAGGGTCCATTTGTTTCCATTCGTACACTCTCAGACTTACAGACCTGTAAGGGTCCATTTGGAACCAGCTCAGGTTCCCTGAACCCCACTTTGAGAATCCACTGAACACGATCGTGCCAATTTGATGTCACAAGAGACAACTAATTTTGTGACTCTTTAAGTAACAAGAAAACATATTTACCCCTAGGGAGGTTCAAAGGAAAAACAGTGAACGGTAAATGTAACTTTGCATTGCAAATAGGAGAATCAAACTGCTTAAACTGCCGGCCGGCAGACTGTTTGAAGGAGAATGCATCATATTGAGGCATGCATGCAGATCTTTATATGTTCACAGATCTAGGACAACTCAAGTATCTCAGCTTGGATCTTTGTGTGTAATACACAGAGACAATTATTTTAAAACCCAATCAGCAAATAGAAAGTTGCAACAGAGAAGAAGCACCTCAAAAGGTAAAGGACACAATTGTAAAGGGTACACACACACACACACACACACACACACACACACACACACACACACACACACACACACACACACACACACACACACACACACACACACACACACACACACACACACACACACACACACACACACACACACACGTATGCATGATGTGTGAATAACGCAAGCATGCATGCACGCACGGGCACACACACACACACATGCATGGGGGCACGCACACGCCCGCGTACACGCCACACACATGCGCGCACGGCCGCGTGCGCCCATCTCTGTTCGTTCCCAGCGCTCCCCACATCACCGGAGTCAAACACATTGCAGAGGGCTCCTCCTTTTGCCCTGACTGTGGTTTACCTCCAACCCTTCCACTCTTCTCCACACCAAAATGCAGGCTTCACTCATATAGCCTACAGTATGTTAAACGCACGTTGTCTGATATTTACCAACTGTGCGTAAAAAGATTGGGGAAAAAAAGTCTCAGAACCCTGTGATATGGCACCCATCATATGCTCACGTGTTCAAGACTAGAAAGCCATCTGTGGTCATTCTCACACACATGCCTTCAATCAAGGTCGGTGTCAGTGTGCACAAAACAGAATAACGCCAAAGAAAAGCCCTGCAGCATTTCTCTCTCTCTTGTTTTAAGCTTTTTTTTCTATTTTGGAAAGTAATAAAACACCCAAAGCTTCTCCTTCCACTTACCAAGAGCTGAAGCAGTTGTATTCCACAGTATTTGGTTTAGGGTAAAAAAAAAATTTATATAAAAAAAATGAATGAATGAACCAACGAAAAAACAAAAGGGGAGAGAGCGGCTATGCTAAATGACGACACCGCGTTGGCCTGTCGGTCATTATCCTCCTGGGTACTTTCTCCCTTGGTCCTTGGTCCAGCTCCTCCCGAGAGAATGCAGATGAGAAGAAGAACGTTGGTGGGGGGTCACCGGTAAAGCGAGGTGCAGAGGAAACAATCCTGGGTGAGGAGGGGAGGAGGAGGAGGGGGGGAAGACGTTTGGAAACGGACAGAGACAGGAGACAGGCACCCTCTCGGTCACTTCACCAGAGGAGCTGTGGCTCGGACTCCAAGGCTGGGATGGGACAAACTCCCAAACTCCTGGAGCTCTGCCACCTCTCTTTTCCCTCCTCCCACTTTCTTCCAAAAAAGACAGGGGAAAAAGGAAGGAAAAAAAACAGAAGGGAGAGAGAGGAGGGAAGAAAGGAAAAAAAAAGAAAGAAGAAAAAGAAAAGACGACTTAAACGAGAACCAGACTCATACCCCTGTTTGGTCTGGATGTGAGCAGTGGGGAGGATGATGTCACAAACCTGGAGTGGGATTCTCTCCTTCCTCGTCCCTCCCTCTCTCGCCTTTTCTCCCTCCATCTCTGTAGGGCCCATGTTGAATCATCTGCTGAAGGAAGTTCTCCCCCATCTCTGTTGGGCCCATGTTGAATCATCTGGTGAAGAAGTCTCAGCTCTGTTATTAATCTCTTTAGCACTACTAACAGAACTACACACAACATCACAGTGAAAACGTATTGCATCACAACAGAGCTTTAAACACACACGCACGCACGCACCTACGTGCTTGGCCAATGGGACCTTGGACGTACAACAAACTTTGAGCAGTTTGTGCCAAGATTTAGGCCATATCTAGGCCAGAGGTAGGCCACACTTCAGAGCCTGGACATTTTTGGGGAACCGGACATTGCCAGATGTTGGAGCTTAGCTCCTTCCAGGAGCACCGCTCAAAAAGGTTATAATACAGATTTACTAGTGGTGATGATGATGATGATGATGATAATACGATAAAAATAAGAAAAAAAACCAAGTGAGCAAAAACAGCATCAGTTAACACAGACATTGGTGTAATTCAGAGGTTTCCATATACAGTAGTTACTCTTTAAATGCAAGTTTGTCACAATTTGTCAGTGCATCTCTCTTTCTTGTTAGCTTGGTCTCCCCTCTCTCTGTCACACACCCACACACACACACGCACACACACACTATAGTACAGATATGGATACAGGTGTGCCTCAAGATGTTGCCTTGCCCTTTGGTGAGCCTTGGACACAAACAGTTTGAGAAGCACAGAGCAGCACCCTTGCAGATGTATCATTGAGGAATGTGCAAGATGTTCTGGTTTGGCAGAGCCAACGTGCCTGTTGGGAGAAGCGCCAACACGCTGCCATACATAATGAAGTGCCTCAGCTGCACTGCACTCTTTAGTCTTCGTGATGGATTCGTTTTCTCTGTGACATTTGCAACGGTGTTGCAACCGACTCCGTTAGAAATCCCAAATTCCCAAACTAGTGGAAAAGACATTCAAAACTGTTTGCAATTCTACTACGGGTGCAAAATGAGGTCATAAAACCAATTGCTCCACAGCTATTACAGTAAAATCAAAATTTAAGCTGCAGTGAGAAAGCAGCCTTGTAGTAGGCTATAACTTTCACAGAGACTTGTTTTGCTGCAAAACCATTTCTCAGCCAAATCTGTAAATTCCACAGAGCATAGTGATAATTCATAGCTTTTAAACAAGATGCCCTTAATGTCAACAGGCACATTCTACAGCCAGTGGAGTAGAGCTGAACTATATTTTATTTTTGAGGTCCAGGCCAACCAGAGGGAGGATTCCATGCAGGAATATCTGTATTCTTGTCAGTGAGTGAAAACAGACCTTCTCCCATTCGACGCTGTGCAGAGAAATGAACCGTAGTCCATCACATCCGTTTGAATAAAGTCTCTATGGGCAATTGGCTATTATGTAAATGTAACTTAATTCAGACAGAACTCTAAAAGAGCGTAGACAAAATACCAACAACCTGCGATGGAGAAACTCTCCAACAGACGCAAGCATTTACAACACAGGGTTGTTCTACATACATGTTCTGTTGCATGTTTGAAGGCCATTTCCCCGTCCGATATTTCCTGCATGGCATTACAATGTTATGGCGTTGCTTGGCAACCGTAGCCTGGAAATGTTGTCATATCCCATTTGAGTTACAAGCTGTTTAATGTTCTGACACATGACTGTTTGTTAACGTATGCTAAGCAGTTGGCCTGGTCCAAATGACTGAGAGATGGGAATTCCACTATAATGAGAAATGGCAAGAATCCAAGAGATTGCAGTCACGTCTTAGGGAGGTAATGGAACTTCTCTTGGACTAATGGCATTTGAACAATTGTCTCCATTACTTGCATGCTATGACCTCTGAGCTGTATTTTAAGTTATTTTTAATCTAATTTGCCTTGTTATGAGTAAACGTGAAAGAGGAAAGAAATATTTCACCATTGCCAAATATCTCACCTCAATTCAGAAACATGTATTACGTATATATATATTCCCTTGTGAGAGTACACTAAAGTGAACACAGACCGTTAACAATACAGTGGGTGGGTCTTATATGATCTTGTGACTTATTGACCAAAGATGTAATGATGTAGCTGGGCTGACATGTGCGGTTATAAGGTTGATTTGTTTGATGTACACAACCTTTGTGACCTCATCTGGGTGGAAGAAAGTACAGCTGCTTTCTGCAGAGGGGTTTCAAAGCTGTCCTGACCCTTTTCTCCCTGCGTTAATGAGGGGCAGCTCTCACATGGAACAGAATCCCATCAGGTACACGCAACACAGGACGAATGAGACTTAGGGACAGGCTGTGCAGATTATCTGAGGCACAGGTTTTCAAAGTGAGGGCTAAATAATCGCACGCACGCACACACACACACGTCACAGTGTTTTTGAGATTCAGTGAGATTAAGATCAGGAGCGCTCATTTTGGGCGCAAGGTGGAGCAAGCGCCTCCTTCCGGGGACTGCCCATAAGTCGGACATCTCATTAGTCCTACAGGGTTAGGTTTAGGCATAGTTTTACTCAGGTTAGGGTTGTCATTCACCAGGTTAGCATTCACCAGCCTCGGCATGTTAGCATTCACCAGGTTAGGTTTAAGCATAGTTTTACTGAGGTTAAGGTTAGGTTTTGGCATAGTAGCATTCACCAGGTTAACATTCACAAGCTTTGGCAGGTTAGCATTCACCAGGTCACCATCAGGTTAAGGTTCACCAGCGTCGACAGGTTAGCATTCCCCAGGTTAGATTTCACCATGTTAGCATTCACCAGTGTTGGCAGGTTAGCATTCACTAGGTTAACATTCACCAGCGTCGGCAGGTTAGCATTCACCAGTGTAGGCAGGTTAGCATTCACCAGAGTCGGCAGGTTAGCATTCACCAGTGTCGGCAGGTTAGCATTCACCAGGTTAGCATTCACCAGCGTCAGACTAATGGGAAATTGTAACAATGAGACGTCGGACCAATGCCATGGCACCGGCTCCTTCCGGGGACTGCCCATAAGGTGAACTACAAAAGGAGCGCTCCAGTCCCAATCTCACTGCATGGTACCTCAAAAACACTGTAACATATATATACACAGTACATAGTACATAGTGTGCCAGTTTTTAATCACATAAACTTCGTCCCTATTTTGGGCATGTCATTGTTGCCGTCCGACCTATTAGTGAGCTCATAGAACAGGATTTTTTGCTATTATCTGGGATTTCCCAATAGCAGCCAGAGGCTATGGCTATTTAGGGGGTCCTTGGCATAGAAAAGTTTTGGAACCCCTTGTCTGAGGAACAACTGGATCAGGACTGGCCTTCTCTCCAACATCCACACAATGCTCTGGGTGTGGTTTGAAATGCTACCGCTCTTCACTCCTGCAAGTTTTGTGGAAACTATGAAAACGCTGAGGAAATGTCTCCTTAATCCCAGTGAAAAACCCACAAACACACACACTGGGTGTTTATTTTCTATTCGTGTAAAAGCATAAGACTGTCTTGGTCATAATCGGAGTATTCACCCTGGTTTGTGGTGGTTCCTTTTGCTTGCCTTCCCCTTAGTGACGACATTACCTACTAGGAACAAACCGTTCACTGGCAAGGTGGGAAAATGTGTGTGTCAGCTCCATCAACATGCTCATTTCCATCAGAGCACAAACAAGTGAGAGGGGTGGAGGTGTCTGATGTTCACTGGCATCGGGCTAAAAATGTCTTGCCTTGCAGCGTTCTGGGGGAAACATTGAGTTCGAGCAGTTTCAGCGTTAGAATCCACAGAACAACATCTGGAGATGTCACACTGGATCAGCTAATTAGCGTTAAAAACACTTAAGACATGATGCAGGTAAAGAGACTCTCAGTTCATGCTGTAATAATGAACACATGGATAAACTGCAGTTAAGTTACAGGTCACTTCTAATTAAGTCCATAAAAAGTATAAAAAGAGAGAGAGAGAGAGAGAAGAGAGTGCGTGTGTGTGTGTGTGTGTGTGTGTGTGGGGGGGGGGATCCTTTCTTATATTATCCAATCAGCTCCTCAGATGAAGCTGGCTGAAATTCCTACCAGATGTAGCCTAGACTGTGGATTATTGTCGTGCAAGCTTTTCACGTCAGCTATAATAGCTGCAATTATAAAACACATCCTTTTCGTATTCTGGTCTGTCAGTGTCAAGGCGACAATTCCTCTACGAAGACAACCTCTCCCCAGCCACACAAGAAGGCCGGGAAGGCAAACATGACGGTGTAATTCTAGCCCCATGTCAGAGAATGCACATGAGGTAATTGTCACATGTAACCGGTCTGTTGAGACGGGTGTATGTATTTTGGCGTCGAGCAGTGAGACTTCACTGTTCACCTTATGCTGGAGCAAACTGTCTTTCCTAACAAAAAATGCCATTTATCTGGGTCTGGATCTCACCGCCATCTGCTAAGATACATTTTACAACTCTGTAGCTAGACGTCCTGATGTCTGGCGTCCGCTTGGCACAGCGTGAGGTGATCACGTTGGTTTCAGAGTCAGCAAGCGGTGAAAAGACACAAGCCATGTCTAGATGTTACCATGTGTTAACAGAGCCAGAGACCCAGGTCTCAGACGTCAGATGCTCGGTTTGGGTTTAGGTCAGGTTCAAACAAATGAATGCTGAACCAGCCTTTAGGGTGCTCTGGAGGATTGAGGCTGAACCTGAAACAAGGGGGGCTCAGCACAGTGTTAGTAGTATCATGTTTCTCTTCTGTGAGGTAGGGGATCCTCGAATATCTACTCCAGTGTTTCTCAAACTTTCAAATTTCAAGGTCTCCCCTTAACTCTGACATCGTTCAAAATGGAACCAAATGAACCCGTAAGGGGTTCATTTGAACCCATTATGGTTGGTTCCATTTGTACGCTGTCAGAGTTACAGACTTAATGGGTCAATTTAGACCCCCTAAAGGAACCCACAGAGTCCCTGGAATCCACTTTGAGAACCGCTGCTCTACTCTACTATGTACACACAACTTCCTGCTCATGTTACAAGTTCTCAAAACAATGCAGTCATAACAATCTCATGAATATCTTACCTCACTTACATTATAGGCAAACAAGTCTGCCTTGAGCCTTTCTAGTTGTCTAGAAATACAACCATATGCTGAACCAAAAAAACATGTATTTGATTTGCCATCACAGTCCCCACTCCCCTTCACAATAGTCGTTTCTTTATGTCCAAATGACAGAACTGTTTCCATTTTCCAGTTGGTTGGATCAACCGTTCCAGCAGCACACTGTATGATGTGTGATCCCTGGAACTGCTTAGCAACACCGATGAGACTCAAAGGGTCTATGCAGGCTCATCGACTGGATTCTGATTAATACTGTGAATGAAAACTCACAAAATACTGAGCATGCTTCAAGGAAAAGGCAGCGTGAGCTGATGAGACGACAAACAACGCTGGGAACAGAGCTGAATCTAACCACCATAGGACAGCTTTTCAACAGCGAAAACCAGTAACATGGACGGCTGCCACGCACAGCAATAATACGGCCATTATCATAAAATGATTTCTGTGGTCTTCATGTTCCTGCACATGCAGTGTGAGAGAGAGGCATGTGCTGTATTTTCCACTTTGGCCTAATGAAACGGGCTATGAGTCAGATGAGCCTGTGGGAGCCGCCCACGTTTCATTGAAAATGCCTCCTTTTCACCATTTTACATGAGGACATATGGTTGGTTTGAACCATCAAGATTCAAGATTCATGAGTTTTGTGGTTACATCTTCTTATACAGTATTACAGTACAGTAGGTTACGAGTACACAAGAGTAACTAACATTCTTTGGTTTTTATTCCTCTGCATTGTTGCAGCAAAAGTAACAATAATTAATAAAACTAGCAGGTACAATAGGGTTCTTACACACTTGATTACCCACTAATCAAGGATAATAGAGAAAAGTATGTACATTAGTCATTATGACACACCTTAAGATGCTTGAACGCAGTGGTGTGCATGGTTCCTACTTCTATTATATCCATAATATATTGTATCTGCACATAATTGATATCCAATGTTGAATATCAGTTGATTGAAAGAACTGGAACATGCCTGTGCCATTAAGATAAAAGTGTGGTCTTGAGGGGGGCAGACCTCCATTCAGAAAGGTTAGGGTTTAGGTTAGGTTTAGGTGACACCTCCATTTAGAATAATGGAAGTCAATCTTCTGAATGGCAATGTTTCTGAATGGAGATGTGTAATCGGTTTTGAGATGACAGTAGTGTGTGTGTGTGTGTGTGTGTGTGTGTGTGTGTGTGTGTGTGTGTGTGTGTGTGTGTGTGTGTGTGTGTGTGTGTGTGTGTGAGAGAGACTGCCTGTCCCTTGAGCCAAATCATTCTACCAAATGTGTTCTCTGTCAGCAAGGCTGTGTGGGATAAGGTTTTGGTGCTGGGTACAAGGATTCACTGCGGGGCCCCCATGAATGTTCTTCGTAGGGGGAGAGGGTTTAACCCTTTTAGACTGGGAACGTGTTATTACACATTATTTTGTGCTTTAACTATTGAAAAATAGCAGATATACAAGCTCACTGCGAGCCTGTAGATGTACTATTTTTGAAAAATCGTGAAAAATCTTTGAATATTTCAAATCCTTCTAAGGTTTTTTGAAAAACCTATGTCTCTATGTCAGTGATGCTCAAACCTTTTTTATGTGAAGGACCCCCAAAATGATATGTATTTGGCCACGGACCCCCATTTCAAAAGATTTAGTTCCAGGGAGCTCCCCCCCACCCGAAGCAAAATTTGAGTTACAAATGTTCGCTTAAAAAAATACGTCATATTTTCAAAGATTTGCACACATTTTCACGACTTTTCAAAAACAGTAGATCTACAATCTACAAGCTCGCAGTGTGGCACTCAGTGCCGTGCTGTGAGCTTGTAGATCTGCTATTTTTCAATAGCTAAAGTATAAAATAATTAGAGCCCCTCCACCTTGGGCCCTAGTAACTACCACTTCCCCCCCCCCTTGTGACGCCCCTGCGATTAGGTTTTGGTGCTTGCAGCAGGTGGGCACATCCAGAAACCTTAAGCTCCTGTTCATTTCCTGAGCTGGAATAGAGTCGTCACTCACATCTGGACGCACAGGCTAAGGCCTGAGTCAGAATTTGAACTCGTCTTCAGAGGATATAAATTCCTTTGGGCCCTAACTTGAAGAACTAACCAGATTTAGGGGCTTCAAATGCTGGAGAAGAGTTTACTCGAATGGCTGAAATGGAGCATGGTTTTTAAAACTCCACAGTGAAGACACCTCATTTATGATCCAAGTACAATGCTAACCCTAACCTGAATGGAAAATTACCAACAACCTACACAAAACAATATGTTTTGATGTGTTTTAAGTAGGCTGTGGAGATTTTGCAATATTTTTTGAGGACACAGAACACTTTGTTAGATTTTCACATCGTCCTCACAAGTGCAACAGTATTCAGGTTGAAAATCTGTGCCGCCGTGATTTTTCACCCCATAAACATAATCATTAGGTATTATTGCGACCGTAGGTCCCAAGTTTACTATGAAAACCGGCACATCTTGTCTGCGTATTTACTGTGGTTCCCCTGACACATCACTGCGACATCACAGGTGATATCACAGGTAACATCATCACCTATGTAAATGTCCATATATGGGTATTCCCCAGAATCCCTTTTATGACCATCATGTTGTGCGACATGTTGTGAGCTTTGAGGCTATTTTCGATACTTTCACCAAAAGGCCCTTTTAGAAATTTCAGCCCCTGCCTCTCTAACATCCTTTGCACGTCCCTGCTCTTTGTCTCCGCTGTGTGTGTGTGTGTGTGTGTGTGTGTGTGTGTGTGTGTGTGTGTGTGTTCGTGTGTGTGTGTCCGTCCGTCTGTATGTTACGAGCTAATCTCTGGCACTGTTGGCTAAGGCTGTCAAAATAATATTCAAATATCGAATATTCCTCGAATATGGAAAAAAAAAATCTACATTCGAATATAAAAATCAATATTCAAATTATTACAACAACAAAAAAGCTCTGGACACACACAGTTGTACTATTGAAGTATAGCTCTCGGTTACACAACTCTCTCATCATACACACTGTGACACTGTTAGCTTGATAGCTTCACCCTCTGAGTCTGTGAGTAACAATTCAAACTGTTGCAGAAAGGGTATCTTTCTGCTAATTTGCCAACTTTCCCTTGCTATGAAGGAAGGAACTCACCATCATATCGTTGTCTCCTCGGCATTTCCAGGCTTAGAAAATGTTAATCCATCTCAGGGAAAGTAAACATGCACACTTTAGCAAATGTTGTGTTATATTGAAAAATGTGACCTATAGAATAACGTTACCCCAGGAGGAGCTGTTATAGCCTACACATGGTCACATATTTCTGCGTGACACACTACTCTTGACATGCATCTTCAACACATAGTTCTGTTGAGTACAGTGACAGCATGCGCGCTGCTTGAATCCAATAAAAATATATATTTTGTATGTTTTCACAAGTCGATAATATTTTTTTGTATTGTCCCTGTAAATTAAAAAAAAATATTAACAATAATAATAATATTTATATTAATTATATTAATAATAATAATATTCGAATATATTCGATATTCGAGCCAATTTCTAAGACCAATATTCGGATTTAATTTCTGAGGAATGTTGACAGCTCTATTGTTGGCCCGGTCAATGCCAAACTGTGCACACTCTGCCCCACATTTTTCACATGGCCCTCTTATAACGCTACCATGAGGTTGATTTTTGCTTTTTGCTTATTTGTTTTCCTGGCCGCAAAAATGTAATTAATTCAGAAAGTTGCTGTCTTTAGTGTATTTCTGTTATTTGTCTCTGCAGTTAAATACGGTACAGAGTGAAAAGTTAGAAACATTCCATGAGCTCTGGGTCAACTAGTGCAGGGGTCTTCAACGTTTTCAGGCCAAGGACCGCTTGGCCTGAGAGAGATGAAGAAGGGACCCCCAGGTTCCATATAGTTTCTTCATTTGACAGCACAATCATCAGTGTATTTTGGATTCATGTCTATTTGTGTTGTCAGATATGTAACACTTGAACCGTCAATACTTTCACTCTGTACTTAGTCTGCTCTTTTTCCCCCTCTACACCAAACTCTCACAACACCTAACTCTGAGGACCCCCTAGGGGTCCCGGACCCCCTGTTGAAGACCCTTGAACTAGTGCATTATGTGTTGTCATGCAAAACCCACGTTTTATTCTTCACCATGCATTGCAGAGGGTCCTCAGAAAGGTGAAGAAAGGAATTCAATTCCAAAACGTGCGGATAAATAAAACCTGCGCCTCTTTATACAATGAGTCATCAAACCCAAAGTTTAAGCACATGCTATTGTCTTCAGGGGACACAAATAAAAACAGTAATAGTTTCCATGTTGCAGCACCATGCAGGGAAACATCCTGGATGAGAGCATCTTCACTGCCGCAGAGGCTGTTTTCTGCATCAGACACTGGATATAAAACTGGACCGACATGGAGATTCCTGCCTGGACTACAACCAACAGGTATACCCTCTTGCAAAACGGCATAATATCTGGAATATACATATCTGTGTGCAGTGGTGGAATTTAAAGGACAACTTTAGTTTTTTACAACAAGGGTTCATATTTTAGATTGTAATTAAAGAATATAAAAGATGAGTGTTAAAATTATTTAATTTACTTTTTTGTTGTTTCTGTTGTTTTAGAGATTCTTTTCAGTGGTTGGGGGCATGCGTACAAGTGGCAAAATATGTCATTTTACACAGAATAAGCCCATTCCCAAGATACAACGCAACCTTTCATGGTTGGATGTGACTTATCGGGGCTAGAGGTGTTACTGTAAATAGCAATAAAGAAACTGCTGGCATTTTGTGTCTAAAAAGACATATTTAGCCACTTGTACGCATGCCCCCATGCGTACGCATGCCCCACATTTTAGCACGGTGAACGCGATAAAACAATAGAACAAAGCAAATGAAAACATTTTAACACTCACTTTTTCTTTTCTCTAATTACAATCTCAAATATGAACCCTTGTTGTAAAAAAATTGGATTTATTGGAGTATGTGTGTGTGTGTGTGTGTGTGTGTGTGTGTGTGTGTGTGTGTGTGTGTGTGTGTGTGTGTGTGTGCGCGCGCGTGCATGCGTGCGTGCGTGCATGTGTGTGTGTGTGTGTGTGTGTGACATACTGCAGTCGTTATGCTCATCCAATTGCAGTACATCTGCAATTTATCCAGATCTTAATCCTTTTTCTTTTTTTACTTAAGTTCAGTAGTGGCAATATAACGAGGAGGTCTAGGATTTAATTACTGGACCAACATTTTCCGCTTTGTCATCAAAACTTCAGCTTCAAAGTATTCAGTAATTCAAAGTTACATACGATCAGATAAACTGATAATTACTGAGGTAAGAGATGGGCATGACTCAGCCTTTTATATGGCCCACCTTATGTGCACCATGGGAGGGAGGACCCCCCCCCCCCCCTCTTCAGTTTACAGCAGGGGTCTTCAATGTTTTCAGGCCAAGGACCCAGTAGGGACCCCCACTACATATATATGAAATTGTGTCGCTGATTTTCACGGATTTCATAGATGGATTCATAGACTTGTTTGATAGCGCTGTCATCAGTCTATGTTGGATTTGTGTTAACCGTTTTAGTGCCAGCCCCTAAAGGGCGCCAAAGAATGCCAGGGTTTGTCCCATAGGCGAGCGTATTAGTTCCGGAAGCGGCGCTGAACATTCAGTGAACATTGGGGGGCTCAAAAATTAAACCATTTTTAATGGAATATATCGTTGGACCATGTAAAATGGCTAGCTGGCTAGCGTAGGACGAGCCAGGACCACCCACGACTCTACAAGCAGCTCAGGGTAAGTCAATTAATAAAAAAAAAATTGTATTGGATTGAAATAAAGCCGAACATGTTCGGGATAGGCACAGAATGAGTTAATGTGTTTTTTCTGACATTTAACCACTTAACCTCTACACCAAACCTATTTGCCAAAAATAGCCGATCTACAAGCTTTCAACGCCGCGTTGAGAGCTTGTAGATCTCCTATTTTTGGTTAAAGTTCTCCTCAGAATAGGGATGCGAGGGTTCATGTTGTTCATTTAAAATAATTATCCTATCACACAAAGATTTTGGCGGCCCACCTGTAGTAACTCCGAGGACCCCCTAGGGGTCCCGGACCCCCTGTTGAAGACCCCTGGTCTACAGTGTCGTCTGTTTAGACGTTTTGTTATGTTTTGTTTGAGCATCAAACAGTGGTCGCCACGCTGAGGGACACAGGTGGTAATGCTTGAACGGCTTGCTTCGTTTTGCTAAAGCACTCTCAAAATGATAGGCGGAATTTGCAATAACAAACGCTTGAGCTCCATTATCCGGAGCTATCAGTGATTTACGATCTAGAGATACTCCCCAAAACCCTTTAAATTTCAGCGCCCGTAAATTTGACGAAAAGGACATCATGCATAAACGGATGAAAACACACCCAACACGGAACACCTTTTACACAGAGAGTAATGCACCTTTTTGGAAAGAGAAAACATCAGCCAACACGAGCTTAACATAGGTGACGCTGACGATTTCTTGCTATTTTTGATGGCATCGCGTCCATGGGCCCCTCGAGTGAGGGGAGGAATTTTTACAGACAAAAGGCTAAATGGGAAGCAGACATAGGCAACAGCCGGCCAAGGGGGGATGAAAAAAAAAGGCAAAGAAAAAAACATGCTCTGGGCCCGGGAGGAGGTATAAAATGGCAATGTGTTACGCACATGGGGAGCGCAGCTGCGAGCCATCTTTCAGTGATCCCATTTCCTTTGATTCCCCTCGTTCTTAAAGGGATTAAACAGTGATAAACTGGAAGGACACCAGGCCTTCCAGATGATTGGTCGTCGAGGTGAACACAGGAGTGAGGTGGCTCTCCATTCTCATACCTGGACTCCCTTATCTGCTGTAGTGTCCAGTGGTGTAAAGTAACTAAGTACATTTACTTAAGTACTGTACTTAAGTACAATTTAGACTTTTGAGGTATTTGTCCTTTACTTGAGTATTTCTCCATTCCGACATGTCGCCACTCCGACATTGGCTTCTTATTGTCGGAGTGGCGACACTTCCATAGAGGTTAAGTTTAGGGTAAGGATTAGAGATGGGGTTAGTGTCGGAATGGAGACATGTCGGAAAGGAGACATGTCGGATAGCCGATCTACAAGCTCACAACCCGTCGCAATGCGACGCGTTGTGAGCTTGTAGATCTGCTATTTTCAAATATTTTGTACTTACTTTTGGTACTTTAAGTACATTTTGATGCCAATACTTTCGTACTTTTACTCAAGTACATTTTGAATTCTGGACTTTTACTTGTAAGGGTGCCCACACACCAAAATACCTAGAGTGGAATCCGCCAATGCATTTCAATGAGAATGGAGCGTTTTTTGCCAGTAGAGGATTTCTGGAGAAAACGCTCAATTCTCATTGAAATGCATTGGCGGATTCCACTCTAGGTATTTTGGTGTGAGGGCACCCTAACAGAGTATTTCCATATTGCAGTATTGATACTTTTACTAAAGTAAAACATTTGCGTACTTTTTACACCACTGTGTCTGAACGCTTCAATCTGGAAAACACAGGGAAATCCAAGCTGACAAATTCCCAATGCGGCAGTCAAAAGGAATGCACTGGGGAGCACCCGTATAGCTGACCAATTAGTGCAGTGGTTTTCAAACTTTTTCATATGAAGGTCCATTATTTATTCGGCATTTGAGCCACGGACCACCATTTGAAAAGATTTAGCCTCTCAGAATATTTTGTTATCGTTGGATAATATTTTGTCCACAATTCCATGCTGTATTGATGTGGTACCATAGGAGGGATAACAGGCAATGACGGTCAAACTAACAATTATTCTACATTCTCTAATCGTGTAGACGATTTAGAAGTACAGTAAATGAAGTAATGCAGATGTTTAACATTACTCTTGAGAGCTTACAGGTCCATTTGGTTTCATTTTATACTCTCAAGTGTTAAAATGTATCTAAATTATAAGGGTCCATTTGGTTACCAACTCTCCATCATTTAGCTGGGGACCACCTGGAACGAACCCCGGACTACTGGAGAAACACAATAGAATATGCACAGTCCTAAACAATGCTACATACAGTAGTTGTGTCCAGTGCAGTGGGGGGCCATGAGTCATCTGTGTCCTTATGCAGTGGTCATCTATAGAGTGCTGAGTAATCAGTGTCCTTATGAGTAACCTGAGTCGTTATGCAGTGGTGGGCCAGAGTGCTGAGTAATCTGCCCTTATGCAGTGGTGGGCCACAGAGTGCTGACTGTTGTCCTTATGCAGTATAAGGAGCCAGAGTGCTGCTGTGCATACAGGTCACAGCTGATTTAACTAATTAGCACACCGTCACACAGAGAAGGGGGTATCAGCGGGTGCAGTGTATGATTTAAATGAAAACCTACACTCAATTATTTGTGGAATAGCCCAGTGGTTCTCGACCTGTGGGCCGGGACCCACATAATATTTTAGGGAGGTCCCCAGATGACAGTGAAGTGACACAATTTAAGGATTTTTAAGAAAGGAAGAAGAAAGAAAAGAAAAAGTCCATTACTGCATCAAATGTAACAACAAACTATACTGTAAAAACTGGTCAAATATTGCCAATTGTCATAAAAAAAGAGGAAGAAGTGTGAAAATAGCAGATTACAAGCAAGTGAGCTTGCTTTGTCACAATATTTAGCTGTGGAACTGAGTCAAAATGCCTCAACTACTACATTCCAAGTGCTACTTGTCAAGGTGGGGGGTTCCCAGCTCAAATATGATTATTTTGGGGGGTCACAGCCAGAAAAGGTTGAGAACCACAGGAATAGCTTTCAACAATGACAGATCACTGTTACAGGAAGACATAATTAGATTTGAAACAGGACCATTAGTGATTTTCATTGCATGGTTTTCATTAATTGAGACCTCAGCCCAATTATTTATCTTTTTTTTCTTTTCTTTTTTTGTAATGTTATTGTACTCTGGAAATGCACTTGTTCAAAGGTATGATAATATTATAGCTTTCTTGATGTTCTAAAATTGCAACCTCAAAGGAATAAGACAATATAAGCAAAGTCACACCCACATGAACCTTTACAAGAACATGGGCCAAGCCTTTCATATTAAAACATCAAAGGCTTGGTCCCAGAGCAGAAGAATTACATCCTTTTCAAGTTGAATCAACGGAATCACCTCTCAAACTCCAAGACATCTTCACCAGACTCAGGGTCAAAGGTCAAATGTCTATGTTACAAAACATCACCAGTTTCAAAGCATTAACCTGGGGTTACCATCTGTTTTGATGAGCTCACAACAGTGTTCATTTTGACAGTTTGTCAGTCCTTTGAAAATAAATTAATGTAGTTTTAGTCTAGTTTTAGTCGACGAAATATCACAAGATTTTAGTCAGTTTATTTTGTTGACAATGGCTGATTTTACACTTGGTTGCATGCTGAAAATAGCCGATCTACAAGCTCACAACATGTCACAGGGCGGCGCATTGTGAGTTTGTAGATTTGTTATTTTCAGAGCAACACCCGATTGCAATTAAACATTAAAGACTTGTGTCTTAGTACAGGATCTCTTCTCCACTAGTGACTCCCTAACATTTTAGCCTAGTTTTTATTTGTTGATGAAATTGTTAGTATATTTAGTCTTAGTTTTAGTCTTCATAATTCGTTTTTATTTACTTTTCAGTCAGTGAAAAAGGTAGTTGACGAATGAAACAAATGTCATTAGATGTCTTTATTATTAGAGAAATCGTTTTGCTCAGGTCAATGCATTAGCAAGCAAGCAAGAGGGATGAAACTGGCACTGCCCTTCGCCTTCTCTCCTAGTCGAGGGCAGGACCTGGAGTAACTGAAAGCTTAACATAGTTTTGCAGCGTATGATGGTGACCTTTGCCCTAAGGTCACCATCATTCACCCGTTCCTCAATCAATCAATCAATCAATCAATCAATCAATCAATCAATCAATCAATCAATCAATCAATCAAACAAACAAACAATCAATCAATCAATCAATCAATCAATCAGTCAAGTGTATTTTTATAGCACATTTCATGTTCAATGTGCTTCACAGAATAGGTTTAAAAATAAAGATTAAAACATGCAAAAGACAATAGAGAAATGAAAAGAAAGCAAGTGAAAAGAAAAACTAATATATTAAAAAAATAGATTCAAATGAAACTAAAACAATAACATTTGAGTAATGTACAGTCATTGTGTGCATCAAGTGTGCCCAATACTAAAGGCTACTCGTCCTTCGAAAACCTAAAAATCCTTAATTGTTGTGCTTCAAGATGTGAGGCTTTAATGTAAAATACAGTCTATTTTCAACCATCCGTAGCCTACTATAAGTCAAGTCTGTTCTACTGTGTGTTGATGAGGGCTTTTATTTGGATAAAATTATGACTAATGCAGCCAAAACTAAACAGCCACATTTCAAGGAATAACGTAGCCTGTTCCAAGTGTCATTATTTAGTTATTTCTCTTTGAAACGTATTCAGAAGGCTCCACTGTCTTTTTATTTTTTTTCTTCACAGAAACCACTTGAAGCGGCAAAGCTTGCTAACATGGCCAATCATGGGATGCACACATATTTCCACCATCGTTTTGGGTTTGGAGAGGGATTCCGGGATATTCCTCCTAAAGCATTACCATGGTCACCATGTAGCCCCACCTTCCTGCATGACATCAATGTCGGAACTGACCCCACCCACAGCACCTTCCCACACAATAAACCCATTCTCCTATCAAACTACTTACTGAACTACCAGGTAGTGGGCGACCGGGCCTTCTGCTATACAGCTCCGGTGTGATGCATTGTGAGCTTGTAGATCAGCTATATCAATGAAGAGATTTGGTGTAGAGAGAAAAAGTGCAAATACTGAGCCCTGCGGAACCTGGGCCAACAAAGTATATTGTTATAATTGCCTAGTTGACTTAGGGAAAAGTTTGGCAAAGACAAACAAACTCAAACCAATTACACAGCTTGGTTGAATACTTGATTCTGATTGGTCAATCGCTGAATTCAGCTGTGTGTTATTTCTGGATAATGACCGTTCCGCTCAATAACAGACCGATGTCTGATCAAAGACTCAGAGCACCTGCTGCTCTGCGTGAATCGTATGGTGTATCTAACATGACATGCCATGTAAACAAGCACACAATGTCATTTATAAGAAAACTAAACAATGCTCTCAAGAATGCTTTTGAAAACATTTGAAGCGAGAAATAGACATGCAGTAACTAAAATTGGATTCTATTTGATCAACACTTCCTTGTTTTGTTTCCGAGGCGACCGTGTTGTGCTCGGTGGACGGCCAGCACAACACTTATGAAATACTACTACTGCAGGCAAGGAAATACTTCGTTTTGTTGTTGATTTTGGGTCAAATTTTGGGTATAAATTTATTTATTAAGTAGCCGTGTAATAAACGGGATAATATCCGCTCCGCCAGTTGTTGTTGACTCACTTCAGGATGATTAAACACCCCAACTTTGTCTTGGTGTTAATTAATCATCCTGTCGGGAGCGGATATTATCCCTTGCTTATTGCATATGATCTCAGCCTTTCAAAATGCTTGTTACATTAAAAAATGGCAATGTTTTTGAATGTAACAAGCATTCTGATTGGCTTAGGATGCAGGCAATAAGGCACAATGAAGCACCAGTGTTAGGAGAGTAGAGTTAGGCAGAAAATGACAGCTTGGCCAAAAGATGACATAGGCAATTATGCTATGATGCTAACGAATATATGGTTTAATAAGGGCTTAATTAAGACAAAATTACAATACTTCAAAAGACCCAGCTGTAAGAGTCCATTCTTCATAAAGTTAGTGCCTTTTCTCAGGGTTCTCACAAGAGTCAGCGGCAGGAAACTGGATCTTTCCAGCAGTTAAGTGCTGCTGTAACCGGCTTCTGGAGTATCACATCTCCTTCTCACGCTGCCAAACGTTGCCGCACAGTCTCCCGCCTCTGGTGTTCCTCTGACTCACCAATCAAACCCAACAATGGCCGCCATTGAAGCCTCAATGGGTATCTTTAATTGACAGATGGAATCTATTAATGCCGCCCCCGGTAGCCATGGCTACTCCACAATAACTTACCTACATACATATTCATGACTAAAAATGTATTTTCAGCGGCGACACAAGATGGAAACATGGCCACACTTTGTTTGGTAGCTCCGAATGGCGCGATCGAGGGATCGTGAAAAGGCCCTCCTTCAGAGTTGTGCATGTTTCGAGGTTGACTCACCATACTGTCGCCTTTTCCACCCCGTTGGTTCGTGAGTGGTATTTACCTTTTAGAGTTATAATTTCCATGATTTGGATAAATGAGGTGGGTTCTTGGTAGACATCTGGAAGCCATTTCTGCTCATCAGGCTCGTTCGTGGTGGTGTTCTGCACTATTCTTCATGTACAGTACAGTACTGTAAGTGCAGTTACACACTGCGGAGGCGGTGATTAGAGGCTCATTTGCTGGATTGGCCCGATAGTGTGATAGAAAGATACAAATCTAGCTTTTTCAACTCTTTCAACCCACATGTGGTTTTGTTAAGAGGACAGAAACCTCATTATCTCATAGCATGTTGTTGGTTTTTGCTCTAATTCATGGGATCAGCGTGGATAATCAACTAAAGCATTTACGACGGGACAGTTTTCATAGTGAAACACGACTCGGAGCAAGAGAGTTTGAAGTTTCTTCAACTTTTGAAACTCTTATTTTAATTATTCAGATTTGTTTCTTTTAACCTATAGGCCTATTGCTATTGGCTCTCTATGTGCAAATATACTGTAACTGAAGTAGCTGATTGCATGAATTTCCTTTGGAATCAATAAAGTATCTGTCGGTCTGTCTATCTAATCTAATTCCTGCAGAACACAGCACATAGTTAGGTTTTCACACAGCTACATAAAGACATGTACACTACAGTGTAGTCGAGTGTACGTAGCCAAGTACTGTACCTCACAGGGGCAAGCGATGTGTTTAAGACCTTGAGTGTTCAACTTTACAGGTTCATGTGGGGAAGCATGCTGTTACGTAATGGCAGAGGCACGGCAAACGCTTCAAAGTGGGAGCACGACAACCACCCCTCCTCCCCTTTACAGTGATAGAGTGCAGCGATCTGAGGCTGCGGGTGTGTGCCATCATCCTGAAAGGTTTAATATTTTACAGGGGTTCCCAAAGATTTTCTTACAAAGGACCCTCAAATAGCCATATAGCCTCTGGCTGCACACACACACACACACACACACACACACACACACACACACACACACACACACACACACACACACACACACACACACACACACACACACACACACACAGTGAGATTTGTTTTTTATAGATGGCTGGAAAGAAGCCAGACGTTATGCAATTTATGTAACCACGTATCCGAGTTGGAGATGAGTTTTACATTCTCTTTGAGCACTAGTATTATGAATTTTAGACAGAAGAAATAAAGTATTAATATCATAATATTTTAGACAAGAAATAAAGTATTATAATAATGTCATAATATAAGTATAAGTAGTAAAGGTAACACTTTATATTAAGGTCGCCTTTAACCCACCCATCTATGTTGAAATTAATTGTATAGAGGGTATGCGCGTGACATCATCATCATACCCGGAAGTTATGCAGGTACGCCTACTGAGTGGCAAAAAAATACTTTCTGTCCTTGACAGCCCATACATCCAAACAGAAAAGTCCTGTCTGATTGCATTAAACAACTTTAAACAACGTTAAACTCACTTCACCACTAACTCCACTAACTTGGTTGTGAGTTAAATAAATGATGATGAGATTCATTTCATCATGGCCCTCACTTTAAAAACCTGTGGTCTATTATATTACACAAACAGACGTGGTCCAAGGCTTGAATGGGCTGTCGTCCTGAATGGTATTACACAAAAAGAAAGGGGGGCTTCAAGCAAAGCTCAAAAGGTCAACATCCAAATCCAATTTGGATAATTGGACTGAACTATATCCCCTCCACTTCACAGAGGAGTAGCCTATTTACCCGCCTAATCGGTGTGCTTAAGTGTGCCATTGCGCATGCATTAGTAAATCCATCTCACTCGACTCACTTAATTATATTTTTTCGATTTGTCTTTGTCTTCTATCAACTTCTACTAGTAAGACGCCTCAGGGCAACATCCGGCGGCAATTCTTGATCATCTGGCCAGTGATATACGTATATCGGACCAGTTACCTATATATGGAGATTCCTGCATGATAGTCAACAATGTGATGTCAGAACATGCCCATATATGGGCATTACCAAATATGGGCATTCCCAGATATGCCCTTGATATTGATGACATCGGGACAGGGATCTCCATATATGGGCATAAAACGGATAAGGACGTAATTAATTTGCACGTGTGATCTGGGAATGAATAAAATATATGGGGATAAAAAGGACATCAAGCCAGAGTGTGATGTCAGAGCAGCAACCCCATTCTGTTAAGAGTGGTTCCCCTGACATCACAGTGACATTAGAGCATGATGTGACAAAGTGACAAACCCATAGAACCATAGACTGTAAAAATGTGTACTGACTGACTGACTGACTGACTGACTGACTGACTGACTGACTGACTGATTGACTGACTGACTGACTGACTGACTGACTGACACAGACAGAGACAAGCTGCGACATTTCTCATGGTATACTGCGACCTTCGGTCGCAACAAATGTGTCTGTCCTGTTTGTGTGCCTGCTTTCTCCTGGCTAAGGGTCGCACTGAGTAATAAAAGAAAGCATAAAAAAAAACTAGATAACTGGAACTGGAACACTGCTGTAATAATTTAACGAAAATATTCTGTCTATCTTCCTCAAAGGATGTGAAGAGCACATTGGACCATCAGTCACTTGCATTCCTTCTTGTCACATAAGCATTTGTGGAGTTCAGGCCTGGCCGTCGGTCCAGGCAGCCAGCTGATAATATGTGTCCCAATCTCACTGAGAGCCAGTCATCTCGGAAAGTACAGCTTTAGACAGGGACTGAAAATATATATTTTTTTTTTACTAAAATGTGATAAAGCCACTAAAGCATTTCATAGATTTCAGGCTACATTTCACTTAAACGCCAGAGCTTAACTCTGCATGTAAATAAGACTTTTTTTAATTAATGTGAGAGATCGTCAGGTCATTTGCAGGTTAGACATTTATTTAAAACTTGAATATCTCAAAAGTAGTATTTCAGCATGGCATCATTCTATAAGCCATATCTTCAAAACTGTTGGGTCAATCTCCACAACCAATATATCATTTTGTAGCTATGATCCCCAGCTTTCAAATGAAATGAAAAAATGAAAATGAATAAAAATCCAATGACTGGCTCCCAGCCAAATTGGGGCACATATATCATTCAGACATCTGATCTCTGTGCAGGAGGACACCCTCATACTGTTGGACTGCTAGGGATATTATTTCATTGTCCTATTTATAGCAAGGGCTCCCAAACTTTTCAGGCCACGACCCTCCCCCAAAATACCCTGCCGTAACTTGCTCCTCCAAGTGAGCTATAGCTCTCTTGGCGTTGCTTGTTACCTGCCCGTCTGCCGAGTTGGAGATTGGGGTTCGATTCCAGCTCGATGTGCGAAACGGTACAATAATTTGACATTTTCAGATAAAGTTTGTATAACTACTGTAGTAACGTGTTACAGGTGCTTAATGGGTTTGGAACTTTAGAATGAATGTTATAATATTTATATCACATTGGATAGACCAATTGAACTGTTTCTCAGAACTGCTACCTTGGTCTTCAGCCACCATGCATTGTCTGTCTGTCTATCTTGCCTTCTCTCTCTCTCTCTCTCTTTCTCTCTCTCTCTCTCTCTCTCTCTCTCTCTCTCTCTTTCTCTTTCTCTTTCTCTCTCTCTCTCTGTCTTTCTCTCTGTCTTTCTCTCCTTCCCTCCATCTCTCACACTCTTCTTCTTTTCTCACAAGCAGTCCTGTGTGTCACAGTGTTTAAGCAGTTTCTATAATAAGCCTTTGTCACTTCGCAAACCGCACTGCCTTTGGAAAAAATGTGTCTGCCAGCGGTGCCCAGCTGGATGTGAGAGAGGAAAGCCTTACACAGAGCGTCAGATGGGAATTCCCGTAAGCTGTTTAGGCCCTTTTGAATCCCGACTCCCCCCCTATGGGATTCTAGAGTTCTAGGGTTAACAGTGAGAGCATTGAAATTAATGTCTCTATTCAAGTGCCAGTTCTCAATTATATTTCACTGGACAATAGTTTGTGAATGGCCCATGTGACCATGGCATTACAACCAAATGATTCTCTTTCTACCATGAAATACTGCATAATGAGAACCGGATCAGTTGATTTGAAGTGTGGAAAAGCCAATCCCAGACATGACAAATCACACAATAAATGGGTTTCTGTGTAGCTAGGGGCAGAACGCAATGCTCTATACGGCATAGCTGGAACTCATCTTTCTAGTTTGAGACAGACTTGTACTTGAGGTCACATGTGATTCAAAAAATCACATGTGTAAAACTATTTTCTGAGTTGTGGGGGTCCTTGCAAATAAAACATTTGAGAACAGTGGACTCCTAATGTGCCATTGTGTCGTAGTAAATCAGTGTCATGCATATTCTGAAAGAAAGCTGTAGACTTGACATTCAGTAAATGAAGCATAGCATTAGTTTATGCAGGACACAAGAGTCTCGCCTGCCCAACTGTCAGTAAGCTCCTTTTCCTACTCCTCACATATCATGCTGTCATAATCCAATCAAAGCTCACGCTCAGTAAGGAGGCTCCTTTAAATATGGCTTGCATTCACTATAGCTCTGCTTGTTTTGGATCTGAAGCCTCGGATCTGCTGCTGCTTAGCTGCCTCCTCCACCCCAACCTCCACCTTTTGACCAGAATCTTGCATATAGGCTCAAATACTTGCCGATTAAGCTAATTGTATCCCTATGGGGGGTTTTGCTTAAAGTTCCCTGATTTTGCTTAGCAAGCATACCTGTACAAAATTCAGGGAACATCTCCGAATGTGGAGCCCTTAAACGCCAAGTTTAACTGTTTTCCATTTGTAGCAATAAATGGTTAAATCTACTTTGATGTGAGTGTTCCTGACTAGGGATGGGACGATGTGAGAATTGAATAGCACGATTATTGTGACGAAAGAAATCTCGATTTACAATATTATCGCGATAATCAAAATCCATTATCCTGGGCGGAACATTTACCAAAAAATAGCCGATCTACAAGCTCACAACGCGTCGCAACGCGACGCGATGTGAGCTTGTAGATCGGCTATTTTTTGGCAAAGACATTTGATAGAGAGTGGAAAAACTACCGTATCAACTATGTATATTATAAGTACCTTTTACCGTACCGGATATGCAGCTCGGCAAATAAAAGGTGAATTGATCCCAGTGCGTGACAGAGGACGATATCACGATAAATTAAATCTCCACAATACGATTATCGTGAGCGTTTTTTATCACGATAAACGATAATATCGCTTATCGTCCCATCCCTATTCCTGACTAAATTGGGTATTACGATCAAAATAAGAATGGACGAGGCCAAGTTTTTGCCACGGACACATATCTGTGTACCCACATATTGATGACCCGGGTTGGCCCCTGCATTTGTGATCCTTGCCTGGGACTGGGTAATACAGCACTATAGGGGGTGGGGGTGGGTGGGTGGGGGGTGACTTCTGTGCTGGTTTTAGTGCCCATGAAGGAATGTGTGTCCATTTCCTGCTGTTTGTGGCAGGAAATTGATATGCATCACAAACCGCATGAATGCTGGTCCACATCACTGAAAACTGTTCTACTTCATGTTTGTTTCATGATTACAAACAAAAAAAGAAAAATCCAACCTTTCTTTGGCTCTTAACCTTTTCAGACGGGGTCCCCCAAAAATAATCATATTGTTGTTGTTGTTGTTGTTGGGTGGAAACCTTGTAAGTCAAAAACCTTCCTTTAGATCAGCTATTTTCACTACTTTTGAGCGACACTTTTGTATGATGAAGTAGGGATTTAATTGACCAAAAAACATATACATTTGAAACTTGTGAGATACAAGGTTTCTGCCCAACAGTCATGATATTAAACCCATGATTTAAATAAAATCATGTGGAGACCCCCCTGGGGGCTCCGACCCACAGGTTGAGAACCACTGTATTAGAGCACCATCTTGTCTTATAGGAGGCTCTAATAGTGGTGAAATCGGGCACAGCCAGTAGACGCCAAAACCACTGTCCTATCAGAGGAGAGAAACAACACGATGACTGATGAGTGAATGCAGACTTTCATGTCCAGTGGAACATATGAAAACAAAAAATAGATTGATCAGTAATGGGCCTCCCCCAGCACTTCGAGCCCGGTATATATACAAATAGATCATATAGAAGAGCTATTTAACAAAGGAATATCTCATTTAAACCCTGTTTGGCAATCTTTCAGAATTATTGTCATACCGTTAAAGCAAAAATAATATTAAGGATCATTCTAAGACTCTGTGGTCAGCAGGGGTGTTTGGTAATCCAGTTGGCCCATTCGCCAGTGGTGGAAAAAGTACATCGCAGCCAGCACATTATGAGCTTGTAGATCTGCTATTTTCAAATGGCCAAAATATATATAGAGAGCTGAAGTGGAGTGTGTTTTGTAATAATAATCATACATACATCATACATACCTACATGTTACTACTGAATACATTACTTGAGTACATGAAGTTACTTTACACCACTGCCACACTAAGCAAGAGCCTTTGTTTGAATTGTCGTGGTTATTAAATATACTTTTTCTTTATCAAAAATCATTAATCATTAATGTCAATCATCGAAAAGTCCTGCTTAAAACTGAACGAATAGCCTAAACTTTAACTTTGAAGACGTCACAAGAAGCAGTTAGCCTTAAATGTATATAGTATCACAATAGCTCATGCTTTACATGCATGATGCATTGTGAGCCTGTAGATTAGACATTTTTAAGCGCTACACCATAAACATAACTTATGCATTTGTATATGCTTTTACAGCTTGTGCCTATGTTGTTGCTGTACACGTAGGCCTAGCTATTTTCCTGTTGGCTGCAAGTCAGTTGGCTTTGTGGACCTTTTACAAGCCTGTGCCCTGGGGCACATTGTCTCATAATAATTGGCTTTTGGTCTGGGGTGTAACAGTCTTTAACCATCCCAAACGTTTCTCTGCAATGCTGTCTTCTGTTTGCATTGTAACTGTCTCAAAGCTTCTTGATTCACAAGTTTGTGACTCCATCAATGCAGTGAGGGCTTTGTGCCAGTAGGGGGAGATTAAAACAAATGAGAGCTGCAATAGGCCTACAAGTTTTCTCTATTGGGAAGCACTGAAGCAGTATTTGCACAAGTGAAATGAGGGAAAGCTTGTCATGATCAAATATCATGCATCCAAACAACAGATTAATAGTTATTCGGGAAGTAATCGAGTATCTTTCCTGTTCAGTGTTCCATTTGCTTCTTGCTCTTATATTGTTTAATGTTTCATCTTTGTTGCATGGAGCAGAGCTGGGAGATGTGGGTTTGAGGTTGCAGATAATAAATCCAGTGTGTGTGTGTGTGTGTGTGTGTGTGTGTGTGTGTGTGTGTGTGTGTGTGTGTGTGTGCGTGCGTGCGTGCGCGTGTGCATGTGTGTGCGCGTGTGCGCGTGTGCGTGCGTGTGTGTGTGTGTGTGTGTGCACATATCCTCAAGTCTAAACTCACTCCATATTTAAAGCTCTGTATTAATAGAGGGTGGAGGAAAACAAGACCTATTGACACAGCTGACTATAGCATACAAAATGCAAAAGGAAACAATACAACCTGTGCTGGATTGTAAATGTGACTGCGTAATGTGTGCTCTGTAAGTGTTTGGATTGACTACTGGAGATACAGTATAGGAGCTAAACATTAAGACAAGATAAGAGATGTTGGTTCAGGAGCTGATTCTGAATCCAGGCCAAAACACAAACGCGATCGGATCCACATGAAATACATCAAGCGCTACCCATCAATGTGTGCAGCGCGGTTACAGGAAGGTCATGTGCTCTGCAGGTTTTTCACGGATGAAATGTTTGTTTGTGATGGGTGTCAGCCAACAGGGGAGTGTTTCAATCAATTTTCCCCAAGATAAGGTGCCTTATCTTGGGGAAAATTAATGGTTCTCAAAGTGGGGTCAGGGGTCCCCCAGGGGTTCTTGGAGGGGTTCCAGGGGGTTCCCAGCTAAAGTAGTTAGCATAGCATCACAATCATCTTTATACATTTTTACGTTGGATATTCAAAACTAGCAGATCCACAAGCTTGCACTGCCACGCTGCAAGCTTGTACATCTGGGCTGGTGTTTCAATCCATGCATACACAATGTGAGTAGATAGTGTAACAATACGGATGTAATGGAGTCAAGTCAAATGCCCATATTAGCCTTTTCCATTGGATAGCTCATGTTGCCAGTACAGTATGTTATACTATACTGACTGTACATCCTTTTACCAGCCATTCCCCACAAATTCCCTTGCAGTAGGCCATACATCTGCCAGCAGTAATGCTATTGCATAATAACACACTTACAGTGCAGAACATACAGTGCAGACTTTTTGAAGACGGCTAACTGTATTACGACACAAATTCTGTGTCGTAATACAGTTAGCCGTCTTCAAAAAGTACTAATTACATTTTTCTCAAAGGATTTTTGTTTTTACATTGTGGATAATCTAGTGTTTTCAGTAACAATCCTAGTTTACAGATGTTCTCAAAACGATTTTAAGTAGAAAAACAAAACATAAAATAACCTCTATGGGTATTATATATTTTAGAAAAACAAAGTGAGTAAATATATTTTGGTCATTTTAAACAGGTAATGCAAGGTTCAATAAAACTGCATTTGCACTTGCGTACTGACTTGGATTATATAATATTTTGGATGAAACATAACAGGACCACTAAAGAGCCTTACATTTGGATGAAACATAACAGGACCACTAAAGAGCCTTACATTCTGTGACGCATCACAGGTTTTAAGTCAGTTAACTGTGGTTCCTGACTTGTTATACGTTATCATGTTAACACATTTAGATGGGATAGGTCTGAATGTATGTGAACCCTAAAGAGGGGTCATCGCCATGTTGGCTTTGTGTTGGCCTTTTTTTCTTTTCTTTTTTTTTTCAAAATGAAAATTTTGCCACAGACATACAAAATGAGCAGACAATAATATTACCAGAAACACATAAAGAGCTAGCCCTGAATGTCCATAACAGGAGGCCTGTAACTCTGATAGTGTACCAAATGGAACCATGGACATTTGGTTCCATTTCAGAGTTATGGGTGTCCTTGAAATAAAAGGTTTGAGAACCACTGGTAGTGGACTCGGTGCCATATTTAAAGTGGGACCTCTTATATTGCCGGTTCGCCAACAAAGGGTTAACATAGTGTGCACGCTGGTGCACACATGCGTGCACAGATCATGCACTATGCATGTGTATGCTTTTCACAGCTTTCAAAATAAAAATCCGCTTGGAAATCCGTTCAGGCATTCAGGAGAAGACAGCCCTTATGTTTTCTTCAAATGTAAACAAACATGGCTGCCATGTTTGAAAGATGGGGTTGGTATGGGGGTTAAACATGCAATTTCGCGATCGCGATCATGCCTAGTACACTGTTGGAGGTCCACATTTTTCTTTTTCAAAAAATTTTTTTTCATTTTTTTTTTATTATTTAAAAAAAAAAGACGTTCAGAAGACGTCTGGCAGGGAGGTCCATAGTGAAAAAGACGTTTTTATTATAGAAACGTCTTTTTTGGCAGGGTATGAGTTGTGCCATAGTGTCATATTTAATCAGTGTCATACATATTCTGAAGAAAACCTTGAGACTTGACATTTATTGATTGGGTCTTGATCAAAATAAAAACATTATAATGGTGTGTAAAAGAAAATCTAAACGTTGCCACAGACTGAGACAAGTCAAGGACAAGTCTTTTCCACCCACACATTTGACTAGCCTTACATTAAGTAGCTCCTGTAGAAGTTTCTGCATTGATGACGTTTATGGCTACAGGAGCGTCTTAACGCTTTGACAGACAGGTCAGGAGTATGGTCTGCAAAACTGCTACTGCGGCTCTACACATGCACACATGCGAGACATATCTTCCGTACAAGTTCGTCAAGGTTTTTGCGACTTGTCCGGTAGCCTTGTTTAATGTATTAGTCCGTATTGTTAAATAAAATGAGTTTTTACCAAGTGTGTGTCTTTTCCAAATCTAGCATCTCTGGTTTGGTTAAAGATGGCTGCACTTATCACGTGACGTTCATCCATTCCCCCATTCGCTCATACAAGGACATGACGTAAGTGTATACGGAAGAATGCACAATAATGCTTCCAGCCACCAACGGGCGCTGTTGCAGCTAACGTTGTAGCAAACGAGGAAAAGTTGTACACTTGGTAAAAACTCATTTTATTTAACAATACGGACTAATACATTAAACAAGGCTACCGGACAAGTCGCAAAAACCTTGACGAACTTGTACGGAAGATATGTCTCGCATGTGTGCATGTGTAGAGCCGCAGTAGCAGTTTTGCAGACCATACTCCTGACCTGTCTGTCAAAGCGTTAAGACGCTCCTGTAGCCATAAACGTCATCAATGCAGAAACTTCTACAGGTGCGACTTAATGTAAGGCTAACATTTGACCATGTAAGGACATATTGAGAACCCCTGAACCTAAAACTGGACTGGTGTTCCCCCTTGAAGTGACAATGCTAAACAGAGATTATATTATGAGTAGCCTACATGCGTCATGGTGCGGCCGCCATATTTAGAAATGACCGTGGAAAAATATCTCTGTTCCAGGAGGTAAACAGGACATGTTCACTGCAAAGTTATCCTGCGTCGACCAGCCTGTGATTCAATCGGCTGAAAAAGCGCCACAGATTTCTCCACTCAGCTTTGATTGCTGAATTTCAGCCCCTAAATTAAATCAATCTGCCCTGTTATATAATTGAATGTACTGAACCTAGACAGCTGGGCTGTGCCGTAAACTGTGCCATGTTTCATGTGACACCTTAACCTTGACCAGAGCCATTGCCTGTAGTGTCCAACACATTTCCTGTTTGTCGTACTATTTGCTGCACAACGAGATTCTGAGTTAATGTTGGTTCGGTGCGTTATTAATTCGACTGAACCGAAATAAATTTGTCTCTAAAAGTGGAGTATGCATCGGCCCTTACTTTGTAGATTTTGATTATTATTACAAAACATAGCCTACATAACCACTTCAACCCTTTATACATTTTGTCCATTTGAAAATGGAAACGGGAAAGCCAACATCTTAATCTTTTACCATCAGCTTGACAACTTGAAACTTATGCAATCTCCCACAAGTTTTGTCTTCATCCTGTTTGCTCTCAGAAGTAAGTGAAGAACGGTGGCGAAAAACAAGAAAATTGGATTGCTGGAAACTTCACATGTCTCCAATCAGACACTTTGGAAAACAGGAAGTATACTGAACAGATGGAAGGAAATTGAACGTTTTGTGAAAAAAGATGAGTGGAATGAACTGACAAGAGATTCTTTGTGGTGATTTTGAATCTGCCCTGATTTTAATTCATAGTGGTGTCTGGAGGTAAGGTTTTTACTTGTAGGCTACATTTGGTCTTCAAAAGTGTCTATAATATAACGGCTTATTTGAACAGGAGTTGTTTGCTCCTTTTTAGTATTTTCAAATGCAAAATGATACAACTGTAGCACTCAAAGGGAAAGAAAGGTTGGCATACATAATGGCGAAGTGGTCAAGACATACATAAGCCTCTGTTTGTATGATGATGGCCTATGACTGACCCCCACCCGCACCCCCCATGCCATTTCTTAAGCAGTTCTCAAAGATTCCAGGGACTCTCTAGGTTCCTTTAGGGGGGTCTAACTTGACCCTTAAAGTCTGTAACTGTCAGAGTTAAGGGAAGACCTTGAAATGTAAAAGTTTGAGAACCACTGTTCCAAAGGACTAGCCAGCCTAAAGCACATGGCCTGGACGTCTGAAGAGAGGGCAGCAGCTTGCAGGGAGGCGGAGATGAGGCTGTTTGCCTCCTGGTTAACTAGACATGTGATTAGCTTTGCTGTTGGCTACTTACAGCTTGCCCTGCAGTCACTCTGTCAGTCTCTCAGGGGAATAGTGCCCAGGAGCTGGACTGCCAGAAGCCATGTCAAGGTAAGTTAATAAATCGACCTCTAGGCGATGTTGGAAGGTTATGTCAGCCGTATGTTCAGTATGTTCCATGTCTGAAACCCTTGGCTTTGGTTGATTGATTGAATATTGTATGATTCAGATTTTCAACTGTTGCAGCTATACTGTACTGTCCAGTGTACTTGCTCCAGGTTGTGTTGTTTGTACAATTTCATCTGTGAGAAGCACCCACTTCTCATGTGAATGATATGGACTTTGGTATGAATCTACAACACACTGTATACCGGTAGTTTCAGGTCTTTATACGTACATGTTGTTAGGCTTTGGTGGCTCTCTGAAACTCCAGGAGTATGTAGTTTGCTAAATAAAACAGGGATATGATGAAGTTGAACATTTGGCATTCATTTTCCCCAAGATAAGGTGCCTTATAATATAAGGCACCTTATCTTGGGGGAAATTAATGGTTCTCAAAGTGGGGTCAGGGGACTCCCAGGGGTCCTTGGAGATCTACAAGTTTACACTGTCGCGCTGCAAGCTTGTACATCTGCTATTTTTGAAAATATTTGGAAAATATCTGAAAATGTTTGGAGCCTTTTGAACGATTTCTCTTCTGGTGGTCCCTGGCCAAAAAAAAAAGAAAAAAGTTTCAGATGGGTCAGAACCACTTGCATATATACTTTTTAGATGGATTCCCTTTTGTAATAAGGAAATGGTCTATTTAAAGCAATTGCACATACCTCAGTTGTCCCGTACCAGAATGAAATGACAAACAGTACACACCCTCTGTGTAAATACTTAATGAGACCATGTGTGCGCTTGGCAATGCACTTACCTCCTTGGGTGTGTGAAGTTAAGAACACGACTTGCAATAATAATACATTGTTGGGTCAATAGACTATGTTTTACTAAACTATACAGTAGTATTTACCGGTAGTATGGTGTTGACGTGTAGCCAAATTGGCATTAGCTGCGAGTTGCAGAAATAAAATGAGATGATGAGATTATTGCATCTTTTGACCATTATGTTCATTGTGTGATCATTTTTCATGTCATCATTGAACTGTGTGTGTGTGTGTGTGTGTGTGTGTGTGCGTGCGTGCGTGCGTGTGCGTGGTGGCAAGGGGTTTGTGTTTGTCTGTCTACATGGGTAGCAGTGACCTCATCATCTTCTCCTCCTAAATAGATGTTTTGTCCTGATGGTACCAGACTGCAGACTGGCATTAATCTACATTGAACTCAGTAGCACACAAAACCATCCAAACCGGACTGCTGTCTGACAAGCAGGCACACGATACGCGATGTGCCAATGACGGTTTTTGACGTTTTTTTCAACAGCCCTGGGTGCCAATGACGGTTTATGACGGTTTTTGTGTTTTTTGTATAGAAAAATTTTTTTTTTTTTTTTTTTTTTTTTTTAAACATGTCAAAATGACCTGAGATCAGAGAGATGCTTTTCTCTGTTTGTGTGTTCGCTCCCTCGTTTAGCTGATTGAGAAAATGTGTGTTCATGTGTGTTCATTCTAGTGGATGGACACTTTTTTTCATTCAAACAGCTCTATCTCTGGAACCATTTGTCTGATTGACAAAATTCTTTTTGCCACTGAATCACACTCTGTTTCTGTGGGGAAAAAATATATAAAAAAAAAAATCATTTTTTTTTCATTGCATAGTAAAGAAAAACATACAAAATCGTGGCACAGCTACCTTGGAGCCATTTTGGCATTTGGCACAGAATGAGTTAAGATTGTACTTTTGCAACTTCTAGGGATGCACGATTTTGACATTTAAAGAAAATTTGACAAAATAATTGCATGAACAAATCAGTCGATAGCAGTAGGCCTATTACAATTTATTTTTTAAATCATCATGATATGTGTTTGGTAAATTGTGGTCCCATTCATTTTAAAATTAATGATAAAGTAGGGTATGTTTCTAGGCGGGTTTCTACTGGTTCTGATGGTGCATTAGGGTGCACGGTGGCCCAGTCGGTAGCAATGTCGCCTCACAGCTAGACGATACCAGGTTCGATTACTGCTGTGCGCTGGGGGCGTGTTCTCTCCTCCACGGCATCAATGCCCATACTTTAGGTGGGGTCGCCTATAGGTACCCTCACTAAAACGTGCAGTAATCCTGGTCTCTATACTGACTACCCCTGGTCACCCGGGGCACCTGATGGAGGGGAAAGGAACTGGTTGGAATAATATGTTATTTCCACACGTTCTGTCCTACCGGGAACCCCCCCCCCCCCCCCCAGATGATAAGCAATCTGGGAACCCATCGTCAAATAAAGGAAACAGCGCTCTCTGCTGTTTTGAGTGCAAATTACAGGACTTTTCCCCTCTTGGTCCGCCCTCAGCTTTCCTCTTACGGTCCGCATGTCTTTGTTTACATTCTTAACATTCCTAACACTACACGTTGTAACGGATAACGGTTTCCATTCCGACATATCTTCATTCCAACACACCAGGTTAGCATTCACCAGTGTCTGCAGGTTAGCATTTCACCAGGATAGCATTCACCAGCATCCGCAAGTTAGCATTTCACCAGGTTAGCATTCACCAGCGTTAGTTTTACTGAGGTTATATGTTTAGGTTTAGGTTTAGGTTTAGGGTTAGGGTTAAGGTTAGGTTTAGGTGTTCGGAATGGCAATATGTCGGAGTGCTGACATGTAACCGTTTTAACCGGAGTAGCGCAGCTGGGAATCTGTTCTTGAGAGATTAGGTGAATTGCATTGAAGGAAGCATGAGCTCAGTTCGGGGCTCTCCACAGTTTGGCAAATGGAGAGTAGCGCCCAGAATTACAGCTTAGTTCATTGGCACTGGGTGACTTCATCATTTATTTGACGCATATCATATTGATTAGAAAATACTTTAAAGGGGTAGTTTGCCCCCAAAATGACTTTTTTCTGTTGATTACTCACGCCATGGAGACTTCAGATATTTTTTTTGTATTTTCAGATTCCTATAAGACATTTTTTTTTTAAAGTAAAACATAAATGTACCCCCATTGATTCCGGAATGTAATCCAATTATAATCTTAGGAATGCGACAAAAAACTAAAAATATTATTGAAGTCAAGTCTCCATGGCATGAGTAATCAATAGGAAAAGAGTCATTTTGGGGGAGATCTTCGTTCCTACCAAAAGTAAGGATGAAACACTTTCATGTGTTTTAATGTTCTGCTTTTTCATCATCTGACATTAATGAAGGCATGCATGTCATTAAGGTAAATAAACCTGGCTGTTTTAGTGCTGCTGGATTGCTGGAATGAATTCCTTGGATGTCATGCTAACCTTGAACAACCTTAAACCTTCCCTGGTTGTTAAACAAAACATCCAGGATGTTTGTTTAACAAGCCGGTTAATACTTGGCTGCTGCCTTTTATCGCTTAATCGCTTAATGGGACCATTATCTGTCTGCTGAGAGGCAGTGAGGAAGGGAGGAAGGTCCTACTCACCTACTGTATATCTACAAAAGGAACTATCTGCACCATTGTATTGGCAGAAACACATTAGTTTGTTTGATTGACAACCTTCCTTCCATGACATTGCTGTGTGTTCAAAATAGATACTTTTCAGGAAGTGGAAAAGGGAATTGTTCCAGTCAATCCAAAGTATTATTTAGTCACAAGCTCTTGTTACTACTTTTCATTAATTCAATAATTATAAAATTCACTGACAGACTGGACCAATTTCAGCTTGGTGTCCTTATGCGGGGACTCTGAGACTTTCTTTATTTTTTATAACTTTTCAAAATGTTGTGGTCACACCGTCTCCTAAGAGTGACGTGTGTTACTATGTATGTAGCCTGAGCTGCAATACCGCTGGTGACCAGTGGCAGGCCTGGGTGACCAAGGGGCGCTGTTGAGCAGTTACTATATATGTAGCCTCAGAAACCCAGACTTTTATATGTAGCATGAGCTGCAATACCGCTGGGTGACCAGTGGCAGGACTGGGTGACCAACACACACATGCATGCACGCGCACACGCGCACGCACGCACGCACGCACGCACGCACGCACGCACGCACGCACGCACGCACACACACACGCACACACACACACACACAATGATAGTTAGGAAACGTAACTTCTAAATGAACTGCTCACATCACCGCTCACTTCAAACATGGGTTTGATTTTAAATGTCCTACATTTTTAAATGACTACAGTTTTAAGTTAATCACTTCAACCCTCTGTACTTAAACTTGGCTGGGTTTGGCCCTGTACTTGGTCTGCTATTCTTTTCCCATCCACACTAAATCACTTCACCAAAAATAGCTGATCTACAAGCTTACAACAAAACTCCACGTTGCTTTGTGTTGCAAGCATTCTTAGCTTTTGCTATTTTCGGCAATGCTCACCCCAGGATAGGGTAGCGTACAAGTGGTTAAATAAGATGTTACGTCGTTAATGTTCTGACCATCATCAACACAATGTTTTGGATAACGAAGTAGTGATAATTTATTTGTATCCTTTCTCTGTGTAACTGTAGCCCTGCAGCAGGCCTTGTGGCAGGTTCTGGTCCTGATATCATGAAGATGCGTGACAGCATGGCTAAGAAGTTGGACCTGTCCAAGCTCACAGACGAGGAGGTCCAACATGTCTGGGATGTCGTGCAGCGAGACTTTGACCTGAGGAAGAAAGAGGAAGACAGGCTTGGGTAGGAAGAATCCAAAAACAAATCGTTTGATATTTATTTTACATAGAGATCTGTCTGTCAACAAATAGGCTAAAGATTCTAAGGCCTAATTTATGCATCGCCATATAGGCTACAACAGTATCACAGGCCAACAATAGCTGATCTATGAGCTAACAACGCATTGCATCCATAACAAGTTTGTAGATCAGCTATTTTGTCTATAGTCGGGGGCCTTAGGGAGATAGAATGGTAATTTCGTGCTAATCAGTCTAAAAGCGCCACATTTTGCACAGATGTAACCCAGGGCATGCTCTAATGATTTAGCTAGGGTGCCCGAGTTTGCGACCTTCGGGGTGGCCAAATCAAGTTGGGCTCCCATCGACTTTCTATACAGGAGGAAAATACCCAGACATTTTTTTCCTGGGTATTTAAGTAGGATGTGAGGGGTCCAAGGAATGTTTTTTTGCGCAAAACAAATGCTTGCAATGGATTCAGCATCATGATAAATCCCTAATTAGACCTCTCACATCCTACTTATAATACCCAGAAAAAAAAAGTTTTTCTGGGTATTTTCCTCCAGTATAGAAAGTCGATGGGAGCCCAACTTGATTTGGCTGCTGTGGCCACCCCGAAGGTCGCCGACTCTGGCTAAATCATTAGAGCATGCCCTGGGCTACATCTGTGCAAAATGTGCTGCTTTTAGACTGATTAGCATGAAAAAACCCTAAGGCCTCTGACTATTATAAATAATAGGCTTTATGCTGCCGGTGGATGTAGATTCCTTCCTTATTTTGACCCAATGTAAAACGGGACAAATAGTTTTTTGTTGAGTCACATTATTCTCCATAACATGCACTGTGCCACCCACTGTAGTGTGGCCTTTGTTAGTTTAGTCTAGCCATTTCTGTAATATGGCATTAGAAGTGAGGGATTGTTGTCTCAGAGTTGTTCCTTGAATAGGAGGGGGAAAGTTACAAATGTGTTTGTGCGTGCGTGTGTGTGTATGCAGACATGTCTGTGTGGAGGAGGTTTAAGAAAGTTGTCCGTTCATGAAGGAATTGTTAAGTCATGACAATAGCTCCTGTTGGAAAACAATAACGTTTTCAAAGCCTTTCTTGCTCAAACAAGATGACAGTAGGTTGGATCCAACTGGAAGGTAGAGCTGGGATGAAATCTTTAGGATTGCAGCTGGGAGTGTAATGCTGTATTTCTGTGTGTTCATCTGTCATATCAAGAAAAAGGTTTAATCCAATGTAGATTTAACCTCGCCCCTAATGAGCATCAAGCATCAAGATCACAGCACAAGGTCACAGTTTAGACCTATGGGTCATAATGACTCAAACACAGCATCTGAAAGTATTTTGTACCAAGGACCCCAAACAGGATATCAACTATCATCATTTTTTCCGGGGACATCGTGGAACTCCCTCAAGGACCCCTGGACCCCACTTTGAGAACCAATGATCTAGAAACTGTTAAGCAGGGAGATGCATATGCTTGACCTTCTTCACCAAATTGAACCATAAAGTATGTCAGATTATGTCCATAGATGTCCTATACAGTATATGTTATGCCTTTGGTGTTGTGATGTGATGATGACATCGTATATTGTGCTGAGTCATTCCAGACTGTGACATAGGCCTACATACAGTATGTATGTACTGTACATAGACAGTAACATCCTGTGTTACAACTGAGTGTACACATGTATTTGTTGCTTTTCAGTACATTTGTATCGTCTCAGATGAATAAATTAATGCTGAGGATTTGACTGTGTACCATGTACACTCACACATACAGTGTATCAAGTAAGGTTTTACATGGTGGTTCAGTGAACCATAAAACTCTGCCTGTTCTGAGTCTGACCGCTCGCTCACATTAAACAGTGAGACAGGAATCACATGAGCCTTGGAAGCTGTGCGTGTAATGCCACATAATTGGTTCAGTCCCAGGAATCCGCTGGGTGTTTTCCCTTTCAGGCAGATTTTATAATTCATCAGTTTCACTTGTTCAGCTTACTGCTGTCCATACTGTGTGTTGTAGTGTATATTGACCCGATTCATGGTCAATTGTGGTGGCAACCAGGGTAAAAGAAAGAAAGTCATCATTTGTCTGCAGAATATTAATTTAATGTACAGTACATCTAACCCATTCAGTCCGGGTACACATTTTAGTGTATGGGAGGGGCTTACACAATATGTGGCAACATATTTGTTTTTGCAGGCTAAATTCTGATTTAGGCCTAACTATAGGTTAGGCCTAAATGGGTTAAATAAAGGATAGGGAAGAGAAGAAAATAGGACCTCAGTCTTAAGGTGGGTAAACCAGGTATACTTAAAGGAGTAGTTCACCACTTTTCAACCTGTCTTCATATAATAGGTCCTCACTAATGTAATGTTCATGATAAAATAGCACAATTCTTTTCTATTCAGTCTGGGTCTCATAGGAGAGCTGTCAAATCCTTCCTACCGGTGACATCATCGTTTGACAAAAAACATTTAAATCATATTTTTGAAGGGAAAAAAAATGATTTTTATTATCACGAGAACAATGGCTTCCACTTTAACATTGCAACTTTTTCAGGAATAGAAAGCCTGCAGTTTCTATTAGCTTGCATTTCCCATTGATGATGTCACCGGTAGGAAGGATTTGACCCACCCACAGCTCTCCTATGAGACCCAAACTGAGTAGAATCTTTTTTTGATATTTTATCATGAACATTAGTGAGGACCTATTATATGAAGATAGGTTGAAAAGTGGTGGAGTGCCCCTTTAATGAACTGGTGGGTGTGGCCACATAAAAACATAATTTGAACACTTTCTGTACACTTTTTTGAAAATAAATCTTCCTCCTAGTATAATCATAATATCTGTCTGGTAAGTAATTGCAGATCGTATGACTGACAGCTCATGATTAGATATAGAATCAAAACCAGCAGTGCTTTCTGTTCCCATGATAGAGTTGAGAACAACTGGACAAGTCGACCTGCAACCTAGTTTATTTGAACAAGCCCTCTTGTTGAAAGTGTGTCAGTAGATTTCATCTGTTTGAAAATGTGCGTGCACTCCGAGGCACATGATTGGACCACTCCAGCCCGCTGTAACAAACCAACAGCAGATGACTCAGACAGCCAAGTGCACGTGAGATGCGTTCTCCCATGGGAGACATGCAGGGGCGTCACAAGGGGTAGGGAAGTGGGACTGAGTTACTAGGGCCCAAGGTGGTGGAGGGGCCTTAATTATTTTATACTTTAGCTATTGAAAAATAGCAGATATACAAGCTCACAGCGCGGCTGCGAGCTTGTAGATCTGCTATTTTTGAAAAGTTGTGAAAATGTGTGAAAATCTTTGATTTTTTAAGTGAACATTTCTAACTCAAATTTTGCTTCTGGGGGTCCCTGGAACTAAATATTTTGAGATGGGGGTCCGTGGCCAAATACATATCATCTTGGGGGTCCTTGACATAGGTTTCTTGCACACATTTTCACGTTTAAAAAAAATTAGCAGATATACAAGCTCGCAGCGTGGCACTCGGTGCGGCGCTGTGAGCTTGTATATCTGCTATTTTTCAATAGTTAACATTCATGGGGGGCCCGCAGTGAATCCTTGTACCCAGGGCCCAGAATTTGGTGTGACGCCCCTGGAGACATGGGAGAACAGAGATGGACTGATGAGGGAGGGAATTTCCTTCTTTGTATCTCTTGCTTGATTGTGTTTACAGTACAAGGCAGAATTCTTGGTGCAATTATAGAATATGGTGAATTATATTGATAATTTTAATAGCCACATCAAGTCAATATCAATAGCAGCATATTATCCATCATAAAGGTCTCATGACCTCAAGTACACCCCCCAAAAAATGAACTTTGAACATCCAGTGGATTTTCTGGGGTCTGGGGTTTTCTGAATAATTAGGCTCAAAGAAGTGAAATGATTGGCTCCTGGACTTTGATTGTTAATGCAAACGCAACAACACACAGCTGTGTGAAGTTGGCGGAAGCCTTTTTAGGAGACGGAAAGCAGGTTCTGATGGAGTCTATTCATTCCAATAGGAGAGTGAACGTGAACACACCATTATTATTAGCTCCACGGTCACTGAACTAAATATTGGACCCGAACGTCACAAGCCACACAATATTCCCAACATTTTCATACTAAAATGGCTTTTTTCAGAGAGACACATCAGGAGATAATCAACTTTATTATTGACCTTTCTCTGTCCCAGCAACATCTTGCAGGATCTAGCACCATGCAGTAAACATAGGACGTGTTGAGATTTCCGTTAGATGCCGGCCATTTGTAGGATTTGTATACCATCTTGTCTATGTCGGCTCCAATTGAGATTGCATATAATCGTTGCTGTAGCATAACTCCTGTCCTGTGTTTCATTCTGACTGGTTGTTGTTGCTGCTGTGACCAGTGTTGCCAGATTTTGCAAGAGAAACAATTGGCCAGATCTATGAAAACAAGCCCAAAAGAAGCGAGGGTAGGCTGTGTTTTACCACTTTACATGGGCTATTTGAAAATTAGCCTGGGATCCCTTCACTTTTTGGGGTTTGATCCGATCAGGAGCAGAAACCACTCAACGGGGCGGCATAGCTCAGGGGTAGAGAAACCGTTATTAAAGCACGAAGGGTTCCCGAAGGGTTCCCAGTTCGAATCCGGGCTCCCCCTGAGTTAATGTCGAAGATTCCTTGGGTAAGACTCTGAACCCCTAATTGCTCCGGGTGAGTAGGTTGGTGCCTTGCATGGTTTCCTTTGCCACCGGTGTATGAATGTGTGGGTGAATGTAATGCACAATCTATGTAAAGCGCTATATAAATGCACCATTTACCATTTACGTCATGTTGTAGTCCTCAAAGGACATACTTTTAGGGCCTACCTAATAAACCCCTTGATGCAGCGTAGTTTTGCTTTTGGAAAATTTGTTTTTTGCTTTTAGTCCAACTCATAGCGACTGGCAAGACTACACTAGGCTACTCGAGCATTTTAATAGGGATTGGGGAAACAAACGGGGGGAACCAAAACAAAGCGACAACGCTTCTTCTGCTTGTGGTTTCCGCCTAGACTGGTTCAAACGGCCCGTTGTAAACGAATACCAGGCTTTCCCCCGAGAAAGCCTGGTGACACGAGGTTATTTGAAAATAGCACATGTGTCGCTGTGAGAGGATTTAGATGTTAGACTATGCATTGCCACAGTACACAAACACACTTTTCTTGCCTTAAACCACACAAACGTCTTTATTTGAACTTCCTTACACTAGTTGCTGTTATCTGTTAAGATGTCTGCTTTATTTGCCATAGTGACCGTGAGAGAGAGAGAGAGAGAGAGAGAGAGAGAGAGAGAGAGGGAGAGGGGATGCCGTGCAGCAAAGTGCCTGGGGTTGGATTCGAACCTGAACCAGCTGTGGGAAGGGAAGGGTTGTAGCCTGATTTATGTGGTATTCACGCCTAATGGGTGAGGTGAGCCACGGGGCGCCCATTACTGATTACATTTAAGGCACTTCATGACCTGGCCCCTAATTACGTTTGGAGTATAATTGACCCTTTATGACCCTGTGTGCAGCAGGCAACTTGCTGGTGGCCCCCGAGTTGTGGTTGAAGATAAAGTGTGAATGTTACGTGACTCCTTGACTCTGGAACAACCTGCCTGATCAATCACTATATTCTTTTTAAATCCCATCTTAAAGCTTACTTTAAGGCCTTTCCATTTTTTAATGGTATTGTTTCATGCTTCATACATTCTGTGCACACAACTTAAAAGTTACTGTGAATAATCAGGTACAGTGACATGAATGATTTTTTTATCCGACGATCCATCCAGCGTCAGCAGGTTAGATATTCACCCGTGTCGGTAGGTTAGATACTCACCAGCGTCAGCAGGTTAGATAATCACCCGCGTCACGGTTACTGATGTTAGGGTTAAGGTTAGGGTTAGGTTTAGGCATAGTTTTACTGAGGTTAGGGTTAGGGTTAAGGTTAGGTTTTGGTGGTCGGACCAAAGGGTGTTCGACCTAAGGACATGTTACCCAATCTCTTTCCCCCATATGTCTCATTTTGATTTCTCTCTTGCTCTCTCTCTCTCTCCCTCCCTCCCTCCACCATTATGAAGAGCTGAAGCAGGAAAGGGTTTGAGACCAGGAAAGCAGTTCATCACAGACAAGCAAATTCAAATCTTGCGGATAAGTGGAGAATAGCACATCCGATGAGTTCACTGAAAAGTGGATAGGAGAAACAGAAAGAGAGAGAGAGAGATGAGAGGAGATGAGAGGAGAGACAGTGACAGAAAGAAAGATGCAGAGAGACAGATGTGGCTGGGGAGAACAGACCGAAAGAAAGACGTAGAGACAGATGCAGCTGGAGAGGAGAGACAGAGAGACAGATGTGACTAGGGATGGGACGATATGAAAATGTCATATCACGATTATTGTGACAAAAGAATCGCGATTTACGATATTATCGCGATAATCGAAATCCTTTATCCTGGGGCGGAACATTTGCCAAAGGATAGAGGGAATTATAGAGGGTTTAAGTGGTACCGGGTATGCAGCTCGGCAAATAAAAGGTGAATTGATCCCAGTGCATGACGGAGGACGATATCACGATAAATTAAATCTCCACGGTACGATTATCGTGAGTGTTTTTTATCACGATAAACAATAATATCGCTTATCGTCCCATCCCTAGATGTGACTGAGATGAGAGACAGAAGGAGAGACGTGAGAGACAGTGGCTGGAGAAGAGAGACAGAAAGAGAGACGGGAGAGTCTACAGTTTACAAATCGTGACAACTTCAGCCTTTCTAGGCCTTTGTTCCAGGTCAAAGTTCCTCCTCAGCTGTTTGTGTTCTGTTTCAGAGGAGGACCTTTGTTTGTTGCTTGTCCAGTGTCGCTGTTGTCTTTGACCAAGGCCTCATGGAATCTATAAATAGTTCATGTAGACTTTTAACTCATGTGGTTTTATGTTTAAAAACTGTCACGCCTTGATGCTGTCAAGCCACAGATATGTTGGATGGTGGAAGACAAAACAACTTGTTTTGAAAATGATTTGGGACATAGTTTTCCTCTCCTGACCTCAGTAGAATAACTCTGTGGGATCATGTTCCTTGTGCATCATTTCCAATCAGAAACTTTTACCGTGGCACGTGTGTGCGATGTCAGTCCAACCTTTACCCAGGAACACAGGAGGAACAGTAAAGCACATGGACAAAGGACTCTGCTTACAGTGTAACATGAAACTTAAATACTTACATTTAGATGTTAGACTATGCATTTCACAGAGGGAAATTACTCTTCTCTTACTTTGATTACTGTCTTGGGTTCTCTTGGCCTCTCTACAAAGTGATGATGCGATTGTTTCAAATCAATCACAGGCTATTTGTTTACTTTGTAGTTGAGGTTTTTAACCCCTTGAACCATAATGACAATTCCTCAATTGCACAAATCCACTTTATGTATATATATATATATATATATATATATATATAAAATATATGATCTTAAATGCTTATGTGTAATACAAGGATATGCTTATGCGAGTTGAATGGTGTACAATATGTGTCCAAATGTCCAAATGAACATGTACCTGTGTGCAGTAGTATTTTCTGCTATCTGGCCTTTTTGAAAAACATAAAACTAATGTTGAGTTTTTTTTTTTTTTAACAATATATTTATTGAGTTTTCTTTTTTTTTTAACAGAGAACATCAAACATATTTTTTACAAACATCTAATGTTGAGTTTTGAAGTGATCTGGACCTCTCTCCACTTCTATTGGGAAAATATGATACAGACATTCAGACAACAAACCCTGCATGCTTTCACTTAACTGCTTGCCACAAGTGTCTGTACTCTTTATATCAGTCCCTCATGTTCCGCCTGCGTTCCCTCAGGATGAAATGCTACCCGCTAAAATGTTCAGAGGTCATTTATCAACCTCAAAATCACACAACAATTACATAACCGTAAACATACGTAGCTAATGTCTTTAAAGGTGCAGTGAGCCTTACGAAGTACAGTATGATTCAACAAAGAAAATCAAGAGTTGGAGATGTGTACACAGTTGTGTGTTTTTTATTATTACAGTGTGTGATTATAAGAGAGACTTGGAGCAGGTTGTGTTAGACCTGACAGTGTGAGAGCTGTTTGTTTGGAGACTGGAGAGTCTGACTGTTATTTATGACAGGATGCCTTTACAAAATGATGGTTCATATGAGCAGGGCTATGCTTTACAGAACAGCATTGGAGTCACTGAACATGAATGAGAATTTTGTATGTAAAAGTATGAAAACATTGTCTCCTCCCAAGGCAACAGAGCAATAAGATGTACAGTATGTGTTTTATTGGTAAATAGCCTGGTTGAAAAATCAGATCAGGATAACAGCTGGCTATGAATGGAGTCAGATACTGTATATCTGTCTGTGCTATAGGCATCTATTCAAGTCAATTAGTTTAAGTGCTTTCCTACACATGAGGATAAACCTGCTTTATGTAAATGTCTCTCTAAAAACTGTCTGCAACGTCCATGCAGCCTTAACTTAACCTTAACTGTGCTTAATGTTACAGAACTGTGGGCCTCTGGAAGCCATTATCTTTATTATATGGTTTTCCGTTGTATAAGTCTCTCTCTCTCATCTCTCTCTCTCTCTCTCTCTCTCTCTCTCTCTCTCTCTCTCTCTCTCTCTCTCTCATCTTGCTTGTCTGTATGCTTCTCTCTGAACATGTTTCCCCCTCTGTGTGTCTGTGTGTCTGTGCATGTGTGCATGCGTCTATGTGCGTGAGTGTCTCTTCAATATCATTGGAGTCTCTTCTGGCAAATGGTCAGTTACTGTATGCATCCATATTAAAGCTAATCTTCATGCGAGTAAAAGGAATTGAATGAGTACTGAGATATTCAGAGTCAAAATAAAAGGAAGACTTGAGCGAGGAGATGAATGTGAGAGAAATAGAAGTAAAGAGGTGAATCGAGAAGTGTGCGCCAGTGGTGTAAAGTAACTAAGTACAATTACTTAAGTACTGTACTTAAGTAGAATTATGAGGTACAGTATGTGTACTTTACTTGAGTATTTCCAATGTCCAGTACTTTTACTTCTACTCCACTACATCTCGGAACCAAATATTTTTCTCCACTACATTTATTTGAACACTTTAGTTACTAGTTACTTTGCAGATATAAATTATAATCTTATAGACATACTGTACATTAACCAATTTAGTCCTAATTTATACCTACAGTAGGCTTAACACGACGCGTTGTGAGCTTGTAGATCGGCTATTTTCAAACATTTACTTTTGGTACTTTAAAGTTATACTATGTAACTTTTTTAATAAAACAAATCTTAAAATTGTCCTAACTATTAAATCACTAAAGTTTTAGAACACCCACTCTGTTAATTTCAGCCCCAAAAGCCTTTTCTTTATATGTTTTCTACATAGCCTTGACAGGGGCTGTATTTCCCGGCAAAATGATGTCATCTCCCACATGATACACTACCGGCCAATCACAGCGCAGATCATACACCACCGGCCAATCACAGCGAGTCTTGCTGTCTCTTCAGGAAGTAGCTTCCCTCAGCAACTGTGTTTACATTGGTGAAGGAATCTTGCCTGCTACTCCCTCAATCCTGGTCTAAAAATGACGGGAGACGGCTCTACGGATGCGTATCGGCGAGGCGGAGGTGGTCACGGCGGCCGCGGTGGACCCCCGTTCCGGTGGTCCGCGGTAAAACGGCCAAAAAAAGCATTACCGCTACTGACCACTAGTTGAGCAGCTTCCACAGTACAGCTTTAAGTATAATTTGATATCAATACTTTTGTACTTTTATTCAAGTACATTTTGAATTCCAGACTTTTACTTGTAATAGAAATAGAGTATCTCTACATTACAGTATTGATACCTTTACTCAAGTAAGAAATGTGAGTACTTTTTCCACCACTGGTGCGCACGTGCAAGTGCATTCGGAGCAGATCTCCATGTATGGGAGCAGACAGTAGTCTGGGTGAATGTCTGGCTCCTGTCCTGCAGGATTCTTCAGCTAAACACCGCAATTCCTGCTCTTAATCACATTATGAAAGGGTCTGACTGCTGCCGTAGCAGCAACCAAAATGTTCCTTACAAGAAATCATTGCTTATGGCATTTCTACTATATGTTGGATAATAAGTGTCATTTTGTTGTACAGTAAAGGTTTGAATGAAGGATGAATTATGCACAGTGGAGTGAGAATTCGTCTATTAATCTAAACAGGGGTGTTAATGTAACCAAGTAGGCTCACAAGGGTCCATTTGGTTACATTTGTACGTGAAAATGTTCCAGCATCTTTCAGTCGACTATAACGCCAAGGATTTTACTGTGAAGAGTTGGTGAGTTTGGCTCTCAGGACCTCAAAACACCAACAGAAATAATTCTGTTAAATTAGCTGAATTCCCCATCTGATCTGTGGGCGAGACTGAGTCATTTCAGCTGTTGCTTGCCGCCTTAGTTTGTGGTCTTGTTGCTCAGTAACTAGAATTAACGTTTGGAGTTAATTACTAGCTCTCCATTTGACCATGACATCTGTGAAACATCTGTGAACGGAGGAGGACGTTTCACAATAATAACGATCCCTCTCACCAGCTCCCCAGGATCTCTAAATAGGTGCTACTGTAAATGGCCACGACATCATAATAATGCGTGTATTGGTTTGTCTTACTGTAATACTCACGCCCCCTTCCCGGGCACACACATTCTATAGTGTATAGTTATTTCCCAGTCTAAAATTGCTGAGTCAATTTCCTTCTAGCAATCTCACGGCACAAATTGTTTCAAATTGCAGAGTCATGCTTTAAGTGCTATATTTGGGATTCTGTCTGAAGTAATTATTTCGATTATTCACACAGGTGTTTGCCATGAGGCTGACCGTCCGCGTCAGCACTTGTACGCTGCATTTGAACCTTCTTAACTATTAGGAGCAGTGGACGGCCAGCTAGCTCCGGCTCTAGGGGCCGCTTCTTTTTTTTCCATTTCCTGAAAATCCAACGGTTTTGGACATACAAGGTTTCCACTCAGCTGGCGATGATATACTCAAGACGCTGCCATTTGCTGTATTCCAGAGCAAAGCAGATTTATACTGTGCGTCTAATCACACTACTGATATCTAGCAGCTGCTGAAGCCCTCTACGTAAGAGAGAGGCGGATGCTTACGTAAGTCTCCCTTTTATCCCGTAGAGCCGGGCATGATTGGAGAAGCATGACCCGAAGAGGACTTTGATAAACAATGACAGTCCTCTCATTCTAAACAGGCCTCTAGTCAAACTGGGTTTTTTGGGGAGGCTTGTTATTGCAAACATTTCTTTTGCTACTGTCAGCATTTTTGCAGCACAGAGCCGCGACTGAGGCTCTGCGATGTTCAGAGTTCAACATGAGCTTTTTCTATAAACCCGTCTCAAACATTTTATCCAACAGAAATGGAAGTGACTCAAAAGTCATAATGTCATTTTGTGAAATTCTATAAGCACTGCGGCAGCTGCCAAAGGTTCGTTGCCACACGGCACTGAGGAAAGAGTTGTTGGGTCTGGAAAGAGTTCTTGGCTTTGGCGTTTTAAAAGCATGTCAACTACAATTTGAGTGTGGTCGAATCTGTGCCGGTTGTATGATGGGTTATTATTCACTGATTATGGTGTTCAAACTATTCATTGAGGAGTTTGGGCTGGCTGCATCCCTGTCACACCAAAAGAAAGGACACGTTCCTTCTCAAGATCCCTGGAAGAAAGACTAGTTTAGGGGATTAGGGGACGAGCAATATCTAGTGAAAGAATCATGCTGGCTGCTTTACGTTTTATATATGCAATAAAAAACCCTTGACGTTGAGTTTCCATTATGGAAGTAGAATAACAGCATGTTTGACTGATTCTCTGTCAGGGTTTTTTGTCCCATGTCTGTAAGAACCTGGAAGAAATCTCTCTGCACATAAACAGACCACCTCAGGGAGGAGTATAAGAACATGGTTGGAATTGTTTCCATTACGTTGATTGAGTGCATTGCAACAACTCACAACACATCACACAGTACAGCTATACAACTGTTACAACTGTACACTTGTGACTTATACACATAAAGCGCAGAATTTCATCTTTAGGATTACCATATTATGTGTATACATAGACTATCTAGTTTCTCAGTAGCAGTGAGCTGTGCATTTTAACAAAATACCTACCGGTATGTACCTTGTCCTTGTTGTTAAACGCTCCATTGAATTGTCAGGGCACACAAGGCCGACGAAAAGTCACCCCTCCTCTGTGACATGTAAACTGCATTAAAACAAACTTAATCAATACCAGGGGTAATCAATATGTCCATACACAAACAACTGTGTCCGTGGCAAAGACTTTTGTCATTGGCAAATTGTAGATTTTTGATTGTACACACCATGTTCTTATTTTGATCATAATACCCAATTACTGCATGTCAAGTCTCCAGGTTTTCTTTAGAATATGTATGGTATGTAGGTATGTATGACACTATGGCACATTATGAGTCCACTAATACTATTACTAATTACTATTATTATAAAATTCCAGGCCTGTGGTAATATTATTGTCTGGTCATTTTGTGTCTGTGGTAAAAGAAATGTCCACCACAAGCCAGCTTGGCAATGATCCCTGATTAATATCCCCTATATTAATATCCCCTATATGCCCTGATGAAGACCCCGAGAGGGTCGAAACATGTCGGCTTTTATTATGTCTTGAAATAAAGTACACTGCTTTTACGTCCGTTCCCCTCCTTTTTATTTTTTGAGTGCTCGGATCCTCCTTCTCTTTTTTCGATCCCTGATTAAAACTGATTATATAGCCAAAAAAAAAACAATCCCTATAGCCAGGGAGCTCATTTTGTACAAGTGTTTCCATTGGTTTTCTTAAATTAAGTGGCATCAAAGGATAAAATGTATACAGTATGTACTATGTAGTGTCCAGTTTGGGATAACAGATCAATCATGAATTGAAATAACTTTTTATAAATGGGGTCTGGTAAGTGATAAAACATACAGTACTGTAGCAGTGATCCAAGAGGCTTAGTGCATATGAACGTCTTCCACCTGTTGCATAAGGAGCGAGAACAATCATCTTCCATCAATAGGCACATGAATCCCCTGTTCTTACCCATCGTCTTATCTTTTTTTTCTTTTTTTTTTTTCTTTTTGCAGGCATAGCTTTGATGTTTTCCCATTATGGTCTCTTTAAGGTCAAGGATATGATTACTTTTCAACTTTCAAATGACGTATAAAACATCATTGCATTCATGTAACAACATGAATTATTTATGATGCTCCTTACTGATTCGAGAGGAGCATTAACGTAAAGAAAAAATTATAATCTTCATACAATAGCTAACGCCATCATCATTGTGGCTATATGCAGGTATAATCCACAATGATGGCATTTGCCTTTGGTCTGTTCATATCAGTTTTGTATTCCCTGGAGAGAGAGAGAATAAAAAGAGACGGTCTTTTGTTGCCTGGGGTCCAGTTTTGTAGCTTATACAGATGTTCCCACTTCCCAGATGTGAAAACAAAATGACTACAGGCATGGACAGTCTTTGTTCTTTTGAATTTCTTTAGTTTGTTGGTACATTGCGGTGTTCCATCCAGGCTCTGTGAAGCCCCATGTGTTACTGCCTCTATTAACCTATGCCTCCAGGATGTTCTTTTTGGCGTTTTGCCTTTATTAATAGATTACAGTAAACTGTCAGGAAATGGGGGAGAGAGAAGGGGAGTGACATGCAGCAAAGGTCACTGTCGGGCTGCATGAGCAGCCTACCCGGACCGCTACCCCAGCCGTCAAGGATTATTATGCCTGTCCGTCGATATTGGCCTATCACAGATATGTATCAGTCGGTATCAGCATATGTTGTCCAAAGTGTGCCCATAGAGTATGGGAACAGAATAGAAATAGTTAATTGAGCCAGCAGAACACGCAAGTACTGCGTTCGGCTGCGTATGTAGGTAGGTACGGTAGGTAGCCATTTGTGTTTAAGCCCGTAGCCCAAGCAGGGATCAGTATTTCTGGCAACGTCATCATTAACAGCCACTGAGGGCCAGTGGTGATGCCAGTGGTGAGTGCACCTCATGGCTCGCTCTGCTGGCGCACAAGTAGGCCTACTTGTGCACAAGACGCAAGTTGGCACCTCGACAGAGTGTTCCAGTTACATTTGTGTTTAATCTATTTATGGTTATAAGTATTACATTCCCAGTGAAGTTTACAGTTTCAGTGAACTCGAGTGCACTGAAACATTTGATTTATTAAAACTGTAAAATATATTGTAAAATACTTCAAATAGCCGATCTATATCGACAAGTTGTGAGTTTATAGATGAGTTATTTGAAATATTCAAAAATATCTTTCAAAATAGTAAAAAATTGCAAAAAGGTTTAGGGATAAGGCATGGATGAAAATAGAGCACTTTAAATCTTTGCTGACGAAATTAACACTCCATTAAGACTAAGAATAAAAGACTATTTTGATATTTGGTCATACCGGTAAGACTAAGACTAAACAATTTCAGTAGACTAATGGACTAAGACTAAAACTGAATGTGTGTTATTCAAAAGACCAAGACTAAATCAGAATTTGCTGTCGAAATGAACACTGCTGCTGTACTGTCTGTTTGACAAATCATCCTCCAACTGTTCCATGCCTTTCTCCTCTCCCTCCATGCCTTTTGTTCAGGGACCTGAAGACCCAGATCGAGAAGGAAGACACCAAGAGAGAGTTGTTGGGCAAGCAGAGCAGCCTCGCAGAGTCGCACTGCATCCGCTGCCTGCAGCCCTTCAAGTTCCTGGTCAACAGCAAGCGCCAGTGTCTGGACTGCAACCTGTACACCTGCAAGTCCTGCAGCCGCTACAACAAGAAGGAATGCGGCTGGGTGTGTGACCCCTGTCGCATGGCAAGGCAAGACGGACCGCATTCAGGTGCCTCTACTAGCTATGGAGGCATCAGGGTTCATTTCGTTGACTGAAACTACAAGGAAAAATGTTTGTCGACTGATAAATCAATAAAAAGAAATAGAAACTAACTATGATGATTAAAACTATAAAGACGGAATATAAGAAAGAAAGTAAGAACTATATTTGTTGCGTTGTGAGCTTGTAGATCGTCTATTGTCATTCATCGAGTGTAAAATCAGTGCAAAATTACGATGCCATCACGGCCTGCCAGAATAGATTTTAGTTGACTAAATCAACTGTAGATTTTGTCAACTAAAATCTTATGATATTTAGTCAACTAATATTTAGTCAACTAAACTCTGGGATGCTCTGTGTGTCATATTCATTGGGTTCTGTAAAACATAAGAGGAGACATCATGAAACAAAAATTACACCATTAATACTCTGAGGGTCCAGGGGCCCACAGTCACGTCTCATCCCGTAGAAGGCAAGACGCGCTTTACTAAAAGTAAAACATTTCAGACTAAACTCAATGGAATACACTGAGAGCCACACAGCTAAACTAATTTACTGGTCTATGTCATTTGTGTTGTGAACTTGTGAGTGATGTAATATATAAGATTTCAAGTTGTAACCATTGTCTCAGTAAGTCTTTTGGATGGGTGTCGAAGGCTCCCATTCACTGCAACGTGACACTCTGACAGATCTGTTATTGACTTGCATAGTTGAATCTGATGCATGTAATCTACAAGACACTGTCTGATCATGCTCCAGCACCAGAGAATCTGGCCGCACACAAAAGCAGATGTTCGGGGAAAACAGTTCACCGGCTGTTTGTGTTCACAGTGTGAGCAGTTGTCTATAAACATTTTTGGCATTTTAGCTGACTTCTCCTTACACGTACAAAGTAACCTTAATGTACTCAAGTACACGTAGTGTACTGTAGGTGTTTCATTTATTACTCAGAGATGTTGACTAGACATCTATTTGTCAATAAAGATCAGTCCTGTGACACTCTGCATCACTGCACCTTTTGATCACCCCTCCCTCTCTCTGCAGGGTCCTGAAGATCGGCACACTGGAGTGGTACCACGAGAATGTGCGTTCACGTTTCAAACGCTTCGGCAGTGCCAAGGTTATGCGATCGCTCTTCAAGAGGCTGAATGGAGAACACAGTACTTCTCAGCATGACGGTGGGAAGACCAAAACAACTAATATGTCTTGTTCTTGTTCTTGTTCTTGTTCTTGTTCTTGTTGTTCTTCTTCTTCATCTTCTTCTTCACATCCTCACATCTATGTGTTATCCTAGCCTAGGATCACTTCCAATTTCGGGTTTCTGATCAGGTTGGGAGCAGACACAGCCTACGTCATTTTGCAGTCATTAGACAGACTACACTTTGGCCGGAACTACCAAACCGGAATCAGTTTTAACCCAAAACAATTCCCAGCGCTCAAGGACATATAATTTTAGGGCCTACCCAATGAAACCCTTGATGCGTAGTTTTGCTTATTTTTTTAAAAGTTTGTTTGGTTATATCCATCTTTTAGTCCAACTCGCAGCAACTGGCAAGACTACACTTCTCTAGCATTTAAATAGGAATTGGAGAATTAAACAGGGGGGACCAAAACAAAGCAACGCCGCTTCTAAGCCTGTTGCCGGTTTAGGCCACGCCAAGACCGCCAAGATCACACAGCCTGTTTAAAATGAATACCATGCAGGCTTTCCTCCGAGATGGAAAGACTAGTGACACAAGGTTAGTGTTATCCTGTTGAGCGTAAATGTATAGTTAGTGCATGGTTATGCCTGTCAAATTGTTTAATAAAAGAAGGTGTGGTACAGCGACCCTCTTGGAATCTAAAGGTTCCAGGTTCGATTCCCGGCTCCTCCTGTCTATGTGTCTAAGTGTCCTTGAGCAAGACACTGAACCCCTAACTGCTCCCGGTGAGCAGGTTGGTGCCTTGCATGATTTCCTCCGCCATCGGTGTGTGAATGTGTGCATGAATAGGTTAAAAAAAAGCACTATGTAAATGCAGTCCCTTTACAATTTAAAATGTGCTATGAATTGAAGAGAAGCTTGAGTCCAGACCAGAAGGCTGCTTGCTGGTCAGAAACCCTGAAATAAGTCTGTGTGAGATGTAACAAAACACTTTCCTGTTTAGTGAACTAAAACATTCCCTTGGCTCTTAATGGAACTGTACGAATTTGACACGGACCCTGCAGCCACTGTCCTCTAGCTAAACAACATTGTAAAGACATTTTCTAGGATTTTAGGTTACAGATCAGGGTCAGAATGTGAAGCTGGGGAGGCCAACTCTCTCAAAACGTCCATCTGTTCCTCGCATTCCACCGCTGGAAATCTGCGGAGCTTTTTCCTCATATCCTCAAATCCCCAATAAATGAAAAGCCTTTATGGAGAACAGGGACGTGCTGGCCATTGGGAAAAGCGGGACAACTCCCGAACGGCCGGTTCATTCCCGGCCAGTCCAGGCCGGCCATTAGGGAAAAAAATTAAATTAAATGTCGACCTTCGTTCCATTTTTGCCAACAAAGTAAATCGTCACAGTCGGGCAGAAACCTCGTATCTCCAAGTTTCAAATGTGTAAATTTTTTTGCAAAGCAAAGCCCTGCTTCATCATACAAGGCCGTTGCACAAAAGTAGTGAAAACAGCAGATCTACAACGCCTCGCGGTGCGAGGCGTTGTGTGCTTGTAGATCGGCTGTTTTCACTAGTTTAATTACTTTTTTAAATGATAAATACAAAACAAACGGTTTTGGACATACAAGGTTTGCACTCGACAACGACGAAATATAACTCATGTAATTGGCCCACTGGCTTGTCACTTGTCATGATCTGAAATGGCAAATCTTTGAGTAGCAGCAGCGCTATAGACGGGTTTCTTGTTTACAAACATTGAGACTAAATGCACAGATGACTGTATCATGTAATCAATTCCGTCCAATCCCCAAACCTGTTGTTTTGGGGAGCGCTGGTTTCATTGGCTAATTTTGGTACGGACCCTGCACACGCATCTAGTTTTATCAGTGTAACGTGGACCAGAAACCCGTCCATAGAGAGAGAGATCTCTCTCTCTATAGCGCGCAATGAGGGCCTCTTCAACTCTTTTTCCCAGGCCCAGCACGTCCCTGATGGAGAAGCAGTAGGCTATTGTTGTGTAGTCTAGTGTACTCTAAATGCTTGGCATGACTTATAAGCACTCCTGACGGAACATTTGGTTTGAAGCAGTGCTACATAACATGTATTGTGATTCTAGCAACATAATATTCTTTGAGACACACGCGGGTGTTTCGGGGCTTGGCCGAATCCGCCATTCCTTCACCGTGTGAAACAACACATCTTTCATCCATTGGAATTGCATTACGGAACGCACACATTGTTGCATTTTATGGGTTTATTTCATCATAGCGCAACATAATGGTGAAGTATTGTAGTGCATGCATTTGCAACAACCACCGATCTTGTGAAAAATGAAAACGGATCACCAATATTCTAACTTTCCGCGATTCTGCCAATAATCATATTCTTTGAGACACACAACCAAGCTTTTGCCGGGCCAAAGAAAGAAGGGAATCACATAATGTTGATCCCCTTCCCCTATTTGAGGACATGATGTTCTAGTATAGTCCTGATGGAACTTTTGGTTTGCAGCAGGGCTACATAACATGTATTGTGATTCTAGCAACATAATATGAAATCACAATAAATAAAACTGATAGAAGTTCATGTATGGAGCACAAAGACATAAAACAGATGCTGCAGACATGTAGGGTTAAACTTTAGAGCATTGTGAGTCCCAGTCTTAGTGACTTCTCAAAAGTGAAGTATTTCCTTTTTTTTCAGACAGTAAGCCCACCGCAGCACGTTGCCAAATCTCACAGAGGGATTTTAATCTCTTCCATCTTCTCTGAGATTTTCCGGCTCTGGCCTCCTCCAGCTGTGTGTGCTGAGCACTTTCAGAGAACAGTCCACGTCTCGACTCTGAATGTCATCCGTCTTCTATCCTCAAGCGACCAGCAGTACTCAGGAACTCACAGTGTTAAGACGAACGGGCGTCATTAACAGAGTTATTATTGATGCTGTGATGAAAAGCCCTATTTGTGTTCGTTGCGTGTGTTTGAAGTCCAACGCGGTGACGACGGGCGACTCATCAATGTCTCGTTAGCATCGTCTCCTCTCCCTTGTCTCATGGGCTCAAACATGATGTGATAACATCCTTCTACTCTAGGCCTGAGGCTGAAGACACATCTGTGATAGGATGTGTAGCGTGGGCATTATGTAAACAGAGGAGCATCCCAGCAGGAGAAAGATAATATCTGTTCCTACCGGGATGTGAACTTGAGCCAAACTGCCAAAGAATAGATACTCAAAGTTGAATATTACACAACTCCAAGTGTAAGTTGCTCAGTCAAATAATGTGCTTTAAAGTAAAAAGAGTAGCCTACTTGCTTTTAGAAATACTTGGTATACAAGTTAAAATTTCAAAGTACATTTTCTTTAATGACAATCCATTGCTGTATTAAAATGTAGACATTTTCCAGAAATGTTCACAAAAAATATCAATAATTCTGAAAATAACAGTTTACAATGTGTCGCCATGCATTGCATTGCTTGAGTGGTAAAATCGAATAATCGAGGTACAATATTTGTCTTTGAAATGTAATGGAGTGAGAGTCTAGTAGCCTATAAAGTAGTACAGCTATTCACAAAAGGTACTTACTGTAAGTACAGTACTCAATTAAAGGCACTTTAATATGTCCAGCACTGGATGTGACCATAATGTCCTTAATATAACTTGCTCTGATTGAAAATGCATTGTATTATCGCTCTACGGTAGAAGCCTCATTTGCCCAAAACTTTTACTTTTCAAGATTCAAATTTAAAAATAGCAGCTACAGTTGTACATTGGCTATTTCTGCTACTTTTGTGTGACACCACAGTACAAACAAAGTTGGATATTAATTTACGAAGAAAAAAAATATAAGAGGCGACAATATCAGTAACTATGCAGCATTTCATCATAACACAGCCGGTTGCCAAGTGAGGTCACAGACATCACTACGAGATCAATGGGTTTATAAGAGGCTCCTGGTACCGTTTACACTGAGTCACCCAGGAGGATTGTGGGAAGGGACGCAGAGTGAGACGGGCGGTTTGCTGGGGCCATGCATGTGATCATCCAATCACATGTCTCTAATTCTCCACTATAGAGATCAAGGGGGGGGGGGGGGGAGAGAGAGAGCGAGAGAGAGAGAGAGAGAGAGAGACTGATAAGGCAAGAAGAACAGGGATAAAGTGAGAGAGGGAGGCTGACGGGAGGGGCGAGAGTAGAATAGAGTGAGAGAGCCCGGAGGTTCATTTGTAAACCTCACATATGTCATACACATGTATATGATATTGTGTACCGTATGTGTATGTCGTCAAGTGTGTTGAATAGTTGTGATGTGAGCCATACCTCATACTGTGTGCTCATGTTCAAAACAGTCAATGGCAGATCAAAAGTTCACAACAGACAGACACACACACACACACACGCTCGCACGCACGCGTGCACACACACACACACACACACACACACACACACACACACACACACACACACACACGTTACTTGACTGTGGGCCCCTGGACCCTCAGAGTATTAAGGGTGTAATTTTTGTTTCATGATGTCTCCTCTTATGTTTTACAGAACCCAATGAATATGACACACAGAGCATCCCAGAGACCAGAGGTAGGTTCACAACCTTGCTTGGCATGTGGGACGGGCATTCTGCCTGATGGGAGACCCAGATCTATAGTAGCCAAGATGCTCAGATTTAAGGATAAGGAGGAGATTTTGAAAAGGGCAAAAACCCTCAAAGGTTCCAAGATTTTCATAAATGAAGATTTTTCTGAAAAAGTCCGCCTGAAACGGAAAGAATTAGTTCCCCTTCTCCTGGAAGAACGCAAAAAAGGAAACATTGCATATCTCAAATATGATCAGCTGATTTCCCACCCCCCTTCCCGCAAGCCTGTTGTAACCAAGGCTTCTGAGGCGACATCTGAGGCCGATTGAGTCAATGGCTTACGTTGAATATATCGTTTAATTGTATTTATTGTTTCTTTTAACTGTTATGGTGAATTCACACTTGGGTAACAGTCCTCTTACTGTCCCATCTGGTCTAACCAACTTGGAAATGGAACTGTCACAGTCTGCTGAATCTGTAGCTCTAACAAGTGAGAATGACAATGTAGATCCTCTCAATAGTTATTTTAATGACAAGATATTCAGTCTCATTGAAATTGACGTTAATAATAAATATAACATCTGCATTGATCCTGACCTGAATTGTCTGAAATACGCAAACGAATCGATCACTAGTGAATATTTCAATGTTGAAACATTTAACAGATTACAAGAAAGTATTAACTCCCACTCAAATATGTTTTCTACTTTTCACCTGAATGTTCAGCGCCTTACTAGCAGTAATAAGTATGACCGTCTTGTACATTATCTATCTTCACTGAATCAGGAATTTTCTATCATTGCTCTCTCAGAAACATGGCTCTCAGAATCAACAAAAAACCTATATGACATGTCTTTATATAATGCTATTCACTCCTGTAGATCAGAGAGAGAGGGAGGTGGTGTGTCAATTTATGTTCATAACAAGCTTCAATTTTATGTAAGGGATGATCTTGCTTTTGAGAGTCATACAACTGATGTTGAGTCACTCTTTATTGAAATACCTTCATGTTCACTTTTGGATGGCAAGAATGTTATAGTGGGATGTATCTATCGTCCCCCTGATACAGATATAACAACTTTCAATGATAGTTTGTCACTGATATTAGATTTAATTAATAAAGAAAACAAGTTATGTTTCCTGCTAGGAGACTATAACATTGATTTATTTAAAAAAGAACATGCAGCAATTGCTGATTTCCTAAATTCCATGTACTCTAACTGTCTTTATCCTGTGATTTACAGGCCAACAAGAGTGACCAGTTCTTCTGCCACTCTTATTGATAACATCTTTACAAATTCTTTGAACGATGTAGCACAATCAGGTATTCTACTAACGGACATATCAGATCACTTTCCTGTATTCCATTTTTCCTTGCCAAATAAAAGTGGACATGTAGAAACAAATAATAGCTATAAATTTCGAATTTTTAATGCTAAAAACATGGAGCAGTTTGGAAGGTTGATTGACAACATTTCCTGGGATGATGTTTATGAACATTCTTCTGTACAGCATGCTTATCATTCATTCATTAATTCTTTTAATTCTGTCTTTCATCGCTGCTTTCCTTTGGTTAAACCCAGGAAGAAAGCTGGTGAAGGTCTTTGGAAACCCTGGTTTACAACAGGTCTCAAAAAATCCTCCATTTAAAAAAACAAATTGTATAAAAAATTCCTCACTAATCCGACTCCACTTAATTCTGCGATTTATAAAAAATATAAAAATAAATTCATTCATCTATTGAGGATGTCAAAGAAAATGTACTTTTCTAATAAATTCAGAGAATCATCAGACATCAGATTCACTTGGAAGGTTGTCAATGAACTTCTTAACAAAAAAAAGTGTACTGCATCCCTCCCATCTCAGTTTAAAGATGGTGAAAAGATATATAATGACCCTGTGGTTATAGCAAATGAATTTAACCATTTTTTTGCAAATGTGGGATCATCTCTGTCAAAGGATATGGGAGTTCCCAATTGTAATCATTTAGATTACATTAAGGGTAACTTCCCTAGTATTTCGCAGTTTGAAGAAACTAATGAATCAGAGGTGTTGGAATTAATTTCCAACTTGAAGATATCAGCAGCTGGTCACGACGATATTGGTGCTTCATTGGTCAAATCAGTATCTTCTTCAATCATTAAACCCCTTATTCACATTTTCAACTTATCTCTGAAATCTGGGGAGGTTCCAAATGATTTAAAAATAGCCAAAGTTATTCCCTTGCATAAATCTGGTGATTCAAGAACTTTCAATAATTATCGCCCAATATCAATTTTACCATGTTTCTCTAAAATATTGGAAAAACTGGTTTATAACAGAATTTTGCACCATTTAAATGAACATAATATCTTATATGAGCACCAGTATGGTTTCAGAAAAAATCACTCCACAGATATGGCCCTCTTACAGCTGGTAGAAAAAATCTACTCATCCATTAATGACAAAGAATTTGCTCTTGGCATATTCTTAGATCTTTCTAAAGCATTCGACACTGTTGATTATACTATATTACTTGATAAATTATATAATTATGGTTTTCATGACGTAACATTGAAATGGTTGTCTAGTTATGTTTATAACCGTGAACAGTTTGTCTATGCTAATGGTTGTTGTTCATCCAAAGTTAAGATGTCATGTGGAGTTCCTCAGGGATCTATACTTGGACCCCTATTATTTCTTATTTATGTAAATGACCTAGCTGCTGTGTCTTCATCCTTTACACCCATTTTGTTTGCTGATGATACCAATTTGATTCTTACCCACAAAGATTTTGATTCGCTCATTAAGGAAGCTAATTCTGGCATAGCTATGCTTTCAGAATGGTTTCTTGCAAATAAATTATCTCTAAATATAAAGAAATCCAATTTTATTGTATTTGCAAGTAAAAACAAAAAATACTGTCATGATAGAGCTAAGATTTCTATTGGTGGGATCGAAATTAATCAAGTTTCATCCACCAAATTTCTAGGTGTCCTAGTCGACGAAAAACTGTCTTGGAAAGAACACATTCATACGGTAACCAACAAAATTTCAAGATCTCTTGGTATCATCAGAAGAATCAGGGGTTTGGTTAATCAGGCTTGCCTCTTAACACTTTATTACAGTTTAATTTATCCATATCTCATTTACTGCAATATTGTTTGGGCAAGTACATATCCATCAAATTTACACAAATTACTCATTGCCCAAAAGAAATTTGTAAGAATAGCTACTTCTTCTTCCTATTTGGCCCCATCTGCCCCTCTGTTTAGAAAATTAAATGTATTATCTATCTATGACATTAACATAGTCCAATCCTGTTCTTTCATTTATAAATGTACATACCTTTCAAATATGCTTCCTAGACCTTTCAAAGAATATTTTAAGACCAATTCACAATTTCATGATTATAATACTAGACAATCGGACAATCTTCATCCTCCCTTTAGTCGCATCACACATAGCCAGTTCTCCATTAAAGACAGAGGTTCTTCATTCTGGAATACACACATACTTATTGCCAAATCCTCATCTTCAATTAGTAATTTTAAACATAGATTGAAGGCCAGCCTGATAAATCAAGCCTCTACATTTAATTCTACCACTTAAAGTGGCCATGCTTCTGCATACGCGCAAGCACGCACACACGCACACGCACACGCACGCACGCACACGCACACATACGCGCAGACACACACTTTCGAGGGAAAATAGTTTTTTAGTTTTCTAGTTTGAATATTGTGTTTCAACTTTACTTGTTTATTACTTAAGGTGAGAACCTTGTATAAGCCCTTTATGGGCTTCCTTTCTCGCCTGCACATATTTTCATGCTTTTTTTTTAATAATGTTAACATGTATTGTTTGTTTTCTTATTGTGCAAATAAATCAATCAAATCAAATACATACATAATACAGACAAAGCACCGCTCAAAACTCCGGGTCCATTTGGGTCATAACACATATTGTATTTTATTCTGTGTTCACTGATTATATTACTATTGCTATTCCACTGAGACACTGAGATCATATTCTCTGTTTTTAGAAGATCTTGTAGTCACATTAGTCTCAAATGTTCATTATGACGCTGGTTTGATTACAATGAATCATGATTCATGATTCGGGGTTGTTGGAGTTAGTTGTCCCCGTTACTGAAGCCTTTCATTAATGAGAACATTAAGCCTCTAGAATGTTTGTAGCTTGTGGGTGCCAGAAGGCTGCGGCTAGGCTGGCATTAGCTAGGCTGGCATTAGCTTGGCATGCTTAGCCGGGGGCCTGGAGGCATGCCATGTGCAGGAGGGGTAGTAAAAGAAGGCTAGGGAAGTTTTAGTCACTGAGTCGGTGAGTTTTGCGATTCGTCAGCATTTGCTTGTGTGTGTGTGTGTGTGTGTGTGTGTGCTAAAAAATGCCATTCATTTTAATGAAATGCGGGTTTTTAAAACCTTGGAACTACATAATTAGACCATAGTAACCACCTGTTTTACCCTAGCAACCACTCGTTAGACCAAATATTAGAGTTATAGTAACTGCATATTAGACCCTAGGAACTAGCTTTATCCTAAAAAAAATCTAATATCACTCAACACTATCAACACTTTTAACATTTACTTTAACACCTTTAAAACCTTTAGAACCTTAAACGTTTAACACCTTTAACCCCTTTAACACTTACTAGAGCGTCTAGTCGGCGACCTGGCGTGAAAACAATCAGATCTCTGCTTCCCTGGCGTTCTTTTCACCTCATTCATAGATAAAGCCCTTTTTATGAGTAGTTTTTTCAGAGTAGAATGGAAATCAATGGAGCCTAGAGCATCCATTTTCTCTCTCTCTCTCTGTGCTACGGAGTGACGTATGACTAGGGTCATTCACAGGTCACAGCATGCACGCAGCACGCTGTACAGTTAACCCTTTGTTGTCTCGTTCATGAACGAGACAACTCCTTTTGGCAGGGTGAGCCCTAGTGGCCTTAACTTGTTACTGAAAGAGTTTGGCACCCAAGTTGTTAATTAATGCAAACCTCATTATACTTGTTGTCATATATGGAAAGGACACAGGCCATATGTTTGCCTGTGTCCATTTAAGCCCATATATGAACATCAGAACACGTCATACTGATGACATTCAATACGTAAACATGGCTTTTTTTGTTGACTCATGTGGCGTACGACCCGTACGTGATGTCAGAGCCTTTTATGATGTGATGTCACAATGAGTCAGCGCTTGCGGCTAATTTCCTCAGAAACAGCCTGATGTCAACAATCATCTCCGCATACGGAGATTCCGAACGTTTCGCGCCGGTTTGGGAAAACCGCGAATCGGTCCGAGGCCCAGCACTGCACTCCGCGCCGCGGCGGGGAACGCGGCTGCCGAATCTGAAGCCGGTGGGACGAACGGTTCTCGAGTTACGCGGATGATTTTTGTTGACTCATGTGGCGTACGTGATGTCAGAGCCTTTTATGATGTGATGTCACAATAAGTCAGTGCTTGTGCCGTTTCCTCAGAAACAGCCTGATGTCAACAATCAGCTCCGCATAAGGAGATTCCAAACGTTTTGTGCCGGTTTCGGAAAACCGCGCGCCGGGTCGGGTCGAGGCCCAGCACTGCACTCCGCGGTGGGACGAACAGTTCTCGAGATACGCGGATTACATACACATAGACAGACACGCAGACACGCAGAGACTTCTCGCATTTATAGTACGATAAAACTTATATCAATAAATACTTAATACTATCACCATTCTTAGCCCACTCCGTTTCTCCAGGAACAGAGCTTTCTATTTAGTAGAACCAGAGTGTATAGTGTAGTGAACGAACAAAACAAAACACAAACAGTTAACATAATCATCGCAATCACATACAGTACTAATACACAATGGGGCCCTTCAACATACATGGTGTACAAAAGAGTGCCAGCTCTACTAACCTTATTAAATCGTGGAACCTTGTATCTCCTTGTTTAATGGTAAGAATGTGGCCGTCTGAGTGTGTGTTATTAGACACTCAACAGACCAGAATACCAGCTGTTCACATCCGTGAATGTCCTGCAACCCAGCCTTTGGGTCACGGCCATGCAAAACAACTGAGAAACACGGTTCTGTTATCCAGTGGCGTAAAGTAACTAAATACAAGTACTTAAGTACAATTTTGAGGTTTTTGCACTTTACTTTACTTTATTTCCAATACTTTTACTTGCACTCCACTACATCTCGGATCCAAATATTGTACTTTTAGGAATACAAAAATAGACGATCTACGATGCGACACATTGCTGAAAGCTGCGCAAGACCATAAATCCATGCCATTCCCATTGAAATGCATTGGCGGAATCCACTCTCGTAGGTAGAATATTTTCTATAGGTAGAGTATTTCTACATTTCAGTATTGAGAAAGGTATTTACTATGAGAAACGTCACAGCTTGTCCACGTCCGTGTACACATTATACTACCCAAGTCTATGGGTTTGCTGCTCTGATATCATGCTCTGATGTCACTGTGATGTCAGGGGAACCATTCTACCAGAATGGGTTTGCCGCTCATGCTCTGGATTCACTGTGATGTCACACTAACAGAATCCCTTTTATGCCCATATATGGAGTTCCCTAATGTCATCAATATTATTGATGCCCTGTTAGAGAGATCCCTGTGATGCCAGGGGGTAAATCCCTTTTATGCCCATATAGGGAGATATGAAAATCCCTGTGATGCCAGGGGAACAAATCTCTTTTATGCCCATTTATGGAGATCCCTGATGTCCACATCCCTGATGTCCACCTTGTGGCGTGACCTCGCCCTAAAGGGCGTCTTACTAGTACTTTTACTTAAGTAAAACATGTGAGTACCTTTTCCACCACTGCGTCCATGAATGTCCTGCAACCCAGTCTTTGGCCCAACCGCTGAAAAATACGGTTCTGTTATCCCTCAGATTTCAACCCTACTACGTATATGACTCTTTTGAAACGCTGTTCCTTAGGTTTTTCTGTCTCGGATGTCTCTCTCTGTGTTTCTGATCTGTCGTTCTCACTTCCAGTCTCGCTCGGCCGTCCTTTGCTCGCCAGCTCCCATCCTGTGCGTCTCCTTAATTCAATAAAGTGGATCAGAATGTAGTGGAGAAACGAGGCTGGCTCATAAACACGCTCATAAAAAATGGACTGACAAACAATGTGTTTCTGTTCCCTATCTCTGGTGGTATGTGTAGCCATGCCAGATAGAAATATAAAACATTTGATTTGATGCTTCTTGTTATGGAAGCTGTTCTGTAAGCAAGCGCCTAGCCGAGGCTGTGCTGCTCCTTAACACCCAACAGGACCAACGTGGATCGAACCCACTGACACTGCCATTGTTTTGCGCCCCTTGAGGTCCCAGCAAACATTTTGAGGTATATTAGACATCTAATATACATCTAAACTTATACCAGACGTCTAAGTTTATACGTATAAAAATGGTCTAGATTTGCAAGTTTTTTAGACGTCTAAACTTAGACTAGACGTCTAATATATACGTCTAATAGACGTCTAAGTTTATGTAAGCAATTTACCCCGAGTGAGAGGACATTATCAGAGCATAATGTCCGACCCCGAGTGGTAAATAGCTTTTCTACCACTTTTTCCCTTATACATGAAAGAAAACACATAGTTGTAACTTGCAAGGATCTTAAGTTACAATCATTATTGCCTATAAAACTTCCGCGAGACAGCAGATAGTTCCACCAACAACATCTTCTACTCACCAACAGATGGCGCCAACTCCATACTAATCCATGCGTCTAGCTTACAGCTAAGCTAACGTCAGTTAGAAGTACCGTTCCGGCCGTAAATAGAGGCTGTTCGCTTCCAGAAAGGCATAGGTTCAGAGAAAAGGGGCTTTAAAGTTGGCGGATTGCATTGGATCCAAATAAATCGGCGACTATAGCATGCACGTTAGTGAACATAGGACCGTTGCCACGGTCATTTGTTGGTTGGGGGAAAGGTGTTCCGACTACCTCCTGAAGTCCCCGGATGTACACTGAGGCTCATTGATCTCGGACAAGTCCTCACACAACTTTGCGGCAGTAGTTCTCTCATAACCTCCGGAATTTAGCCAATCAGAATCCAGTATTTGAACACGTGACTCGAAAAAGTGGTAGAAACCTGGGTCTAAATTTAGACTTCTAATAGACGTCCGGCCGTAAGGTCTAAATATAGACGTCTATTAGACGTCTAAATTTAGACCCAGGTATAAACTTAGACGTCTATTAAACGTATATTAGACGTCTAGTCTAAGTTTAGACATCTAAAAAACTTGCATATCTATACCTCTGGTAGACCATTTTTTATATGTATAAACTTATACTTCTAGTTCAAATTGTTTAGTGGGGCACGTTGTGAGCTTGTAGATCTGCTATTTTCAGAGTGCAACACCCGAGTGCAACCAAACATAAGCTGACTTGTCTTTTAGTTCTACTGGATATCTTCTCCACTCGTCCCTCCCTAACATTTTAGTCTAGTTTCTATTTGTTGATGCAGGATCTCAATTTACAAGCTTTTTTGGTTGTATCCTTTTAGTTGACCTTGTACCAGTGAACTCTACTGTCATGAAACTGTATCTTTTCCTATGCAAAGTCTTCAATGAATCAATCAAAAGATGAAATTGTCAATTTAGTCTTATATTTAGTCATCATAGCTTAGTTTTTATTTTGTTTTCGTCAGTGAAACATTTAGGTAGTTGACAAACATTTTAAGTCATAGTTTTAGTCGACAAAATAAACACTGGCACACACTAGTGAGTCTATATTATTTGTACAAAATATACACATTAAAAGTTTGCCAGCATGTTATATTCCCTGAAAAGGGTGCAAGAGGAAAGGCCATGGGGTCACCAAAATCAGTATGGTTCATTAATTGTTATTATTATTATCGTTATTATTTTTAAAGCATCCCATTAACAGCAGCATGTCTGTTTTCTTCCTCAGTGGACGGATATGAGGACACAAACTACAACAACATGGATGCCACAGATGGACAAAACTACAAAGGGGTAGGCCCACTGCACTGATGTTTGAGAATGTTTCGTCACATTTGTGACATTAACTTTGTTCATCAACGCAAAAAGCTTTTGATTACTTTACCGTCCGAGCCTAAGGTACCCCAGAATTCACTGCAGGCTTGGTTCTCGAATAGTTATAGGGCATTGCGCCTAGTGGCCCCTACTGGCAGGGGGGAGAATAGCTGTAGTTTTTGGATATATCACAGGTCCAACATATGCAGACATGAACTGGCACTGTGAAATTCAGAGATAAAAAGACTACGAGATATTACAGAAAGTCAGAAACGACCCCGGCAGTCAAGTATTATATGGAACTGGCATGCCAAATAAATACAATTGCTATTACAAATCCTTTTTTGTAATAATCATTTTACCAGTATTCTACCAATATGCCAGGGTGACAGAGCACTCCCAAACCCTCATAGATCTCGTCGTAACCACTGACAAGTCCAAAGTCACCGCTAGTGGGGCTATTGTATGCGGTCTTAGTGATCATTATATGATCTACTCTACCCGAAAAATACACAAACCCAAGGCTAGTGGCCACAGAACTGTCGTAGCTAGAAGCCTGAAGAACTACTCCAGTGAGGCTTTTAATTTCAAACTAGCGGGTGTAGACTTTTCCCCAGAGCTGCAGTGTACAGATGTCGAAGAAGCATGGTGTGGGTTTAAAACCAAATTGACCAATGCTCTAGACGACGTGGCCCCCTTGAATACCACCAGGGTTAAAGCCCGCCAAGAGCCATGGTATAACTCAGATATTGCAGAATCAGCTAAACTCAGAGACAAAAAATACGATGAAAAACGAAAGTGCTGCAAAAAGCTCAGTAAAAAATTCAACCCTGACCTCAAAATCCACGTTGAGCATCTTACTGCTCAATGCAAGAGACTCAGAAACCAGACAACCGCCCTAGTTAGATCCGCCAAAAAAAACTACATCGACGACAAAATCGATGAATACAAAAACAAACCACGAGACCTATGGAAGTTGCTTAACAACCAATTAGGCTTAAAATCAAAAACCATATGCCACAACATAAACATCAAAACGGACGCCGCTCTCATTTCTGACAAAGGTGAAGTGGCTACCCATCTTAACAAAACCTTTACCACCACAGCCCGTTCACTGGTCGAAAGACTGGTCGCCCCATCTGGGCGGTATGGTGTAAAATTTGTTAAAAAATTCTACAAAAAACTGGGCGTCAGAAAAGACAGCTTTAAACTTTCCACAGTGACAACTGATGAGGTGTTTAAAAAATTGAGCGCCCTACCTCAACACAAGGCCACTGGCCTTGATAAAATCCCAGCTAGATTTCTCAGAGATTCAGCCGCCACCATTGCTCCAATCATTACCCACATAATTAACCTTTCCATCGAACAGGGTCATGTCCCCCAGGACTTCAAACTAGCAAAAGTAACCCCCCTGCACAAAAAAGGTAGCAAACTAGACCCTGGAAACTACCGCCCCGTTTCCATTCTTAGCTCCATATCCAAAGTCATGGAGAAAATAGTCTACGAACAGATTGCAAGATATCTCGATGAGAATAATCTGATTTACGAGTTCCAATCTGTATTCAGAGAATCCCATTCCACTGACACATGCCTTCTCTATTTGACTGACCAAATCAAACGCGAAGCGGACCAGGGCAAATATAGCGGCATGGTCATGATGGACCTCCAGAAGGCATTTGACACCGTGGATCATGCTATTCTGATTGAGAAACTAAAAGCCATCGGTCTTGACAGCGCAGCAGTGAGCTGGATGCAATCTTACCTGGTGGGGAGGGAACAGGTGGTGGAGATTAACGGTACCCTGCCCCCCCCCCCCCCCTCCCAGTAAGCTGTGGTGTTCCTCAAGGTAGCATACTGGGACCTCTGTTGTTCCTAATATATGTGAACGACATGGCATCTGCTTGCGACTGCAACCTGTTCCTGTTCGCGGATGACTCGGCTCTCCTAGTCTCGGGCAAGGACCACTTGCAGGTTGAAAAGACATTTAACTCTGAACTGAGTAAGATCTGCACATGGCTTAACGACAACAAATTGTCAATTCACCTGGGAAAAACCGAGTCCATCCTCTTTGGATCAAATCATAACCTCAAAAAGGTAGATGACTTCACAATCAAAGTGGGTGACAAGGTCATAACACGAAAAAACTAAATCTCTTACTTAGGATGTATCCTTGAAGCTAATCTTTCCAGCGAAAAGATGACTTCTAAAGTAATAAAAAAAATCAACCAACGAACTCGTTTCCTACAGAGGATCGCCCCAATGGTCAACTTCAACACACTGAAGACCATAGCTGGTGCAATAATCCAGCCCCTCTTTGACTACGGAGTCCACGTATGGTATTGTGACGCCCCACAAGCCCTAAAAACTAAACTCCAAACAGCCCAAAATAAACTAATTAGGGTCCTGCTTAACCTTCCCTATCAGACTCACCTCACCGCTACTCACCAGTTAAAAGTGGGGTGGCTCAGAGTAGATGACAGAGTACAGCAACTTGCAATGGGCCTGGTGTACAAGATACACTACACCACCATGATACCCAAATACCTGTCAAAATACTTTATAAACGTTAAGGATGTCCATAATTACAACACCAGAGGCAGTGCCACAGATCACGTTCAACCCAGAGTCAACTCAAAGAAAGGGTCAAACTCGTTCTTCTGCTATACCACAAAAATGTGGAATGCCTTACCGAAGGCCATAAAGGAGTGTGGATCACTAGCATCCTTTAAAATTGCCCTGAAAAACCACTTACAGGCAGCAGCCGTTCGCAACTGGTAAAAACCTAGCTCAACCCTCCCCTCCCCTGCCCCTTCCTTGTATATACTTACTGTTTGTTTAGACTTACTGTTTTCTTTTTTTTTTCCTTTTCTTTATATCTACTGCATAGTACTGTGTTCTATTTGTCTGTCATTCAATGTTATATGAGATACTTAAATGGTTTCCTGTTGAAATAAGCTTAGTCTTTTCATGGATCTCCTTTTAGTAGACCTTGTACCAGTGAACTGTACCGTCATGAATCTGTACATTTTCCTATGCAAACTTCTAATAAAGCCTTCAATCAATCAATCAATGCCAATGATTGACTGCTCCATGGAATCTCTAAATAATAACATTCAACAGGCCTGGCAGCCTGGCGTGGATGTATAACCCAACACCCCCCCCCCCCCCCCCCCCCCCCCTTATTTTGCTGCAGTAATCATAGGTCAGCCTAATCATCATGCAAGTTACACAGCACTTCACGCTTTTCACCCCCGATTAACGCTGAGTACAGGTCTTCTCGGATCCACTCGGATTTTACACACATAATGATAAACAGACCCGGGACCAGTGGTGGAAAAAGTGCTACATTTCTTTACTCAAGTAGAAGTATCAATACTGCAATGTAGAAATACTCTGTTAAATGCCGGGAATTCAAAAGTTCAAAGGTAGACTACTTGTATCAAAATGTACTTAAAATACCAACAGTAGAAACTAAGTAGCCTACTTATTACGCAGAAGGTCCCATTTCACAAGTTTTAAATGTAAAAAATAAAATAAATAGATAAAAACATTTGAAAACTTCTACAAGCTCCGAATGCGTCACACTAATAATCAAGATCTGCAAAGTAACTAGTAAAGGTCTACGGTTTCAAATAATTGTAGGTTAGTAAAAAGTACAATATTTGTCTCTGAGATGTAGTTGAGTTAAAGTACTGAAAATTGGAAATACTCCAGTAAAGTAAAAATACCTCAACTTTGTACTTTAGTAGACTACATGTACGTAGTTACTTTACACCACTGCCCGGGACCCAAGGTAATAGAATCTAAACCGACCCGGACCGAATTGACCATTATAATAAAACTGACCTTGCGTCTCTCGGGTGTTGTCTGGTATTTTTGGGTGGACCCGTGAAGACCTCCACTGTGCGGATAATCAGGGGTCATCGCCATGTTGGCTTGTGTTGGACATTTTTGTGAACGTTTAATTTTTGCCACAGACACACAAAATGAGCAGACAATAAAATGACCAGAAACACATAAAGAGCCAGCCCTGAATGTCCATAACAGGTCTGTTACTCTGAAAATGTTCAAAGAAAAAAAAAAGAGAATGTTCAAAGACATTTGTACACTGTCAGAGTTGAGGGGGTCCTTGCAAATAAAACATTTGAGAACCACCGGTACTAGTTGGACTCCTATAATGTGCCATAGTGTTGTAGTAAATCTGTGTCATACATATTCTGAAGAAAACCTGGAGACTTGACATTCAGTAAATATATATATAAATATTTTCTTTTTCATTTCCTGAAAATGTTTAATTTAAAATAGCTTATTCAGTTAGAAGTTTCCATCTCCTGGGCCACGTAAACGGAGGCAGAGCAGGCAGTCTGTCTGCTATCAAGATTTAACAGAATGCAACATACAGCGATTATGATGACCAGGCATTCGCTGTGTTGCAATGCACTGATGTCAAGGAGGAGCTGAAAGCTGCTGACAGGGTCCTCGTCCTGAACATTGTCCAGTGAACCTCAGAGAGTGAGTGTGATTGGTTGTCATGGTGCCCACAATGATCTCTAAGCCAAGCATGTACTGTAGTGCACGCGGTGCGTTTCACATGAGCATTCTTTGCTGTTGGCTTTCAACATTGAGTGGACAAAGTGAATTACGTACAGAACCTGCAGTTGGATTGTCTGGGGGAAGGGAGGGTGCATCTGCTTTTGATATCACTCTGTCATTCATTTTGTTGACCAGTGGGGCCATGTTTGCATACTTCTGGTCAGACTGATTTAAATTCATGCAGACCGTCATGACATATTTGACAAATTTACGATTTTCCTACTGAGAAAACGTTTATGGAGAATTTTGGTTGATATTTTGTGCATAAAGTCTTTACATCTAAGAAGCGTGTGTTTGGACATTCCATGCACGCTCATCCACAGAACTAGAAGCAGATTTACGGCCGGCCAGACAGGAGAACTGTAGCAGCCCTGGACCTCTTCATGTATGATTCAGGCTGATACACACATGCAGGGGCGTCACAAGGGGTAGGAAAGTGGGACTGAGTTACTGGGGCCCAAGGTGGAGGGGCCCTAATAACTTTATCTATTGAAAAATAGCAGATCTACAAGCTCGCAGCGCGGCACTCGGTGCCGCGCTGCGAGCTTGTAGATCTGCTATTTTTGAAAAGTTGTGATAATGTATGAAAGTCTTTGAATATATGTATTTTTTAAGCGAACATTTCTAACTCAAATTTTGCTTCTGGGGGTCCCTGGAACTAAATATTTTGAGATCGGGGTCCGTGGCCAAATACATATCATTTTGGGGGTCCTTGACATAGGTTTCTTGCACACATTTTCACGATTTTTCAAAAATAGCAGATCTACAAGCTCGCAGCGCGGCACTCGGTGCCGCCCTGTGAGCTTGTACATCTGCTATTTTTCAATAGTTAACATTCATGGGGGGCCCGCAGTGAATCCTTGTACCCAGGGCCCAGAATTTGGTGTGACGCCCCTGCACACATGGAAACTTTGTAAACATTACCTGGATGTGTCAACAGCAGTGAAATCACTTATATCAATTAAGAAGTCATATATCAAGAGAAAATCTTAACTGTAATGGGTGGCTTTTTGTTGAATTGTCTCATCTTCCCTGCTGGTAAAAAACTTTATATTATTTTACTTTAAAAATGTGCAGGCTCCCCTGTGGTCAGCACTTACAATTATATTTAGATTGTTATTCTCATTTATTTCACTGTGATGTGTACTATACTGTGCGTGCAAGAGAGAACAATGCAAACATACTTAGCTACAAACTACACACTATCTTGAGTGTTTAAATCTGAGTTGACCGATAACAGTCATGTACATTTACATCCAGGATTGTGCTGCATTTTTCACAGGTCAAAGCAGTGGCGTCAGTTCAGCAAAAGCTAGGGTATGGCAAAGATGGGAGTCCTCATGGAAAATAGGCATTACATTTTGTATAACACGGTTCTATTGTGAAAATAGCCGATCTACATGCTCACAACGCCTCGCGCTGCGAGGCGTTGTGACCATGTAGATCGGCTATTTTCACAATGTCTGTAAAACGGCTTTTGTCAGTTTTTTACATAGGTTTCTACGGTTTCTTGGCCTGGATATGGCAGCCTGGAATGGTTTTTCAAGTGCAGCTAAACTTCGCATGTTAGTAAACGTGTCACAATTAACAATAATGCATTGCACCTGTGCAGCTGACCTGCGGAACTTGGGAATATACCATTCTGTCAAGCTGGGGAGAATACAAGTGTGGAGAATATAATTATAATACCTTGTTAAAGTGACCATTTTGTTAAATTTTGCATTTGTAGTTATTGTACTGTAATTTAACAACATAATAACCAGCGCAAAGATACATTCATGGATTTATATTTAAAAGTAACTTTTATTTTCCCCCCTGGACCCAGGGTATGGCAGCTGCATACCCCTGCCATACCCAATTGACGCCCCTGCCTGGGTCAAAGATCAATCTCTGTTCTGGTGTCAGGCTCAGGCCGACTTTCGTCAACAGTTGGAATGACTCCACACACAGCTGGTCAGGGTTAAGGTTAGGCTTGGCGGAACACTCACTCCGCCCCGGTGCATCCTGGGTAAATACCAGGTTGTCATACATCACAACACATGAAAGAGTCTGCAGAAGGAGCTGAATGAGACTCTGGTTATGGTCACGAGCTAAGAACAGTCCACTGGAATTCGTCATAAAAGCTGGGACTACTATATTGTTTACACCACAGACTGCAATGTTGTACAGTGTGTTTATATTCAGTCAATGTCTGTTGGAGCAGGATAATATATTGCTGTGGATTTCTGAGTTCTGCTGGGTTCCAAAGCCTTTCCCTTTGTGTCTGCTTAATTGTGACTTTGAAAACCGTTCAAAACTGGATCTATTGGAAGTTTACAGGAAAGAATTCCAGTAAAAAAGAAAAAGAGGGGAAAAAAGTGTTGCTGCACACTCATCGTTCCGACACTAATTTATTTAGAAAAGGCCTATGTTAAAGCCGTCCATGCTGCCTTCATCAGGGTTAAGACACAAAGGATTACTGGGAAGCCACAAGTTGGGCTACCTTCATCCACTGTTATATAGTTCCACTTAGACACAGTGCCCTCTAGTGTTTATAATACAGTAGTGTAGCAGTCAGCATTATGAAAATGTCTCTCTAGCTTTAACAAGCTGAGAAAAAGCTGAGAAAGCAATTTTTTTTAATGTGCGCGTGCATTTGTGCGTGCGTGCATGCGTGCGTGTGTGTGTGTGTCAGGGCCACAAAAGGGCATGGGGGAGAGGAACAGGAACTGTAGGAGCGTTGTGGAAAGCCAGATTATGCATAATGTCCTACTTTCTGGTCATGGTTGTTGGGGGAAACAGGAGAGCAGAAACGAATTTTAATATGTTTAGGGCCTATATCAACGGAAGATCCATCAGACACAACAAACTCGTAACACGTATAGTTATTCTATCATGGATTACCTACATTCAGTGATTCTGGTCTTTTTGACATGAAATTGAAAGTATCTCGACTACAACGCGCTTAATAAATAAATAAAATTTGAGGTTGATGAAATTTGCCATGACAGTTGTGAGCTACACATTCAGTCTTTTGGAAAACTAGGGCGTGCAAAGGAAACCATGTACAGTTACAGCATGTGGACAATGCACATTTATGCTGACAACACTAGGCCAAAACAACCAACATTTTCCCTTTGGTGATAATGTGTCATCTTCTGTAATCTCCAATCTTTAGCCTGGTGTTCCAGCTCTAGACACCAGGTGAATGCAATTAACTCTGAAAATAGAAAATCAACAGTACCATCTGTAACATCTGGGGAACCAGACTCGGTGACCTCATAGTACACTACAGTTACAGGTCTCCAATATAATTGAATTCATATTTTAATGAAGATATTTGAGTGTTGACCTTGCACATTGCTGTTTGTTGCCCCATTGACAGTTCGTCCTCGCCTCGCTCACACTATAGCAGTAGTTTTCAATCTTTTCAGGCCGTGCCCACCCAAAATAATCATATTGTTTAACTGGGGAACCCCCACCCTGAAAAGCATTTGGAATTGTACAATTTGTGTGACGTGGTTCCGCAGATAATTATTGTGAAAATAGCTGATCTACAAGCTTACAAAGCCTCGCAAGGCAAGACATTGTGAGCTTGTAGATCGTCTATTTAAAAAACAATTGCCTCTTTCTAATATTATTTGACAATTTGGCCAATGTAAATGTTTGAACAGTTTTTATAGTATAGTGGCCGGTATAATGGCCAGTCTTTTATCTTTTCTTTCTTTTCTTTTCTTTTTTTTTTTGTATTAAAAATGTCTTAAAAGTCCTTAAAGAGGTGGTGCCATACCGGTAGTTTTGGTCCACTCCCCCCCCCCCCCCCCCCCCCCCCCTTCATGAGGGCATGAAGATGTTCAGTATTCAGTGACCTTAAATGAGCTTGACTGCACAGAATGCATGTTTTATTATTCTGCTTTATTCCATGAAATCATCTGGAACTGCTGTGGTTTCTTTACTACTTGGTTGACCGGAGTCCCTCAGGGCTGTAGGCCTATGCTTGCAATCTGGGAACACATTTGATCAAAAAGAAAAATGAAAAATAAAAGAGAGAAAGAAGAAATGTAGCTGAATCTGTCTTGAGAGATTACTGTGCTAGTACTGTTGTATTCTGTTTTCGCTCTCTCTTCTGCAAATAGCTGATCTACAAGTTCACAACGTATGTTTTGAGTTTGTAGATCTGCTATTTCCGGCAAAGGTTTTCCCACAGAATATGGATTCTGGGGTTCAAGTGGTTAGGGCTGTTGGTGTCTTCTACTTTCATTTTGTATTATTTCTCTTCTCTCTTCTCTTCTGTGTCTTCACCTCCCCTTTCTTCCCTTCTGTTTCTGTCCTTCTCCGTACCTCCTTGCCTAATATCGTTTACTAAAACTATGATGACGTTTTTCCGTCTACTACCTTTTTTCATTGACAAAAAGGAAATAAAAACTAAGCTAGGATGACTAAAACTAAGACTAAATATCTTGACAATTTCGTCAAATAAAAACTAGACTAAAATGAACCGTCGGAGTGGCGGGGTTTCGAAATGGGGGGGGGGGGGGGGCTTCAAAATGGGGGCTTTGAAATGGAAGGGCTTCAAAATGGAGACCTGTCCCCGATGTTAGGAGGTTGCTAGTTGAGAAGAGATCCAGACTAACTCTAAAAGTAATTTTAATTTAAGTTTGGTTGCACTATTTTCAACATGAAACCAGTGTAAAATCAGGCACCATCAAGCTGCCAAAATACATTTGTGTTGACAAAAACAACTGTAGCTTTAGCCGACTAAAATCTTACTAAAACCAAAACATTTCAGATGACTAAAACCAAATCAAAATGTGCAGTTAAAATGAACAATGGTCATTCTCTCTCATTGCCTCTCATCCCTCTCTTCTCGTACCACTCCTCTCTTTCTCTCTCTTGGTGATGCTGTTTCTTTTGATACCTTCTCTTGGTCACAGTGTTTCTCTCCTCTCTCCTTCTCTTTCTTGGTGACGGTGTTTCATGTCTCTCTGCTCTCTGAAGAAGAAAAAGGCCAGAAGGTTGCTCACGGTCCATCCTTTTGATTTCGATCTGGACCCTGACGACTCAACTGTGGAGTTGAGGAGACGTTCCTATCAGGTAGAAAACACCATGGAGTATCCAAACCATGAAGATACGCCAATAATTCTGCTCGTGTTGGTAGCCTACTCTGCTCATTTAACTAGATCTTTACCCATCTCCTCACCAGTCCCTAAGGAATTTATAGATAGCTAGATAGATCCAGCAAAATGCTCTATATACACCTGGGACTGCTTTTTACCATAGACTGTAGAAAAATATGGACGAATCGAAGCCATTGGTTTCTATGCAGCGCAAATGGCCCTTTCTACCCCTTGGAATGGGTGTCGCCATCATAGAATTGTAAAGGCATCAGAGATGCTATTGGCTGCCAACAGTCACGTGCAACGCAGGGATACATGGGAGAATGTGGTCGGAGCCTCCCGAAATACAGCACACGAAGAAGAACACAGCCGGCTGGTATTAGTTTAGTTGGCCACGCCAACTAAAGTATTTTATAAAGTATTTTTTAAGGTGTCTTTCTGATTCTAATTCTGATTCTGATTTACATTGAAATTATTACACTAAATTATGTTGTGAATTTCGATTTCCAGAAACAGTTCTGATAACATTTTAGGCGGGAAATACTGTAAATCTATAAATACTATATGTGCAAAATCATTGTCTGTCTGACTGTCTTTGTGTGTGTGTCCGCAGTTCACATATCTCAAGGACTAAATGCTGATTCATACAAAAACAGCAAGATCTACAAGCTACAGTTTCCAATTGTTGTTCTGGTCTGCTAGTGGTGCTGATGGATCCTTCTCTCCTCCATAGGTTCCTGGCTACCATGACACGGTGGAGGGAGATGTGAGCGAGTCGCTGATGACAGAGGCAGAGATGACGACCATGTTCAGCCACCTCCTGGAGGGCCAACATGGAGAGTCAGAGTACAACCCCAGTATCCAACGCCACTACAACCACAGAATGAGCCTTGGCACGGCTCCACGCACTGGTAAAACATGTGGCCACGAGAACTATCGTCAGACACCAGTGATGTAGAGTAACTAAGTACATTTACTCAAGTACTGTACTTAAGTACAATTTTGAGGCTTTACTTGAGTATTTCCAATACTTTTACTTCTTCTCCAATACATCTCGGATCCAAATATTGTACCTTTACCCCACTACAATTATTTGAAAACTCTAGTTACTAGATACTTTGCAGATATAAATTATAATATTATAAAATGTACCGTAATTGCCAGACTTTAAGCCGCGTTTTTTTCCCCATGTTTTGAACCCTGCGGCTTATACAACGGCTTATATAAAGGTTTTTACAGCTATAACGGCCAGTTAGTTCGTTTTACAATGGTCTTTAACAAGGATTTATAAATAGATTTATACAGATAATGGGGGCCAGTAGTCCGGGGCCTTAGGGAGATAGAATGGTAATTTCGTGCTAATCAGTCTAAAAGCGCCAAATTTTGCACAGATGTAGCCCAGGGCATGCTCTAATGATTTAGCTAGGGCGCCCGAGTCGGCGACTTTCGGGGTCGCCACAGCGGCCAAATCAAGTTGGGCTCCCATCGACTTTCTATCCAGAAGGAAAATACCCTGGGTATTTAAGTAGGATGTGAGGGGTCTAACTAGGGGTTTGTCATGATGCTGAATCCATTGCAAGCATTTGTTTTGCACAAAAAAACATTCCTTGGGCTATAAATGGTCCCAGAAAACGATGGTTTAGTGATGAAAAGTGATGAGTCATCACTTTTCACAGTTTTGTGGGCGTTTTCTGGTGCCATTTGTAGCCCAAGGAATGTTTTTTTGTGCAAAACAAATGCTTGCAATTGATTCAGCATCATGACAAACCCCTAGTTAGACCCCTCACATCCTACTTAAATACCCAGAAAAGAAAAAAAAATTCTGGGTATTTTCCTCCTGTATAGAAAGTCGATGGGAGCCCAACTTGATTTGGCCACTGTGGCAACCCCGAAGGTCGCCGACTCGGGCGCCCTAGCTAAATCATTAGAGCATGCCCTGGGCTACATCTGTGCAAAATGTGGCGCTTTTAGAACGGAAAATACCTAAGGCCTCCGACTACAGGGGCGCTCTAGCAGGAAGCAGGAGGGACACCTGCGGCTTACAGTCAGGTGCAGCTTATAGTCCAGCAATTACGGCATTAACCACTTTAGCTCTATTTTATAGGCTATTTTCAAACATTTTGTACTTTTCTTTTTACTTTTGGTACTTTAAGTATGGTTTGATGCCAATACTTTCATACTTTTACTCAAGTACATTTTGCATTCTGGACTTATTTAGTATTTCTATATTGCAGTATTGATACTTTTACTTACTTTTACTACCCTTACTTATGTAAAACATTCGAGTACTTTTTACACCACTGCTATCATCACACACATGCACGCACTAGTTAAGTTAATGTCAGGGCATGGTACCCAATATTTATAGAATGAATAACATTTTTGAAAGATAATAATAACGTGATCTAGTTCTTTCACTGACGCTAATTTGAAACTTGCCGACCTGATTCCAAATGACAAACAAACATTCCTACCACGTAACTGGAATCGTTCTGAAGGTCTGCCAATTCATCTGCGATGCTTTGTCTTATCTATCCTTCTCAAGGAATACTACAAAACAATGACGCAGGCGCATTGGCCAAACTTCACAGGCGCTTAATTAAATTAATTCATAAATAGCACCGCTCACATCACATTTTTGTGACATATTAAAAAGGTCTTAGATATCCATAAATTGTGGCACTTCACTATCATCTGGGGACCCCCCAAAAATCTTGTGGGGACACACAGGTTGAGAACCACTGATGTAACAGTAAACTATCTCTGATTCTGTCTCTACGCAGACGACATAATGCTGTACACAGACAGACCATACATGAGGACTCGCTCGCTCTCCCGACTCAGTCACTCCTCGTGTGGCAGCGGGAGTTTCCGCCACAGCAGCTACCTGCCAGGCCCGGATGACTTTGACATGGACGAGGACGAGTATCGCTACCCGCTGTATCAGAACCACTCTCGACTGCAGAGCCACGAGAGTCTCAACGCACAAGTCCTGCAACCACCAGAGGTAGAGTAAAATACACACACGTACCTGCACACATGCGCACAACCTATATTGGAAAATGTACATAGGAAGTATACAATATTATACCAATATTAGCATTACACAACTTTGCGTCATACAGACAGGAAATGTATATATTCAAAGCACTTTCAACCTGGTGCCCCTGTTTTAGGCAATTATTAAATTAATTCCAAAATTTGTATTACAACAAAGTATGGCAATACACACTCACAAACGCACGTGTGCGCACGCGCACACACACACACACACACACACACACACACACACACACACACACACACACACACACACACACACACAAACACAAACACACACACACACACACACACACACACACACACACACACACACACACACATACATACACACACACACACACACACACACACACACACACACACACACACACACACACACAATAGTTGCATGCTGTGAGTGGCAGTTCAAAGGCCTCATACACACATTGCATCAGT